>NC_143527.1:11318538-11618538 GCF_031878675.1 Megascapheus bottae
GCTATTCTTACAGCGGGGGGAGGGATGTAAAGAGTGTGTCAACAGAAAAAAAGGTCTGAAAAGAAAAGCTTCTGTGGATCAATCAAAGCCAAATCTCCTTCCATGCCCATTCACCTAAAAGAACAGGCCCACTCACCCCCTCGTGTGGACCAGTCAGGCCAATGTTACATGAAAAGGATTCGGAGGTGAACTACACTACAAAAGAACTAGGCTCCCAGAGAATCTCACCGTCTGCCCGTGAATGCTACTTAGGTGCACAGACCTCTCAAACGGCAGTGCTGTTATTAGCAACCGAGCTGTACTTGCACGTTAAGTGAACGATACTAACCGAAAACCAACTCTCCGTGTGTAGTGCAGACAGTTCTTGGTGACGTGGGTCTGGAAGTGCATCGACCTGCAGATGGCCCCACACTCAGGGCAGGAGTAAGGAGATTTGTGCTGATGGATTCTCTGGTGTGAAGCATAACTGCACTGGTTAGGAAGCAGCATCTGGCAGATAGTGCAAGTCTTCTAAATAAACCAAAGGGGGAAACAGGGTTGGTCCTGCTAAGTAGTTTCTAATATGCAAAGAACCTTAGTTAAACCTCACAGTTAATTATGCGCCTTGTCATTTCTAATACTACTGTCATTGATTCTAAGCCCAAGGGGAAATGCAAACTGGAAAATTACATGTTCAATGGAAAACTCTTTACTGTGTAAAATAAAAAGATCAGTGCTGAGTAGTCATTCATCCTCAAAATAAGAACTCCTGAGAAGTCCAATTTTCAATGCTTCCATTTTCATGACGCTCACATTTTATTTAGTGCGAAGAAGTATTCAAGGTTGTGTTTTTGCAAATTATGTTAGCAAGCCAACTTTATTTTACATTAACAGGTTTGTAGGCATGTGTATTTTGACAGTATTAACAGTTGCACAGCTCATAAAATTTCTTCAAACTAATAATATTAACTAGAGGCTAATCTAGTTTCTTTTTCTGCCAATCAGTTTGTTATGTGAGTAGCCACTTGAATTTTGCACTTAAACTGGCCTGTAAATTAAGTGGCCATAATATGATTTATAATTAAAATCAATAAACTCAAGCTCAAATGGGTAAAGTTAGCTATTTTATAAAGCTTAATGGCTGATGGCATATATTGTTTTTAAATGATGACTGAAATCCTCTTTGGCAAAGGGTCTACATTATTAACTACCTAAAATGCTATTTTTTAATCTCTTTATGTGAATCTAGATGTAATATATTTTTAAAAAAATAAATCAAAAAGTACTCAAACTAATATAAACTGAGGACTTATTTCTTCTACTACAAAAGTAAACCTAGCGTGACATATAAAATGATTTTTAGATATTCATGCAAAAGCAAGGGCCTCTAAAACACACAAGAAAGCCTCAAAACATAGATAAAAATGTTCCTTTATATCTTATTCTTCATATTTATTTTGAATCAAGTCCAAAAACTTAATGTTTAAACTTTAAGAGTATCTTAGACTAAGAAAAATAGAAAACTCACTTGGAAATTCTTTGTTGGGTATTTTCCGAAAGGACTAAAATACAAACTTTACCCCACAAAATGTTTATTATAATCACAAAATAAGAACATTACAGGTAGCTTTGATGTGATTAAGCATCATTTTTTAAAATAGCATTCCTTTTCTAATAGTACACATTTCAAAGGTTATATAATAAGCCACAAAGGAAATCAATGGACAAATTTATTAATTATAGGATTCTGTTGGTGTATACAGGTATTAACATTATTACCAGCCATCATTTGTTTCTTTGAACTAATGTTTTCTATCTACCTTCACATCATCATTCCTTCCAGGTAGTAAATTATGACATCTGGATTCCCACAGGCATCTCAGGCCTTGCACTTACTTGGGATAAAGTACTTTCAATATTAACGTCAGCCAATAAAAAGATACTATATCTACACAATCCATCCATCCACCACATATATGCATATATATACATATACATATGTTCACAGTGTAAGTGCACATGTAAAAAATATAAATAGGGATTGGCCCCATTTCATCATGAGCCAAACAGTGAATCAGGTAGTTTAATCAGGTACTTTTAAATATATAAAGAAATTTAAATACATGTTCTCACTTATTTTTCATCTATGAACTTGATAATACTCCCATTTTATAGATGAGGAAATCAGGCTTAGCCAACTTAATACACTTGTCCAAGGCCCCGTAACTCTTAAGTGGTTTGAACAAGATTCAGTTCTGAGGCCTCTAATGAAGAGGGGATGTCATAAAGAACAAAATATGCAGGGTTGAAAACTATTAGCAAGTACACCTGAATGCCAAGGATGACATGCTAGCATTAGAATCTCGTCCCCAGCCCCCCAACTAGCTTCTCAATACCTAAAGTAATATAATCATACTACTTTTATAATAGTACAAAATTAAAAGGGAAGAAAATCTAAGAGGGATAAGGTATGTTCCCTAAAAGTTAAAAAGAATCCTTTCACTCTGTGTGTTATTCTTCCTAATGTATGTAAAATGCACAATGAGTTAGTTACTTAAGCTCATGGTCACCACATCATCAGATGTCCCTCTTTGCACTGCCCACAGGGAGGTGCGCAGATGCGCCTTCACCAGCTCAGGGGCCTCCCTCATGGGAGACTCAGCATGATTTCAAGGAGCCAGCTAGCTTCTCCCTTTCCACTGCTTTCAGAACATGAGAGGGTTCTGAGGCTGACAGAAGGTGTACATTCTCTGGCTTTGGGGGTTATAGTTTAGCAAAGTGGTGGGAGGCAAAGATTTCCTTATAGTCTAAAGAATCTGATGTTAGCTTCCTTTTTTTACTTATTACTTTAAAAAACAATATTAGATGGCAGTACTGCTTGAAGCTGGGGCCTGAGTCTCGTAGAACTTGTTGACTCAAGGCCGGTGCTCTATCATTCATGCTTCCAATTCAGGTTCCTGTATTTCATGGTTAACTGGAGATAAGTCTCAGACTTTCCTGCCCTGGCTGGCTTCTAATTAAGATTCTCAGATCTGAGCCTTTTAACAACCTAGGATTACAGGTATAAGTCACCACCTGCACCAAATTCCTTTTTTGGGGGGGGAGGGGGCAGTCCTGGAGCTTGAACTCAGAGTCTGAGCACTGCCCTTGGGCTTTCTCAGGGCTGCCACTTGAGCCACAGCACCACTTCCGGCTTTTTTCTATGTATGTGATACAGAGGAATTGAACCTGAGTCTTTGTGGATGCTTGGCGAGCTGTCTACCATTAGGCCAAACTCCCAGCCCCCCAAACTCCTTTTTATGTTACTGGAAAGATGTTTGGTTAAAAAAAAAATTTTCAATCAAATAGATCATACCAACAAAGCGTTATTAGCAATATTAATAGCTACTTGGATAATTTATAACTGATGATTAATATTAAGTGATTGATTAATAAACAAATTTTAAACTCCCCATCGTGTAAACTGAGCTACTTATTAAGAAAAAGAAGCAGTTTCATTTATTCAAGATATGATTCCTTTTTAAAGTAAACATTGTTTTTAACAGAGTCAGGTACTACTAGAAAGCTATAAGAAAATAAAGCTAAGAAATAATCACTTTCCATGCTATAAATTTCTCTCCCCCCTCCCCTTTCTCTGTCAGAACTCTGGGCCTCAGCACTGTCCCAAGCTCTTATGCTCAAGGTCAGCACTCTACCACTTGAGCCACAGCACCATTTCTGGTTTCCTGGTGGTTAATTGGAGATAAGAGTTTCATAGACAGCTTGGCTTTGAACCATGATCCTCAGATCTCAGTTTCCTGTGTAGCTAGGATTACAGGTGTGAGCCACCAGTACCTGGCCACGCAACATTTTTTTTTTTTTGCCAGTCCTGGGCTTGGGCTCAGGGCCTGAGCACTGTCCTTGGGCTTTCTCAAGGCTAGAACCCTACCACTTGAGCCACATCACCACTTCTGGCTCTTTTTTTTCTATATAAGTGGTACCTAGGAATCGAACCCAGGTCTTCATGCATGCTAGGCAAGCACTCTACCACTAGGCCAAACTCCCAGCCCAATCTTGAGCCTTTTTTACCCCATCCTGCCAGTGAAATTGATCACTGGCTCACAAATGCCAGGGTTGGTATAAGGACAGAGGATTTAGGGCTCACTGCCCTTCACCTAAGCGAGGAGCTATCCGAGTAACAAGTAAAATAATTGCATTTCCATTCATATTTTGGTGAGGAAAAATTGCTTGGGAAAATGAAAGGGGAAGAAGAAAGGCTGGAGATGTAAGTGAAGCATACATTTATATGAATAGACCCAACTCCAGTGACAGCTCAAAACACTAGGTCCAGAGGTCAAAACACCACCAGCTTCAGAGTCAACCAACTAAGTAAATTACTGCTGCCTAATTAACAGCAGCTCCATAAACTCTATCCACAGTACAATTAACAACAACAAAAAATAGTAATCAGAAAGATATGTTTCCTAGCCTTCATATTCATCCAGTTTCACAATAAGAACACACACACACACACACACACACACACACACACACATACACACACACACACACACACACACACACACACACACACACACACATTCCATTTCAGTTCACACTTACATGGGAATAACACAACCGCACACAAAACATTACAGAGGAACTGGCTACAAAAATCCCTTTGTTTTGCTAGTTGGTGGCAGTTTTGTTCTCAAAGCATATGCAATCAAAAGTCTTAACTAGGGCTGACAGTTAAATGATCACATTTAGTGAAGGCTGCCTGGTGGACATGTATAATCTACTTAGGTGATTATCGGTGAAGAATATAAAGTTGGTAACACTAAAATATGAGCTAGTCTGAATAAAATAAAAACTCAGCACTTAGGAAAGTAGAGCCCCAAACTAAGACCAACAAGGAAGTTTGAAGAAGGGAAAGGAGCCTCATAGATTGCAGAAAACACTTGCAACAGGATACCTAGCAGTCACAATTAACTCTCAATAGAATGTGATATACTTCATGTGCTATGTATGGCAAGCTCCAGAATCTAAAATGAATCAACAAATAAGGAACAGGCTCAAATCCATCTCCTCTGTCCTCTATCTGTACTTTTTTTTTTTTAATTCATCAAGGGCAATATTTATTTATTTATTTATTTTGCCAGTCCTGGGGCTTCAACTCAGGGCCCGGGCACTGACCTTGGACACTTTTTCTCAAGGCTAGTGTACTACCACTTGAGCCGCAGCGCCACTTCCAGCTTTTTCTGTGTATGTGGTACCAAGGAATCGAACCCAGGGCTTCATGCATGCTAGGTGAGCACTCTACCAGTAAGTTATGCTTTCAGCCCCCTCTATCAATACTTTTAAAGCCAAAATGGATCTAACCCTAAGAGTCCACTCTGCCAATTCTGAGGTCCCTGTGCCTGTAAACCCTATGCTTCTGTAGCCACAGGAATATGCATAATGAAAAGAAAAGGTTGGGAAGGAAATAGGGATAAAAACATGAGAAAGGGTATCAATGTATATGAAGTAATACACCTTCTATCTGGCGAATATTACTGTAACCCCTCTATTACTTACAATTAAAAAATGAGAAGAAAAGAAAGGTTATGCCAGGCGCAGAGGCGCATGCCTGCAATCCTAGCTACTCAGGAGGGAGGCTGAGATCTGAGGATCATGGTTCAAAGCCAGCCTGGGCATTATAGAACATGAGACTCTTATCTCCAATTAATCACTAGAAAATAGTAAGTGAGGCTGTGGCTCCGGGGGTAGGGCGGTCACCAGCAGTGAAGAAACATTGCCTTGGTTTTCTTCTGCCACTAATTGGACATTTGTTTTTACAATTGCAAAATGCAAGCAGAACAAAGGACCTATCTATCACATTCATCGATTTTTTTTTTAGGGCTGACTTAAAGTCAACAGAAAATACATTTTAGCAATTAAGAGGTTCCAGTATGTATTGCCAGGCAGTACGTGGCTAAATTTAGTCATAGTTTTACTAAGAGGTGAAGCAAAGACATTCTAATACATTTCAGTATCAATTATTAAACTTATAGTCATCCACTCTTAAATACTTCATGGAGAGAAGTCCTGCTTGTCTGGCCTCTGCCCACTGCCTTTCTCAAGGTGACCTCCCCAAAGCCAGGGTTATGAAACATAGTTCAGACCAGGAGCTTCCAGCTGGGGCAGATGTGCTCGTGTGACTGTCGATTCCCAGTAAGCTCCATTTGCAGTGCACTGCTTGATTCCATGCACCTTCCTCTCTTCCTCCAGTGACAGCCTTCTCTGTGGGGGAGGTACCCTCAGGTAGGGTAAGTGAATTCCTTGGAATTCTTTCCTAGAGAGCCACAGCAGGAAGGGTGTGGCTGAGCGCGCTGACTGAGCTAACAAAGGGCTGTGGCTCTGCATCTCCCATAGATGGCTTCTCCACAGGAGGGGAGGAGAAAGGCCCCAGCCTACAGGACAGACAGCAAAAAGCAAAGGCTGTCTGAGTGGTGACAGCCTGGCATGGCATCAGAAGGTTGAAGAGCTGTGTACAGGGGGCTGAGAGATAACAAGAGGTGCAGTCAGAACGGCCACAGACATGTGCAGAGGAAGAGTCTTGGTTTGGACAAGCAAGGAGAACAAAGAGGCCTACGCTGAGGCCTTTGGGGGCAAAGGATAACAGAGAGAAGACAGAAGAAAGGAGGGGAGTGGGCTGGGGTGAGGCTCAGTGGAAAGTGAGTTACTGAGCACAGGACAGGGTTAAATCAAGAAACGGCCGGTCTTGGGAGCAAGGCCAAGCGCCTGAGCAGGCGCACCAGATGTGAGGTGATTTTCCTTCCTGCTTTGAAAGATGGGCTGAGAAGGGGGGCATTAACCCCAGAGAGGGAACAACTGTGTTTCATGTCAAATACAATGGGAAGGCCGATTCCAAAAATCCCATATTGTCAGCAAGTCTCAAGCAGAGCCTGACAGAAGGGCTACCTCCACTTTAGAAAAGGGGGGCAGCAACCAAGTATGGTAGCATATACCTGCAAACCCAGTGTTCAAGAGGTAAAGGCAGCCTGAGAGTCTACCTCAAAAATTAAATCATTGCCGGTGCCACTGGCTCATGCCTGTAATTCTAGCTACTCAGGAGTTTGAGATATGAGAATCAAGGTTTGAAGCCAGTCTGGGTAGAAAAGTCTATAAAAGTCTTATCTCAAAACCTGTTAATTACCAAAAAGCCGAAAGAGGAAGAGCTGTGGCTAAAGTAGTACAGTATTAACCCTGAGTGAGAATGCTCAGGACAATGCCCAGACCCAGAGTTCAAGACATGCCCCCCCAAACACACACACACACACATAAATATACCTCAAACACACACACACACCAACAACAACAACTTTAAAAAAGGGGAAAGAGAGGAGGAGGATGATGACAACAGAGGTGAAAGAGAAAATGGAATACATCTTTCACCTGTAGGAGACAAAATAAAAGTGCCTTTTCTACCCTTTCCAAGAAGGGCAACTAGAAAGCTGGTGTGTTAAACAGCCACAGAAGGACTCTGAAAGGGAGCAAGATGACCTGTTAGGGACTTCAGGGTAGAAGAATGGCAAGTCAGAGAGCTGGACATTTCCTTTTGCCTCACATATCCCAGGCTGGAGCTGAAGAAGCTGGCAACAGAGAGATGCCAACACGAAGAGAAAAAGCACCCTGTTCTCTGTGGAACAAAAGCCTGTTTTCTGTTGCCAAAGGAGCAGGCAAGGGGCAGCCTAGGAAAAGGAGAAAGCCTTTAGACAATTACTGCTCTACTCCAGCCTGCCCCCACAGGAAACACTGTGGCCCCACCACACCAAGCCAGACTCCCAGCCCTCCCGAGACTGTAATGAGAAGCCCCAACACCCCTGCACAGCTGGAGTTGAGAATGGCCAAGGGGCTGGATAATGAGCCCCTCCAGCTCAGTGGGTATAAAGAAACCCCCAGAAGAAGTCTCCAGGCCCAGGTGACTTTGCTGGAGAATTCTACAGCATTTTAATGAATGACTCACACCAATTATAGACACATTCATCTAGAAAATTCAGAAGTACTAGATTCGTTTTATAAAGCTCTTATTAAACTACCCAAAGCTAGAAAAGGGGTCATCCCCAACAAGAAGCTCTGCAATAAGATGACCAGGTATGTGACCCCCTGATGACGAGGATTCAGAGAGGCCTGGCATGGCCTGAGCAAGCAGCAGGAGGAGGAGAGAGAAAGGAGGACTCAGCCTTGGATCAGGAGATCGACGAAGCTGACCCTGACCCTAAGGAAACGCAGAAGCTCCTGGACTTCTGCAGCTTCTCTAACCTGCAGGTCACTCAGTCTACCTTGAAGATGAACTTTAAAACACCTTGCAGAGCTATTTAACTACTGTGCTGAAATCCTTTCAATAAATTGGATAGCAAAAAAAAAAAACCCCACAAGCTAGAAAAGGGTGGCGGGGTCTACATAAATACAGATATGAAATAACAACAAAATATTGCCAAGTATGATTTACAAACAGGAAAGAACTAGGTAGCCTCATCAAGTAGATTACTTTCAGGGATATAGAAGTGTTCCAACACCTGAAAAACCATCACAAAGTTAACTCTCCAAAGGAAAAAAAAATACCCTCTAAAACCAATAAATTAGCTCAACAGTCACAAAATAAGAAATGGGTATGAAAAAACTAAGTTGTGTTTTTATATATGAATAAATATATGTATGCCAAAATTATACTATTTTATCATTGCTTAGAGAAACAAATTGGGGCCGGGTATAGCAGAGTAGTAGGGTGGAGGCCTAGCTTTCATGACCTTGGGTTCATTCCATAGAGCTGGGAAAAAAAAACAAACAAAAACCCAAACATGTACAAGAAAACTATGGAAGAAATCAAAGGGGAGACAGCCTGCATTCATGGATTCAGCACAGTACAGATGTCCATTCTCCCCAGAATGGATTTTAAGTTTAATGCAATTCCTGTCAAAACCCTAGCAAGATTTTTTTTTTTTTTTGCAGATCGACATGATTATTCTAAAAATTTGTATGGAAAGACAAAGGAACTAGAATAAGTAAAACTTCTAAAGTTTGAAAAAGAAGATGGTCTCTTAGAAGTTGAAGGCAATATATTGTTAGCTACTCAAGACTGGGTGACATTGGTCTAAGGACAGACAGAGAACAACAGAATATGCTCACCTGGTATTTGACAAAGACACAGAATCAATTCAAGGGAGGAGAGACCGGCAACAAATGATGTTGGAGGAATGTATATGAACCAAAACAATTATCCCAGCCTAAGCCTCATGTCTTACATGGAAAGTGTCTCCAAATGTATCACAGATTTAAATGTGGAAATCAAAAAAAAAAAAAAGAGTAAAATTTCAAAATCTAGAACTAGGCAAACCAAAAGCATATGGGATAAACAGGAAAATTGATAAACGCGAACCTCATTTAATAGGTCAAAGGCCTATAA
Organism: Megascapheus bottae; assembly: GCF_031878675.1. Classification (NCBI taxonomy): domain Eukaryota; kingdom Metazoa; phylum Chordata; class Mammalia; order Rodentia; family Geomyidae; genus Megascapheus; species Megascapheus bottae. The sequence goes on from NC_143527.1 coordinate 11,327,945, forward strand.
AGTGTAGGAAAAGACAAGCTGCAGACTGGAATTAAAGGCTTGCAAACACATACCCTGCAAAGGACCCTTGTGAGATTTTTTTTTTATTTTTTTTGGCCAGTCCTGGGTTTGAGCTCAGGGCCTGAGCACTGTCCTTGGACTTTCTCAAGGCTAGAGCTCTACCACTTGACCCTCAGCACCACTTCCGGCTTTTTCCTATATGTGGTACTGAGGAATTGAACCCAGGTCTTCATGCATGCTAGGCAAGCACTTTAACCACTAGGCCAAACTCCCAGCCCCCTTGTGAGATTTTTATCTGGAGCTTTTAAACTGTGAACCTCAATGGAAAGGAAAGAAAAAAAAACCTAAATAGCCTATTTAGAAAATGGACAAAATATATAAAAAGGTATTTCTGAAATATATACGTATTATATATAGCTAATGTGTAAAATTATGGTTAGCATCATTAACTAATAGGAAAACACAGGGAAATAATATATCTAAGGAAAATCTAAGACTCTTAACTCCAGCAGAAAGCTGGAACTGAAGGCATGGCTCAAATGGTAGAGTAGCAGCCATGAGCAAAAAGGACAAGCAATCTTACAAGGCCCAGAATAGGAAAAAAATAAAATTAAAAAAAAAAATGGTACCACCAACTAATTCTGGCCAATCTGTAGAGAAACTTGATTGTTCCTGGGGACAGCTACTCTAGAACATTTTCTAAGCATCTAAACAGGCAAATCACATAAAAACCAGCAATTAGGCAAACTTCTGGGTACTACGCCATAGAAATAAAAACCCTGTTCACACAAAAACTTGTACACAGTGTTCATGGGAGCCATATTCTGAACAGACCCAAACCCGCAGAAGTCCAGCAACAAATGGTTACAGAAAACTAAGGTGCAACAACAACAACTCAGGTGTAAGGAATGCCACTGTGTAATTAAAAAAAAAAAAAGACTAAGATACAGAAGGCCCAACTTGCAAAAGTTTCTACTTTCATTGTGTAAAAGTGATACACTTCCAGGAGAATTAGGCTCAGAATAGAACCACAGTTGGAATGTTGGATCCTGATCTTTTCCCAGGCCAGCAATACATTCTACCATCTCTCTCAAGGCTGGGCAGCTGCAGCCACCACTGGAGAAACAACAGATAATCTACAGCATATTGTGTTGCTAAGCTAGGGTATTTGGCAGGTGAGGAACTTTTAATGCATTTTCAGCTAATACAGTATTATTGAGAAGACAGTTGCAGCATCACAAGCAGAGAAGCATTTGTATTCACACAGGCAAGAACCTGGAAGAGTCTCCAGGGAATCATGCTGAGTGACAAAATTCCAATCCTAATGACTATACGCACAGCATAATTCCAGGCACATAACATTCTTAAAAGGACAGAAATGCAAATAGTGGTCACCAGGGCTTATAGCGGAATGGGTGGCAATAGCAGCTTCACATTATAGAATTTTTCTCTCTCTTGACTGCATTGATGTCAGCATCCTAGTTGTGATACGGACTGTTTGTAAGCTGTGACCCTTGGGGAGAACTGGGTAAAGGGCACCCCTCAGTTACTTCTACAAGTCTACCGTTACCTCAGACTCGGAGGCAAAGAAAGAAGGGAGATCCCTGCGGCCGGCAGAGGTTCCCCTTGCCCAGGCTTGACTAACTGCAGCTGAAAGGCAATGCCTGATGGGCTCTGATCTGCAGGTCTAGTCAGGACCTGGAGGCTTCCTGTAGAACCTGTCACTAGCAGCAAGGGCTTGTGGGGAAGCTACTCTCTAGGACTAGTGACTCTCTAGACCAGGCAGCTGTGCAACATCTAGGCCCAGTCTCAGGACTAACAATGGTACAGACGTAAACCAGGCAGCTGTGCTGAGCCCAGCCCCAACTCAGGACCACCAACACTGTAGGCCTCCGGGGGAAAGCAAGGTAAAGTGTAAGCCTTACTATAGAGAAAGCCAGTACATTATGTGGGCAGTCCTTGTTTCTCAGTTCACCAATGAGTTATCAGAACACAAAGGTCGGGGCCAGGGGGATATAAAGGGAAGTTCTAAATCCAGGAATACAGCAGACAACAGAAGAAAGAGGCTCAGCGAAGTCAGCAAAGTTTCTGGTCCTAGAGGTGCCACTAGTTCATCTTTTAAATTTTGTAAAGGGGGAAAAAAAAAATCACAAGGCTTTCAGTTCCATTCGCACAGGCAAAGTTTTTTTCCCCCAATGGTCATGTGATTGGTAAGTGAAAAGATAGAAGGACAGTTCTTTCTTATTGTAGCCCTACTTCCGGCCACCACATTAACCAACATTGCACTTTTGACAGTGACATAGGAGAAGGGACCCCAGCTTGACTGCAGTGTGAAACTGTGGCACCTTACAGACCTCTTGGAGCTGGAAGAGATGAGGTGGCTGAGTCTGCATATGTAAGTGGAAACGCAGCCATTTCACAAAGGCTGCCGTGGCCCGGGGCTCAGTTAGAACCCAGACTTCCCACCTCTGTCCAGGTAAGAAAGATGAGGCTGAGTCTGCAGGGACCAGGAAGTGGACAGGGGGTCTCCTGACCATGACTGCTATGGGAGGAAAGCATACCATGGGCGTGGCTCCATGTCGTTGGCCTCATGGGACCCAGCTGACCAGCTGGCTGATGCTCACTGAACACACATCTTCTGAGAGGTGCTGCTCAGTGTATTTCTGACCTTAACTATAGTCTGCTATGGCTCGTTCCTTAGGATTCCATGTAGCCTAGGTAACATGCACATTTTACTCGTCCCAGCAAAATAAAAGTGATGGTGAACCCACTACACACAACAAGAGGGACATTCCGCTTCTCTCCGATGGAGGATTCATCCTTATCTGGGCCTGGCTTTGCTGTTGAGTCTTCAAAAGTAACACAGAACCCACACTGGTGAACACTGAAAACAAGAGACATTCTTACCCCTTTGCCCATTGCCTGCAGGCTCCAGGAGAAAGCAGCTTCCTAAAGAAGACACAGGAAGGCAGTGCCAAAGATACCCATGCAAAAGTGGGGTGAGCAAACCTTCCTGGGCCAGGTCAGAGGCCATGACCCACAGGCACAGCAGGAAAGCTCGGGACAGACAGAACAGAAGAGATGCTTGCTTGCTATCTTTTACTGCAGACTTAAGATGGAAAGAAATTCTATCCTTGTGATTAAATGGTGGCAAGGGAAGGGAGAAGCAGGAGGGACAAATCCCAGACACCGTCACTAGGACATGTGCCAAGAGCCACAGCCATCACTGCCCCTGGAGCTTGCTGCTGTTCTCTTCCTGGAACATCTACTGTGGGAACCATGAGCACGATAAACACGACGCCTGCCAGAAGCCAGTCAAAACTCTCATTTCCACAGCCACTAAACTAAAAACCAGAATAAAGTACAATAATGTCGGTCTTTTCTTCCCCAAACTCAAAATCCTACAAATAAATCAGTAGCTGCCTTTGAAAATGGATCACCAAGACAGAGGAGGACTTCTGGCCTCAGCACAAATCTCCTAATTAACGAAACACTAGAAGAGAACATCTGGTTCTTCATAAAGAGAAGTCTGAGCCACAGTGAATGTGAGCTCACGCCAGCACTCCCTCCCCCTTCAAATAGCACACATTTTCTGACTGAGACTGTAAGTCCTATGGTCTTTCTAACTAGACATTATTTCATTCAGCATGTCCAGTTACTTCCAAATAACAGGCATATTTGTGAAACACATTCTCTAGTACTTAAAACACTGTGTTGCCTCCCAGAGAGAAGTAGACGACGAAGGTGATCAAAGCCTGCTGCCTATTGTGAAATGTCTTTCACCCATACCAACCTGCAGAAACACAAAAGAGCTACAAAACCAGCTTACTATAAAAAGTGCCGGTTTGTTATCCATAGCTTAAATCCACTGCAGGTAAGAATATGACTAAATAGGCTTCTGAACCACTGTCTTCTTAAGCAGACACACTAGAAAAGTTGGTACCCATCAGATGTGTTTGGAAAAGACATTTCAGGACTACAAGTAACCACAGAAAGTACTTTTAAAAATACCAAAATCGTCGCCGATAACTGACATGTAACCTGACAGTGGGGTCACACTAATTTGATAGCTAAGCCTCACACTATCAACATATCCTCCAATAACCAAACAACTACCGTAAGTACCACACCCCAAAGCAGTGTACACACTTTGTATCTTCATGTCTCAGCACTGCTCCTGCTCCATGAAAACCATCCCCTCCTTCTCCCACTCCCGTGCCTACTTGCATACATATACGCATGCCCTCCTCCATGTAGCTATACTACCACCCCAAAAAGCAAGGCAGCTTACTGATCACTCATGGCTATAGACTCGTCACCGAAACACCAAAACGTAAATGATACTCTACTTGTCCACTCGTATCTGCAGCCTGCTGGAAATGTGTGGCCAGCGATGTCTCGTCCTGGAAGACTTCGTTACACTCCAAACATTTGAGACTGTGTCTACAGAGTTTGGAGGGGTCTTCGTCTAGGGGCATAGCTGGGGAGATGGGTGTGCTGGAAGGAGCTGATATAACCGTCCCCATAATGCCAGACTGGATTTTGGTTACAGTGTGTGTGCCGGCTCCCACAGAGCTCTGCAGAGTGGGAGAGGAAGCAGAAGTATTGCTAGACGGAGAGACTATCATTTGATCTGCTGGGACGGGCTTGAGAATTAAGTGGGAACACTGCATGACCACTCCTTTCTCCTTATGTCCCCGGGCATGGGAAAGGAGGCTGCATTTGTTGTAAAAAACGAGGTTCTTTGTACAGTGGTTGCAGGTGACTTCGATGCGCACGCTGCGCCGGTCGTAGTGCTGGGTCAGGCTCTTCTCCAGGGCGAAGGAGTCCCCGCACTCCAAGCACTTGTACCCGCGGTTGGGGATGGTGATGCCCGCGTTGGCGGGAGGACTGAGGTTTGGGATGTAAACTGGGACTGGGTTGACACTGCTCAGCACCTTGTTGAAAGCTTCCACCACCGAACTCTGCAAGGACGACACCACCTGGACCCGGGACACCTTTTTGGGTGGCTGCGAGGCCGCTGCATTGATTATTGCCTGCTTTATTTGTTGCTGAGGTTTGGTTAGCACTTGGCGGAGTTCGGAAGTGGCCTGGGCACCCTGAGGCAGGAGGTTAAGGTTGGCAAGGTGCACAGTCTTTGGCACGAGTTTGGCGTTAGCCAGGCTGGATGCTGGCACCACAACGGTCTGCTGCTGAATGGCGTTGGCGGCTTTAATAATGGCGCTGCTGGCGCTCTGCACAGAGGCAGCAGAAATGACCGTGGCTTTCACTGTTGTGTTGTTCGCCAGCTTCAGATTGATGACTTGGGACCCCGCCGTCTTCACGGCAGACACGGGGAGGAAAGCAGTGGCCACGGGCTTGATGGTGACCTGCTTGGGGGTCAGCTCTGCAGAAGAAACGGCCTGCAGTGGCGCCCTGGTGGGTGAGGAGAGGACTGTGGCCGAGGCTGAAGAGGACAGGAGGGATGTCACTGAGGCCATCACTGTCGCTGTCTGCTCACAAGGCTTCTTCCCCGAGTCCAGATCCACCTCTGGCAGAACCCTGGTCACTGTTCTCTTGATCTCCCCGGAAGATGTCTTGATGGTCTTGATGCGGACCTTGGGGATGGCTGGGGTGGACCCCGCAGGAGATGCAGGGGACCCTCTGCTGCTGTTCTCACTCGAAATGCTCCTGGGACTATCCGATGGCTTGAGGGAGGCTTTCTTGGGGCCATCGATGAGGCTCTGGGATTCGGGAGACTTGTCAACGGCTCTCAGGCTGTCGTTTTCTTCTTTCGGTAAGGGCGAGGCTTCCCTGGAGTTCGCCACAGGCTCTTTGCAGGAGTCGGAAGCCGCCTTTTTGGCGCTCAGCGCCGCAATGGCAGCTATGCAGGAGGAGAGCTTAGAGGCCGCCTTGGTCTTGGACGGCATCACCCCGGCAAGGCTGATGTCGTTCTTCTCCAAGCTCAGCTTCCCGTCAAGAACCCTGTTTTCCAGCACCTTTTCAGAATTCTCCTTCGACTTGTCCTCCAGCTTTCTCACTTTAAAGGATTCATAAACACTCAGATTTATGGAATTGCTTTCTGATTCTCTCTTGACTTTGTTTTTATCCAGGCTGCCTGGTGTAGCCATCCCGATTTTGCCTGAGTTTTCTCCTCCGAGTGTCTTTAGCTTATCACAGTCCTGCTGAGAAACAGACCCCGGTAAGACATTCGATCTGAAAGTGGAGCGTACCTCCTCCTTATCAGGGGGGTCGTCCACCTCGATTTTCTCATCGTCATCAAACTCTTCAGCACTGGAGATGGGGCTGAACTGGCTGAATGCCGAGTCTTTGAGACTCACCTCTGAGGTAGGTGCATCTCCTTTCAAGGACTTGGCTCCATCTTTACTGTAACCATCCAGCGAGGATGCTGTGAGAAACCCATTGTGCAAGCCGTTGCCTGTGGAATTGTGGCTTTCCTTCTCGGTGCCCTCTGAGGAATCAATGTTCCGCACGTTCTTCACGATCACGCTGACACCCACGTCGGAGGACGATGGGGTGTGTGAGTCCTCATCCACGTGAGCATTCTGCTTGATGTGGCTTTCATGGTCATCGTGTCCAGACTCAATAGCTGCTTTGGGATCGACCATATCTGGGATGTCAAATGCTGCCAGGAGGTCATCAAAGTCTGGGGTCTTCATATCCCCCATGGTCATGAATTTGATCAGATGTTCTGTTAAAGGAACGGGAAAGAAATTCATCAGCGATGAACATTTGTGACAATGAGGCAAACCTCACTGGACACGGTGATGACCACCAAGAAAGCAACTCGGTAACTGCACTTAGTGAAACTACGGAAACCCCAGTCAACGTGACAGCCACAGACCACACATAACCCCATCATTCGCATTCCAAAAGCAACCTTTCCAGCACACGGAAGAATGAAGGTGACCGACGCTGTGATAGCACAGAAAAGCAGGTTTTAATGGAGAAATGAGAAAGGATCGTGGTCCACTGGATCCATCACTTTTCATGCGAAGCTACTCCTCCAAACTTTTTTAATCCATAAATTTTTTCTCTAGGGGATGGAAGTATGACAATGGGGTTTGAACTCAGGGTTTCCCACTTGCTAGGCAAGCACTCCACCACTTGAGCCACATACATCCATGGCTTGAACTTAGGGCTTGGGCAATCTCCTTGAAGTGTTTTTTGTTGTTGTTTTTGTTTTTGCTCAAAACTGTTGTTCTACCACTTGAACCACAGAACCACTTCAGGCTTTTCTGTGTATGTGGCAACAAGGAATCAAACCAAGGGCTTCATGGATGCTAAGCAAGCATTCTACCATTAGGCTATACTCCCCCTCACACACACACATTTTTTGTTGCTGTTGTTTTTATAACTCATTTTTCAGATACTATGGGCCAGCCTTAGTCTATAATACTCCAAAGACCTACATTTCCTTACCTATCTATTTCAGCTGGGATTATAGGTAAGCCACTCTACCTGGCTTCCAAACACATTTTGATCTTGGTGGTGCTTAATTCCATTTGCAAAATAGCACTACCATACTCACCATTTTATTTGGGATACTAAATTAAAAGAAATAGATTGTAATGCAAAGTTATCAATATTAACCCCACGGGGGGAGGGGGGATGGAGAGGTGGCAGGGGAAGGGGGTTGGGCATGCAAACCTACCACAGAATAGCTACTAATGAGTTCAATTGGTGTATGTATGTATGTGTGTGTGCATATATATATATATATATATATATATATATATTTAAGACTCCAAGGATCACAAGACCCCCAAGTTGTATCTATGAAGGAATCTGTCAAGGAATGGGGTTGAGGTGATAAAAGACTACAGAGACAAGATACCAGTGATGGACAGATTCTCAAATTACATTCTAAAAGAAACTTTTCTTGCCAGTCACTGGTTGTCTCACAACTGTAATCCTAGCTACTCAGGAGGCTGAGATCTGAGGATCGTGGTTCAAAGCTAGCCCAAGCAGGAAAGACCATGACTCTTATCTCTAATAAACTACTCACAATCGGCCAGAAGTTGCACAGTGGCTCAAGTGATAGAGCTCTAGACTTGAGCACAAAAGCTCAGAGTTCAACCCCAGGACCAATCAAAAAGTAAAGAAATTTTTCCTATTTATAAGTAAAAAGGAAAGGGGACATGTCAAAAACAAAAACTGAAGGGCTGATTCTATCCATTCATTTAACTCTTATTTTTCCTTTTATGTTAAAAGAGGTATTTTCCATAGGAGAATGGAGCACTTCAGCAAAGCATACAAACAGTTCCTGTCATTCCCAAATAGGAAAGACACATAAATATACTTAGTTGAGGCCTTCACCGCACCTTTGGAGACTAAGTGACAGGCCCCGTGGTGTCCCATCTTAGACATGCCCTCCAATGCATGTGTCCTTGTATCTCCTTACCTACTGATCTACCAGCTGCCTGAGGTCAGGTGATGTAGTTTGTTAATGAGCCACAAGATCTGAGGCTAGACTTATAGCAGAACCGGGGCCCAGCCCCGTCACTCACTAGTACTGAGACCTATAGGAAATAAGAATCTTCCTGGCCCTGGTCTTTGCTTTGGCAGTAAAGGCAAGCAACTAGGAAGAGAAGTAATTGGGATAAGGATGGAAGAAAGAACAAAGAGAATGAAACACAAGGAAAGGAGGGGAAAGCAGAAGAGGAGGGAGAGAATCAAGCAATCAACAATGGGAGGGCTGCACCAGACAAGCAACTTCCAGAAGGAAAATTAGCCTGATTGGAAGGCATATACTCCTGGATTCTACATTTCAATATTTACTGTTGTTTCTCCTTTAACTTTGTGTTGGTGGTCCCTAAGAAGTGGTCTAATGTGTTTAACTGGACTATCCAATGACTTTTTTTTTTCTTGTAGTCTATAAGAGATCAGACGTTCCTATGAAGGCAACAACACGGGGTCAAGACAGAACCTTTACAGATGAGAATACATATTCCCATGAAAACTCATATAAAATGCATCAATGGCTGCTGAGACCCTCAGCCTATGAACTCACTCAGGAGACAGTTCTAAACACTTCTAAGACTCTTGCTGGGAAAAATTGACCGTGGCAGATGAAAGAAACATATAAGTTCAACAGGAGTTCAATTATAAATCACCTACCACTTGCATGTGTCTCAGTTAAACAGCACTGGAGATGTCTTATGTGCTTAGAGCACAATACACTCTTCTCTACTTCTACTACCAGACAACAACAATATCCCCAGCATCAAGTCACCTTCAGCATAAAAGGTGCACAGGAAATAAAACATGGACATTTCCTAAGTGATAGTGATGTGAAAATATCCAGGCTCATGCCTGTAGGAGGCTGACATCTGAGGATCAAAATTCAAAGTCAGCCTTGAAAGAAAATTTCATGAGACTATAATAAACCACCAAAAAGCCTGAAATAGAGCTGTGGTTCAGGTGGTAAAGCATCAACAAAAAAGCTCTAGGAGGGACAGTGCTCAGGCCCTTTACTCATGCCCTAGGACAAGCAGCACAAAAACAACAAAGGTACCAGTGGCTCCTGTCTGTAATCCTACATACTTAGGAGGCTAAATGGAACAGAAATTCAAAATCAGCCTGAATATACAAATCCATGAGACTCTTTACTTGTAATTAACCAACAAAAAGCTGGAGGCCAAGATATGGTAAGGGGAAGCGTGCTGGTCTTCAGCAAAATGCTGTGTGAACACAGGGTCTTGAATGCAAAACAGAAAGGAAGGGAATGGGAGGAGATGGGAGGGGATGGAGCAAAGTAGAGGAGAGGAGAGGGGAGGAGAAGAGGCAGGAAAGGGAGGGTCAGGAGGGAAAGGAAGAGTATTGGCACCAAAAAAAAAAAAAAAGAACGAGAGAACAGCAAAAGAAAGAAAGGAAGCAAGGAACAAAGAAAGAACCTAGGAGTAGCGAGTAATAGTTCCTGGCTGTAATCCTAGAACTAGGGAGGCAAAGGCAAGAAGGTGAATTCAAGGTCAGCCTGAGCTACCTAGTGAGATTCTATCCCAAAATTAGAGGGAGGAAAAAAAAAACCAAACTTTTATCTTAAAATATCACTTTACTATTGTGAACTACATATCCCAAATCAAGCTATATCTATCTTTACCCCTAGATTATTTATCAGTATTTTTTTGGAAACTTAAAAATGCAGAACTTTGCCAGGCATTGGTGCTCATGCCTGAATACTAGATACTCAGAAGACTGAGGTCAGGATGATCATCTCCAAAATGCCAAATAATCAGCTAAAAGCAGGTGTCAAGGAGTAGCCCAAATGATAGAGCACCAGACAAACAAGCCAAGCAAACACTAGGCCCAGTTCAAGCTTTCTTACTAGCAAAAATAAATAAATGACTCAGAACCCTGAGCAATCTCTCCCCCAAATCATCAAGGTGATTTGAAAGAGTCTGAAAAGTAGGTCTTTATTCAGTGCCACCACTTACCTGACGCTGGGACTCAGGCTCCTGTAGTCCCTGGTGCTAAGTGGGCCCTGCCTAAGTCCTTCTAGCCAGAAGGATCTGCACCACTTAATGTCTTTATGAAGTGGTAAGCAAAAGACATCACATAGTTTCGCACTGTTCATTCCAGAGGACAGTCCGTCCAGAGCAAAAAGATGGTAAGATAATTCATACTCGCTGGGCGGTAGGCCCAGGACATACAACCACAAGAAATAATAAAAGGTTACCACGTGAAACAAAACGTGCAGTTGGCGGTTCAGCTCAGCAGTGCAGCTGGCAGGTATTCCTATGACACCAGTCTTACCACCTTCTCCTAATTCACGCACAAACACTGGGAGCAGCAGGACTAGATCCCTCAGTGAGAGCTAAGTCATTGCCCCTATGCTTCCTGCATCCTCTGCCATCTGCTCAGCTCAAGCCCCAGAGAGGAACCTTTGTTACCTGCAAATCCCCCAGGGGTCAAGAAGATTTATCCTCTTCTCTCAGACAGAAGCAGATAAGTGAGCCCAGCACCAAACAATGAGTGGTACATTCTGCCGATTTATTACTAGAGTATAGAGTGACTCAAACAGCAGAACATCTGCCTGGCAAGCTAGAGGCTTGAGTTCCATCATTAGTACCAACAAAAGAAAAGAGGATGTCAGTATATAAACGAGCCCCGAGTATTAGTGGTGTATACCTATAATCCTGGCACTTGGGAAGTTGAGGCAAGAGGATCAAGAGTTGAAGGTAGCAAGACCCCATCTCACAAGAACACAAAATACAAACATACACAGAGACAGAAGGAAGCCTGGGGAGAAGCATTTTAAGGCCCAAGTGCAGTAGAAGGCTTTGCACATGGCTAGAAACCTGAGATGGCTGCGGTAAGTGGACTTGCCTCTCTGGGTTGTATAATTAATGTAATAAAAACCACTCTGCAACTTCATACTTCTTTTTGGGTTTCTCGAAATGTTTTTCACATTGTTCTATTAATTTTCCCTTCACATGGTAGAAGGCAAGCATAAATGTTTTACTTAGAGACAGGGGAAGAATGCTTTCCTCCTACTTTATTTCCCAGTCATAATGAATGCAAAGCAGACATTTATGCCTGAAAATTTCCTTCATGTTCTACCCCAGTTCCTAAGTACTATCATCTTAAAATAGGTTCATGTGCTGAAAACTAATATAAAAATAAACCTGTCTTCTGTTAATTGATAGTATAAACAAAGCAATCTCATTGCAACTTCTCTTCCCCAACGGTTTGATTTTCCAACAGAATTAGCTTTATTTATGATCACAATGTCTTTCATTTCATTTCTACCCCATAAAATATATCTCCTTACAAAGACACCAAGGGTCATTTAATTTAAACTGAACTCTATATAAATAACTGTAACTCTCTAATAGCACTTGTGTTTAAAGTATAATGTCTTTTCACTCTGATAATATCCAAGGAGCAAATGTGAGGCCCAATTAAAGGAGGAGATAAAGGCAGGCACTGGGTGGCTCATGCCTATAATCCTAGGTACTTAGGAAGCTGAGATCTGAGGATGGAGGTGCAAAGCCAACCCAGGCAGGAAGTGTGTGAAGCCCTGACCTCCCATGAACGACTAAAAACCTGAAAGTGGAGCTGTGCCTCAAACAGTAGAGTGCTAGCCTTGAGCCTAAGAGGCTCCACCACAGTGCCCAGGACCTGAGTTCAAGCCCCAAGACCAGCACAAAAATAAAAACAAATGAAAGGAGGAAATAAAAAGAACTGGGATCTGCTAAATGATTGCTTTACTCCCTATCACATAGATAAAACATTCCCTTTCCTACCAAAGCCTCTGGAAATTACAGAAAGATAATTCATTGTTCTTGGCAGAAGCCAAAAGTTATCAAGCCAGAAGAAAACTTTCAAAAGAATCTATTCACTCACTCCTATCATGCTTTTTATACATTGCAACAGAAACAAGAAAACTGTTTCTTCCTTGCAATAGGTTGGCTTCCCAATTTCCACTAGACAAAGTCAGTATTAAAAGGTTCCAGTGAAACCGAAAGTTTGGCCTAATGGTAGAGTGCTTGCCTAGCATGCATAAAGACCCGGGTTCCATTCCTCGCTACCACATACATAGAAAGAAAGCTGGAAATGGTGCTATGGCTCAAGGGATAGACTCTAGCCTTGAGAAAGCCCAAGGACAGTGCTCAGGCCCTGAGTTCAAGCCCCAAGACTGGCAAAAAAAAAAAAAAAAAGTTTGAGTACACAAACTACCAAATCCTAATTTCAATAATGCCTAGGCAAAAGACATAGGCCAGTTACCAGTTTGTTCCTAGAATATACACACAAAGGTTAATCTGACTGGTAAAAAGCTTCGAATTCTTCAACAAAGAAACAAGTATTCCCCTTTAATGAAAACAAAGGAACTCTAGATCTTAATAGTTCCACTAAAGGCAAAAAAAATTATTCTACAGACTACCATCCTGCCAGTATTATATATAGTTCTCAGAAGACAACAGTGATCATACAAAGACAGTAATTCTCCCTGGGGACTAGGACAACTGTTTTCTAGCACCATTTCTAGCATTTTCCCATTGTGTCTTTTTAAATTACACTGAATTATTTTTTTCTTTTCTTTTCTTTTCTTTTCTTTTCTTTTCTTTTCTTTTTTTTTTTTTTGTGGGCCTGGGTGCTGTTCCCAAGCTCTTCAGCTCAAAGCTACCACCCTACCCCTTGAGTCACAGTTTTCTAGTGGTTAATTGGAGATGAGTCTCACATTCTTTAGTACCCCCGGGCTGGCTTTGAACTGAGAGCCTCAGATCTCAGCCTCCTGAGTAGCTAGGATTACAGCTTTCCACTGAATTCTTTTTTTTTTTTCTTTTTTCCTTTTTTTTTTTTTTTTTTTTTTTGCCAGTCCTGGGCTTGAGCTCAGGGCCTAAGCATTGTCCTTGGACTTTCTCAAGGCTAGCTCTCAACCACTTGAGCCTCAGACCACTTCCGGCCTTTTTCTATGTATGTGATACAGAAGAATTGAAGCTGGGTCTCCATGCATGCTAGGCAAGCACTCTACCACCAGGCCAAACCCCCAGCCCCTCCACTGAATTCTTAAACAAATTAAGTCAAAAGTTGAATGGATCTAATTTGTGTTTGTATGCTTCTCTTCCCTTCAGATTTATAAAATGTGCTTATAGTGTACATCTACATTATATAGTATTTCAAATTTAGCTTGTTTCCTGGGGGGGGGGGGAAGAGAGGGATGGGAATCAAGAAGCAGGCCTGGGCATCTTCAAGGGAACACAGGGGACTGGCCTCCTAGGCCTGCTTCCGTCTACACTGTCCAACCTTCATGCCTCCATCCCATTGCTCCAACTAAGAAACAGGAAATCCCATCCCCTCTTTCTGTGACTGACCTTTTGCTTCTATTCATTCAAATTGGTTACCTGGGAAAAAACATTTTCCCGATGCAATTCCATCTGTAATACAAAGCCAGTTCAGTTCTATGGGTCTGCCTTGTCCTTCCTCACTTCTCCTAAGCCAGAGCTGGATATGTTAACAAGCACTATTTAAAAAAAAAAAAAATCAGCTTCAACCTTGTAGCTCCTGGGAAGCTGGCTCTGTAAAAGGAGCTGAAGGAAGGACTAAACTCCAAAACTGACAGACACTGAGACCTCAAACACACCCTGCATGGCTAATTAAGGAAAAGTAAGCCAAAATCAAAGTTATGGAATCTCTTTTTAAAAAAATCACATGTCATTTGAAAGTCAGTCCTGTGTCCTCCACAACAGCTAGACTCTTGAGTTCATCTCAACAGTGGGCCTGTAGGCTACTGCATATTTCCCAGTTACAGAGAAGAAAAGGACAACGTGAGAGGCCCCCTCGATCCAGCTACCCTGCAGCCCTGGTGGGGGCCGATGACACTGCTTGTTGAGAACAGCTCATTTTCTGAATAGCCAGTTCGAAGCCCACTCCAAATGTAATTCAGTTGTCGGGAGGGAAGGGTATCAGAACATGAGAACACGCATGTTAACTGCGTCCATTAACAAGACATTAGCAAACATAGTTCCTATTCTGCAGATTATACAAATGGATATGTGGCCAAAGGAATATGTCTCCTTCTTGGGTTAACAATATTCCTGATGTGAAATAAAGCAGACGTGAACACCAAACTGTTTCTGGAAAGCGAAGCCCAGAGACCTTTACTAATGCCATTAATCACAATATTGGGACAGAGAGATAAACCAGCCCAGGACATTCCAACAGATACTCTACTCTTTTCCCTCAACTCTTACCATTTTCCAGAAATGGCTGGTGCTGCACCCCCTCCTCAACACACACACACACACACACACACACACACACACACACACACACACACCTAGGCAAGGATCCCTGCAAACCCCAGCTCTCTCCATATTTCAACCTATCTCCCAGGCCTACGTGCCTCTGTGCCCTATCCAAAGAGTTCACTGGCCTCCTCCAAGCACACCTGGACCAAAAGGAAGCTCAGCAAGAACAAGCTGTTACATCTTTGCAGCAGCCAAGGGAAGCCCTAGAATACAGCAAACATGGTGAGGCCTGAACGCACAAACCCTGCCCCTCACCATCTGACATAACTTCAGTGTTCTTGATCACTGAAGTCCTTCCGGTCTTCCTTATTAACTTCATTGTGCCAGGGGCAGAGTCCCTTTCTAATCCTTCCTTTCCTTTCTACAGATAAAGGCTCCTCAGGTCTGTTTTCCTCTCTTCATTGCTAGTCTGGCCCTGTGGGGTCCTCCCGAACCTCTCTTGAGTCATTCCTACCTGCAGTCTGCTGGCACAGAGAGCTCCCTCAGTATCACCTGAGGAATCCGTGACTCTATGTCCCCTTGTCAGGTTTCCCAACATTGAGACAACTCCCACAACAACCAAAACCTTCCCAGGCCCTTAGCAATGCACATGATCCATTGTGGCACTTCTTGTTCTCGTCCCACAAAAATAGTTCTTCCCATAGTGCCCTGTACCATCAAGTAATTGGTGCAAAGCCCATGGGTGGAGATATGGAAGGAGCCCCATAGCATAAAAACCACCCTCCCAAGCTGGGCACAGTGGCTCACACCTGTTATCCTAGCTACTCAGGAGGCAGAGATGGGAGGATCTCATCCAGGCACTAAAAAATCCAAAAAGTCCATGAGACTCGTATCTCCAGTTAACCTCTAGAAAACTGGAAGTGGGGCTTGGCTCAAGGTTAGGTCCTGGAGCTGAAGAGCTCCAGGACAAGACCCAGGCCCAGGGGGAGGGCGGTAGCCTTGAGATGAAGAGCTCAGGGACAGTGAGCAGGCCGGAGTTCAAGCCCCATGACCCACCAAAAAAAAAAAAAAAAAGAGTCCAGGCCAGGAATTTGGCCTAGTAGTAGAGTGCTTGCCTAGCATGCATGAAGACCTGGGTTCCATTCCTCCGTACCACAAACATAGAAAAAGCTGGAAGTGGTGTTGTAGCTCAAATGGCAGAGCTGTAGACTTGAGAAAGCCCAAGGACAGTGCTCAGGCCCTGAGTTCAAGCCCAAAATCTGAAATGCTTCTGGCTCCAAGCTCTTCCAATGAAAAAATGCTTCTTCTGCCTATAGCACAGAGCTACTAAATGAAACAAAGGAAGCATCTCACAGTTAGAAAACACTACAAAGGGCTACAGTGTAGCTTGTGGACAGAACACTTCCTTGCCTAGTGAGGCCCGGTCCTCAGTGTCATCAAAAGGAGGGAGCAAAGAGAGGGGGAGGGAGGGACTAATCCAGGCTCACTCTTAGTTCCCTCATCCCAGTTCTCATTGCCTTTCCTCTCATCCAACTTCTGCTGACTTCCTAGGACTTTCTTATTATGTCTTTCCAGGATCCTGCAGACTCTGGATTAACAACTCCTATGGACACAGGGATCACACAGGAAGTCAGCCTACAACTAACTGCCTTAGGACCCAATGTCCCCTGTACCTGTCTGACATTCCACCCTAATACGATGATGCACCTAAATGAAAACAATGCTGTTCTGTGCAGCCTGCTCCTCTTCCAGCCCTTAGCTATGTTTCCCCATGGCATTCACCCTTTCTGGAAACACATAAACTCTCAGTGGCCTTTCAGACCAGAGCATCACAAAGACAGGACTGAAATAAACTGCAAACACTCCACTTTTCTGGATGAGACAGATTTCTTTCATAGCCTTTAACATACGTTAACAAATATTTTAAATCTCAAAAACAGAGATGCTAGACAGATCAGATTTTGATCTTGCCACAAGTCACCTTTCCTGACCCATAAACACAACTGCCAAAATGATTTCCCAAAAGGATACAAAATTTTGTTGTTCCCAGTTATGCATGAGTTATATTTAGTGCATCTGTCCTTTAGTTTTATAAATATTTATTAGCTGGTATCAAAGGCAACAAAATGGTGCCTTTGTTAGTTGGTTATTAGCATACACTGGCTGCAAACAGGGTGTTTTATTGTGACATTTCCACTCATGTATACAACCTCATCCAAAATGGTACCTTTTAATATTTCAATTTCTATATTATTATTTCCAAGCTTTCCCTATGGATTACCTACTTGGTGTAAATGAAATGTTTGGTCAACAAATGATAAGTGAATAAAAGGCAGGCAAATCTCTGCAGCTTACAAAACTCTTGTCAGCTATCAGAAGATAACTCAAACCTGCCAGCCATCAAAACAGAGGAGCCTGAATGGAAAAGATAACTAAGGAAATAGAAATCTACATAAAGCATGGACTTTATTTAAATAGAAAGAAAAAGAAAAACAAGATGGAGATCATGAATAGCCCAAAAGAATGGGTTAGGGGATAGAGGGCTTCTCTAGGTCACCCAAGCTAAGAAGCCTCACAGTGAAGCTGGGACAGAGGTGGGACTGAGAGCCAGTTCTCCCTTTTACTACCCATAAGACCAATACCCTGTCTATGCTCCAGGCAGGAACCCAAGAGGTCTCCCAGAATGATGCCTCTAGGGAACAGACACAGGTGCTGGCCTGCTGGATCCTCCAGTGTGGACACGAATCCTTGGGAAATCACAGAGAAGCTCCCAAGGGTGTGCTCGACCTGTGTGGGTCCAGGTATGAGCCTTGTATACAGAAGAGATGGGAATAAATTAAAAATAAGACTGGGAGGGGAGGGAAATGGGGACAAAAACATGAGAAGACTTCTCAATGTGTGAGAAGTCTACCTATTATCTGGTGAATATAACTGTAACCCCTCTATACATTACAATAAAACAATAAATGAATAAAAAATAAAACTAGGGGGAATGGGAGGGGCAACACTGTAGCTCAAAGTAGATTACTGTGCACACAGTTGGTGTCTTTGAGGGCTAAGGGTTTAGCCTAGTAGTAGAGTGCTTCTCCGGCATGCACAAAAGACCCAGGTTTGATTCCTTGATACCACATACATTAAAAAAACAAAACAAAAAAAAAAGGCAGAAGTGGTGCTGTGGCTCAAGTGGCAGAGCTCTAGACTTGAGAAAGTCCAAGGACAGTGCTCAGGCCCTAAGTTCAAGCCCCAGGACTGGCCAAAAAAAAAGAAAAGAAAAGACACAAACAAACAACAACAAAATTAGCATCTTCGAGAGTTATTTGGAACTGTTTAGAGATTATATTCAGGACCAAAACAGGTGGAAACAGAGTCAAGGAAAGCAGGATCTCTCTCAGAAAGCAGAAGTGAAAAAGAGCTTGGACACTTGGTGGGGAGTGTTGATGGGTTTCTCCATTGGATGAAGGTTAAAAAAAAAAAGCTTCCAAATCAAAAGTTCAATCCAGTTGGCCCAACATCTAATTTAGAGTGCCCAGCTCTTAGCTACTCAGGAGGCTGATCTTCTGAGGACAGAGGTTCAAAGCCAGCTTGGGCAAGAAAGTCTATGACACTCTCCAATTAACCAACAAAACAAAAAGCCAGAAGTAGAATTGTGGCTCAAGTAGTAGAGCACTAGCCAAAAAAAAAAAAAACAACACCTCAGGAACAGCATCCAGGTCCTAAGTTCAAGCTACATAAAAGGAGAAAAACTCCAGAGCCCAAAGGAGCCATTTGAAAATGCCCTCACAGTGCCTCAGATAAACCATATGATGCTCAACTACTTGCCAACTTCTGATAAACAACTAATAATCCTTCAACTCAGTTCTGTTCCCTTCTGTTTGTCTGGGCATCTTGCATTTTTTTACCTGCCCAACCTGACAACCCAGTTCCTTAGATGATCCAAGACACCAATGAAGAAATCTACACCGCCTGAGTGCACACAGCACCAAAACACAAGCAGCAGCCGCATGCAACATGGTCCGGCCTCACCGCACCCATTCACAGGTTGAAGGCTGTGAAGGTGTCATCATACTGAGCCCCAACAATTGGGGTGCATGGAGGAACTTGCCCAGACAAAGGAGCCTGTAGGCCTACGCGCTAGAAAATTCACTTATCTCAAGTACACAACCAGAAGACTATGTTTTTTTGAGTCTCACGGGAAACTGGTTTTAATTTGGGAAACTAGCTGAGCAGATGGGAATTCTGGAAGAGAGCCAAGAGAGGAGGAAAGGCCTGTGCGTGCAGGTCACAGCCTCAGTCTGGGTCACTAGAGAAACAGCAGACATGTAGGGGGAAACCCCAGGTAACTCAGCAGCCAGACTTGTCTGCACTCAGAAGGCAGTGTGGGGAGGTGTAAAGGGTGGGAAAACACAAGCAAGTTATTCTGGGTGGCCGTGAGCCATCCAAGCTCCCTGGGAAGCTGGAGCCACTCAGATGTCACTGGGGATAGAAGGTCCAGCCACAGCCCACTTCCGGCCTGTGTGGACAAGAGGGCCAAGCCAAACAGAGCTTGATTTAAACCTTTTAAATATTTAGGCACAGGGTATATACCTTTTAAATATTTAAATATACCTTTTAAATATTTAATTACACATTTTAAATATTTAGCCCTCTGGTCTCCATTGGTACTTTTATTCTAGGATTTACAAACGCCTACGGCATGCTGGTGCTATCATTATCATCATCATCATCATCATCATCATCATCATCATCATCATCATCATCCCTGCTTTATTTTGTAAAGAGAAAAATTATCTTTTCTCAAGGAGCAGTTAAGTAGTGGGTGGGAAAGGATAAGATTGAATCTAGACCTTCTGTCTCCACAGTCCAGGCTTATATAACTGTCTCTATGACCACAAACACCTAAAATGAAGAAGTTCAAATTCAGTGATAGGAGCATGTTATGTAGAAATAAGAAAGAAGTAAATAATAGAGCAGCAAACCAAAATGGAGAGCTCTATGTGATTTTCTTTAAAGGCAAAAAAAAAAAACAAAAAACCAACTCATTGGAAAGTTTTGAAAAATTAACAACCCTAACTTCACATTTCTTCCTTCGGTAGAAACAACTTCAAAACACACCGTATGGAATTTATGGATTTTCCTAACATGCGCACAATTCTTCACATGGTAGAAAATATTTGCTCACTGTAACCCTAAAAGCAATCCAGCATTTAGTGTGATTCCAAAGTTGTTTGCAATGAAATATAACAAATTCTACTACTTGCAGAAAACATTGACTAAAAATCAATTTCAGATTGCAAAATTGGATTTCATGAATATATAGAAGGTGAATTTTTAGATGTATTTTTTCTAACATTTTCCTCAGTGTCAATGCTTTTAAGACCCTTATCTAGCAAGTGCTTTGTTTTTTAAAATAAAAGAGACTGAGTTCTAAAGTTCATGGATCAAGGTGGTAAACAACTAGCCTTGTGTGCAAAAAGCTCAGGATAGCAAGGCTCTGGCTCACGCCTGTAATCCTAGCTCCTCGGGAGGCTGAGATCTGAGGATAGTGGTTCAAAACCAGCCTGGGCATTAAAGTCCATGAGACTCGTATCTCTAATTAACTACCAGAAAAATGGAAGTAGCTCAAGGGGTAGGGTGGTAGCCTTGAGCTGAAGAGCTCAGGGAAACCCCCCACCCCCCTACACTTGCCAGGTTCAGAGGTCAAGACCCATGACCCACAAGAAAAAAAAGAAAAAGCTCAGGGGCAATACCCACGCCATGAGTTCAAGCCCTATGACTGGCGCACATGCGTGTGCACACATATATACACAAATAAGTTAATAAATATTACATTCTATACATATATAGTAAGAGGGGAGGGGCTGGGAGTTTGGCATAGTGGTAGAGTGCTTGCCTAGCATGCACGAAGACCCAGGTTCGATTCCTCGGTACCACATGCATAGAAAAAGCCAGAAGTGGTGCTGAGGCTCAAGTGGTAGAGCTCTAGCCTTGAGAAAGTCCAAGAACAGTGCTCAGGCCCTGAGCTCAAGCCCAGAACTTGGAAAAACAAAAAAAAAACAATAATAAGAGGGGAAATGGGAAAGAAAAGCCTTTAGTATCTTAGTTCTTCTAGATTATCTATATTCCTGAAAAATGTGGTTTATATAATTATTAAATTTAATCATAATTCAGATACATGGGGACTCTTGTTTCAACTCGCCAAATCAAAGAGCACACATGATGAAATGTTAGTAACAATCTCCTGCTTAGACCATTACATTACCAATATCAAAGAGAAATCTCAACCCAGAGAACTTATAACCTAAGACATAACCCCAGAACAAAGCCTGAAGTCTCTGAAGGACACAGACTGCAGTCCTTCTTTACACCAGCCTGGCTGTCTGCTACAAAGTGAATGGTTCCGTGGGCCTGGGGGGTCTCCTCTCTTCTTCTGCTTTCTAATCTTACTCTGCTTCATGAGTCAGCCCCTGCTTGGCTGTCTTCCTTCTATTCTGTCCAGAGTCCTGCCAACACTACATACCAGATTCGTCCCTACCTATCTCAAATTCTTTTACTTCATTGGTGTTTTCAGTATTCTTTGCAATAGTTATGTACACCAGATGTTATTTTATTATCAAATAACTCTAAGGAAGAATGAGGTGGTTTATAATAAGTAATATAAAAGGTAAACAAAAAGGCAGGCAGTGGCAGTTTCTGCCTATAATCTTACTTACTTGGGAAGCTGAGATCTGAGGAACATAGTTCTAAGCCAGTCCCAACAGGACAGTCCGTAAGACTATTATTTCCAGTTAGCCAAGAAAAAGGACAGAAACTAGAGCTGTGGATCAGGTGGTAGAGTGCCATCTTTGAGGAAAAGGCTAAAAGATACTGCCCAGGCCTTGAATTCAAGCCCCAGCACAAAAAGGAAAAGAGGGAAGCAGGGAGGAGGAAGGAAGGCCTCCGTGCACATTGTAAGCTACTAGAAAGACATTTCAGAGAGCAGGATGGACAGAAGGACATAGTAAACTGGCATACAGTGTGAAAAGAGCTATCTTTTCTATTTTCTAACAAGGTGGTTAACTTAAGGGTTCAGGGTTTGGCCTGGTGGCTTGGCACTCAATTTTTCTGCTAGAATAATATCAGCCAGTAAAGAAAGAGAAAGAAGAGGAACTGCTTTGGGATAAGGAAGGATTATTTTTTATTTATTATAATGGGGAGGAGGTAATGGGGCTTGAACTGGGCCTGTGGGCTGTCCCTAAGCTCTTTAGCTCAAGACTACAGCCCTACTCCTTGAGTCACAGCCCTGTTTTGTAGTGATTAATCAGAGATAAGAGTCTAGTGGTGGTCTTTAGTGCCGAGTTGGCTTTGAACCAAGATCCTCAGATCTCAGCTTTCTGAGTAGCTAGGATTACAGGCATGAACCCCTGCACCAGTGAGGCGGGAATTTTGAACCATAAGATTTTGTCTTACCTTCTAAAATAAAATTCTCTCCTAATAACTTGAGCCCTGCCACTATAAGAGAATCAGCAGACCCTGTAGGATCTTCTTTGGAACTGACTGCTAAAAGTGTACCAGTTGCTTTGTTACAACTAAATGTGAAAAAAAAAAAAAAAAGATTTTGTCTTAAGTTGTTCCATGATGAAATTAAGACACACCTCATATTGTTCAAGAAATAGCAGAGGGTGTGAGGATGTTTTAGCGATTACTTGTGTACTGTTCATCTTAGTTCAAAGTCGTTTCTACGGTCACTTTATATAAATATGTCTTCCTCTCTTCAAACTGTGAGCTGAGGGGCAGAGCCTCTGCATTAGAAAGAAACAGGGAGAAGCCCACCTCTTCTGTGTGCTTGCTGGCCAGGTTTTAGGCTGATGGGGCACCTTTCTGCAGAAATCAACTTTGCTTTCATACATCCCTATACAACACTCCCTGAGCCACTTCTAACAAGAGAACAGAGGCCAGCAAACTGGGAAAGAAACCCACAAGACATCAACATAGCTATTTCCCAAATGACATTCCATGATCCGCCATTAGCAGTAAAAGAGAGTCAAAGATCGAATAGCTAAACAAAGCCTCAACTGGTTCTTTACCACAACACTTGTCTACTTTCATATAGTCTCTTATGTGATCTTTAATGTAGTGATGTGCTTTTCTTCTTCAACTTGGCAAAGGAGTTCTAGAGAATAAATTGTTCACCAAGGAGCTAATCTCCACACTCTTTCACCCCAGCATCACAGGACCTTGTCTGTGCCTTGGGAAATACTACCTTCAAGAAATGGGTCTGCTGATATGCTGCCAAATACAGGGCTCAGTCAGCCAGGCCCATGACCTGGCTACAGCACAGAACAGGGCCACTGATGCCTTCTGTGATTGGCTCCCTGGTGGACAATCCAAGCTGAGCAAGCCTACATGGGTCGTGCCGTATCAACAATTTACAGAGAAATGCTCAGCAGGAGCCTCTGCCAATACACCCTGTTAGACATGTGGGGAAGGAAGGCAGTCTCCTTTGTCCTTTCCTGTAGGATGATAACAACTTGATAACTTTTCTGAGTTCCACACACTTAAAAGACCACAAACTGTAAGTCAAGGTTAGTGACTCACACCTGTAATTCCAGTTACTCAGAAGGCTGAGATTTAAAAAATTGTAGTTCAATGCCAGTATGAGCAGAAAAGTCCATAGGCCTCCATCTCCAAAATAACCAATAAATAAATAAATAGCAAGCTGGGCTGGGCAGGAACTGTTGGTTCACACTTGCAATCCTAGCTACTCAGGCCACTGAGATACGACAATCAAGGTTCAAACCTGGCCTGGGCAAGGAAAGTCTATGATACGCAGCTTTGAATGGAAAAAGCCAAGTGAAAGTATGAGGCTCTGAATCTAAGCCCCAGTCTGTACCAATACCAAATAAAACAAAATAAAAGCCAAACTGGAGGTATGACTCAAATGGTACAGCACTAGACATAACTAAGCAAGTTGAGCAAACACTGAGTTCAAGCCCGAATACTGGTAAGAAAAAAAAAAAAAAGAAGAAGAAGAAGAAAGACTACAAACTCTTTTTAGAAGCCCCTAAAATTTTACTTCTACTAGTCTCCAAATCTTACCCCAAGGTGAGGAACAATACAAATCTGACCAAAATATCAAGGTGAGGGCTAGGAGTTTGGCCATAGTGGTTGAGTACTTGCCTAACACGCACGAAGGCCCAGGTTCAATTCCTCAGTACCACATACATAGAAAAAAAGCCGGAAGTGTTGCTGAGGCTCAAGTGGTAGAGTTCTAGCCTTGAGAAAGTCCAACGATAGTGCTCAGGCCCTGAGCTCAAGGCCCAGGACTGGCAAAAAAAAAAAAAAAACATCTACATGAGGGAAAAAAAAAAACAAACCAGTAGGTAAGCTCTATTAAAATGCAAGGAACTCTGGAATATCAAGAAGAGCTTTGTTATAATAGAAACAAAGTGGGTAAGAGGAAATCTAAGAAAGGCAAATGATGTCCTTCCTTAAGGAAAGACAAGGAAAGTCAAGATACAAACACCCAGCACCCTAATCCCAGGATAAGCCACAGCTCTAAGACTAGATGAGTAAGAGTATTATCTGTTATTTAAATGCTTCCTACACAGACACAAGTCGTTCTGTTTTCTTTTTTCTTTCTTTCTTTTCTTTTTGTGGGTTATGGCACTTGAACTCTGGGCCTGTACACTGTCCCCGAGCTCTTCAGCTAAAGGCTATTGTCCTACCCTTGAGCCAAGTCCCACTTCCCATTTTCTACTGGAGATAAGAGTCTCAGGTCCTTTTGTGCCTGGGCTGGCTTTGAACCTTGATCCTCAGATCTCAACCTCCAGAGTAGCTAGGATGACAGGCGTGAGCCACCGGTACCAGCTTCACACATGCATTCATCTATGTGCAAGAATGAGAGAATTGCAGACAAATGAGGACCACAAAGAAAGCCAGCCATCAACCACACAAGTTCTAGGACAGAAATGGCTAGCAGAGCAACATTTCCTCTGCTAAGTGGTGGGCATCTGGAAAATGGTTCTTCTACCTCATTACTAAAGACAACTCAGGACAAGAAAAAGCCATAGTAAACCCAAAAACAGTTTTCTTGGCTTTCCTGAAAAATCAGGAAATGGAGGACTCCTTCAAGCAATCCATACACAACTTATACAAGAATCATGAAACTTTTCATAGATACTCACAATCTCAAGCGGAAGCTGGACACTAGGAGTGCACGCCTCTCAGAAGGCTGAGAGCTAAGGATCAACATTCAAACCCAGCTGGGGTCGAAAACCTGATGACTCTCATCTCCAATTAATCCCTAGAAAACTGGAAGTGGCACTGTGGTTCCAAGCAGAGCACTGAAAAAGCAAGCAAGCAAGCAAGCAAGCAAGGAAGGAAGGAAGGATACGAAGTAGTATAGATTTGCTGTCTGGACTAACTTTAAACTACAATCCTTAGATCTCAGCTTCCTGAGTAGCTAGGGTTATAGGCATGAGCTACCAGTGCCCAGAACTGCCATCTGTTTAAATGTATCTTTCTTTAATCCCTGGGTTGTATTACAAGAGTTACAAAAGTTTCTTCCTTTTTTTTTTTTTTTGGCCAGTTGTGGGGCTTGAACTCAGGGCCTGAGCACTGCCCTTGGACATTTCTCAAGGCTAGAGCTCTACCACTGGAGCCTCAGCAAGACTTCCAGCTTTTTCTACATATGTGGTACCGAGAAATGGATCCCAGGTCTTCATGAATGCTAGGCAAGCTACCACTAGGCCAAACTCCCGGCCCACACATGTTTTCCAAAACTCTCAGGCCCACAAGTCTAGCAGCAGAAGACAAAAGCCTTGGAGAAGCTAACTCACCTGAGAGAAACTGGTAACATTTAGGAATGAGATCTCTAAACACATTCATGAGCATAAATATAAACGCACGCACGCACGCACGCACACACACACGCACACACGCACGCACACTTGAACACTGAGGTTTGGGTTTTTTTGTTTTTTTGTGTTTTTTTTTGCCAGTCCTGGGCTTGAGCTCAGTGTCTGAGCACTGTCCTTGGACTTCCTCAAGGCTAGAGCTCTACCCCTTGAGCCTCTGTATCACTTCTGGCTTTTTTCTACATATGTGGTACCGAGGAATTGGACCCGGGTCTTCGTGCATGCTAGGCAAAGCACTTTACCACTAGGCCAAACTCCCGGCCCCCTGAACACTGACTTTTGACACATACATGAAGTACACATCTGTGTGCCCTCATCACATCACTGACGTGCCTCACGTCATCTCAACATGCACAGCCATTCGAGAGTACCCTTTTAGGTAACAATAAAATTGCCCCTCTACAGCTAATGTATGCTTAAAAATAAATTAGGAGTATGTTTTTAAATTTCCAAACTGTTTTTAAGGCAAAGTAAGGATCCCTACAGATAATATTCTTTCACAAATTCTGGCAAAAATAAGAACACATCAAAAAATAACCTTTAACACATACAGTGTGGAATTTCACTCATTTGCTTTAAAATCTTAAAGATATATTTTTAACTCACATGGGAAAATGAAGGGTTAGAGAACAGGAGGGAACAGAGATATTGAAATTATTCATTCAGGTTCTTAAATCACAACCTTTATGGCTGCAGATGGAGCCCAATGGGAGAGTACTTGTCAAGTTTGTGCAAGGCCCTGGTTTTGCTCCTCAGCAGCATGAAAAATCACAACCTTGTCCACCACGTCCACAGAAACAACTTCTGTCACTCCATCCATCATGACACCATCTGCTATGAGTTTCACAGTATGCGAGACTTGCCGTTATGTCACTACAGCCTGGTGTATGCCCATTTTTACCCTCTTTTACTTAGGATCTTAGCCTAAAATAAATCCTCCAAAAGGCAAAGGATGAACCCTTTCCCCCAACTCCCGGAAGTAATGAACCGGAAGTTCATCACACCTAAGTTTAGAGGGCGCATTGGCCCTTTGCTAGATGCAAAGGAAAATGGCAAGTTCAACGAGGAAAGGACAGAATGAGACAGGCAGCTTTCCCCGGGATGTGGCTCAGCGGTGAAGTACTTGCCTACCATGCACAAAGCACTGGGCTTCATAGCAGCACAGCAACAAAGAGAGAAAGAAGAGAACAAAGACTGAAAGAGGCAACTGTACAAGACATTAATCAATTTAATTATTAATAAATTCTTTGGGTTTTGTTTTTTGTTTTGTTTTGGTTTTTGGTTTTTTGGTCCATCCTGGGGCTTGCACTCAGGGCCTGAGCACTGTCCTTGAGCTTTCTCAAGACTAGCACTCTACCACTTGAGCCACAGCACCATGTCTGGCGTTTTCTGTATATATAGTAACAAGAAATTGAAATCTAAGGCTTTGTGCATGCTAGGCAAGCTCTCTACCACAAGGCCACACTCTTGGTCCCAATAAGTTCCCTTTTGAAACTGGGTGTGTGGCATGGGCCTGGAATCCCCCAGCTCACAAGGGGTTGTAGGTAGGCAGATCACCATCCTAAGCCAGACCCTCTTAGAAATAACCAATTTCCAAGCAAGAAAAATTCACAAGGCTGTACCTCCTCTGTCCTAGCTCCAAAGGCTATAAAGATGAACCCACTACAGCTGAAAAGAAGTGTCAGAGGGATCATCAGAAGTTCTGCACACAGCAAAGGCAAGCACCACCACTTAGTGAAACGTGGCTATTTTTTCCAGGTCTGATGAGAGAACAAAGTGCACATAAATACAGTCCAAATCTTGGAAGGCATTAAAAGGGGAATTTTCAGATCCTTCCTTTGCCAATCCAATGGTACAAGTTTGTATGCCATGTGTATTATCTTCCTAACACACCTTTTTTCTATTATTAAAAATGAAATAAAGTAAAACAATGCACCTAGATGGCTCTTACCCTTTGATCATTCTCCCCTATCCCTCCCAGCCCAACCCCCCTTCAATTTTGCTAGTTTCATATTCATATGAATTGAACAATACGATTGCATTCTCCTGCACCTTCCAATTTTCCTGTATTAGAGCTACCTGGGACTTTTATCTTGACTCTGCTTATGTAAAACCCTCCATGGAAGCTCTAGTTTACTATCCACATAGGATGATTTTTTAAAATCCTAAATGTTTATCATTTATATCAACTACAATCCTAGAAAATTCTTTATAGGAACATACCACGTTCTTTTCCCTTGACTGAGAACTAAAACAGCAGAGAGGAATTTTTGAAAGCACTGCAGTAGCCCAACAAAAGATTGTGTGGGGCACACTCCTTTCATTCCAGGCCATGTGGAAGACATGCATTTGCATATTACTTCTACCATCCTGGCCTTCCCCAGGGGTGCTGAGAATAGAGGGGTCTCAAAGCCAGTGCCTAAGTCACTTCCTCAGGAAGCAGCCACTGCAGCCCCCCAGAACTGATGGCCTCCAAAACCTACAAAGCTACCATTGGGAAGGTACACACAACCAGCAATCCTGGCCAGGCCTGTGTGGTACAGGCTGCGGTGAAAACAAGCAGGCGCGGTGGTTTCTGTTTGGGTCTGTGGTCTTTGTGTGGGAGGCCAGGTGGAGGGCCGAGGCCCTGCACTGCCTACCAGTTCCATTCTTTCTCCCCACCAGCCCAAGCACATGAGTGGCAGGTGCCCGAATCCGCAGCAAACCACATCCAAATTAAGCAACTCTGCGCAACCCACATGACCCACGTTTTCTTTTTCTTGCTCGAGAGTCAAAAATAGAATTGTGCTGACTTGCCATGAGACGAAGGTTCTAAACAGCAGTCTACCTGCTTACTGAATATACAAAACTTCCAAAAATACCTGTCTGGTGTTTGTTTGTTTGTTTTTTTTTTGCCAGTCCTGGGCTTGAGCTCAGGGCCTGAGTCCTGTCCTTGGATTTTCTCAAGGCTAGAGCTCTACCACTTGAGCCTCAGCACCACTTCCGGCTTTTTGCTATGTATGTGGTACCGAGGAATCGAACCCGGGTCTTCGTGCATGCCAGGCAAGCACTTTAACCACTAGGCCAAACTCCCGGCCTGTCTGGTGTTTTTTTGCACAAAAGAGAATGCTAAACTTGAAAGAAGATTGCCCTCAGCACCTCAAAAGATTGAATGTGCAGGAACAACTCAAAGCACATAATTCAGATTCACATCACTGCATGGGTGGAAAAGCCTGGGGTCTGCCTCTGCCTCCTAAGGCCCCTGGCACTACCACCCCTGGAAATAAGTCACCTGATCCAGCAGGCTGGTTATCTGTGTGTACCTTCCTCCATTTAGGGGGTGGGTGTCCCTCATTCCACCTCCACAATGAGTCTTCGGAACCAGGTCACCCACCTGGTTTAGACATGGGCTGACGGCCATAAGATCTGGCACAGGATCCGTAAAAAAGAACACAGGGCTTATCTCGGTACCCAGTGAGTTGACAATCTGTTTATTGAAAGAAAATCCTCAAGCCAGGAGATTGCTGTGGGGTGGCTTCTCTCCAACAGCTTGTCACAACCGATCATTTTTATTTTTTGGAAGTACTAAGATTTGAACTCCAGCTCACTTGCCTTGCTTATTTGGCTAGGGGTTTATTACTTGACTTATGCCTCCAGCACTGCTTTTTGCTGCATAGTTTAGAAATAAAAGTATCATGAATTTTCTGCCCAGGTTGGACTCAAACCATGATCCTTCACATCCTGAGGCGCTAGGAATTATAACTATGAGCCAGCAGCACAAACCCAAATTCTTAAAATATAGACAAGGGGAAAAAAAAAAAAGTTTCCTTAATTACTCCCAAAAAACAATGAGCAATGGTTCTATCTGCTACAACAGGATGACATATCATTGATCTTAAGAGTTTAGAAACAAGGATTTTGTTTTGTTTGTGTCGGTTGTGAAGCTTGAACTCTGGGCCTGGGCATTTTCCCTGAGCTCTTCAGTTCAAAGCTAGCGCTTTACCCCTGGAGCCACAGCACCCCTTCTGGTTTTCTGGTGGTGAACTGGAGATAAGCCTCAGGGAATTTCCTACTGGGCTGCCAAGGACCATGGTCCTCAGATCTCAGCATCCTGAGTGACAGAAACAAGGTTTTAAACCAAAAAAGTAAGTGTCTCGATTCACGGATATACACATATATACAAAAAAAAAATGGGGAAAAGTTACTAGTAAAATATAGGTTAAACAGTAGAAATGAGATAAAAAAAGGGGAAAAGTTACTAGTAAAATATAGGTTAAACAGTAGAAATGAGATAATGCTTATCAGCAGGAAAGGATTATGGTATACAAGTGATTCCACATCAGTCTCGGTTATTCAATTTCTCTTAAAATTTTGGTAACGTATGTAACACAAAATTTACCATCGTAACCATCTGATTTGGTTTGGTTTTTATGGTGCTGGAGATGGAACCCTAGGCCTCACACATAAGCTACCATTCAAACTACAGGAACTACCACTCTGCTCTAGCTCCACGCTCCATTTTAACCACTTTCCAGTATATACTTCAGAAGTGTTAGAGACATCAAATGTCTTTGGCACAATTTATTTTATGATAATAACTATGCTATCATTAAAGGATAGAGCCACTGTAAACTACTGATCTGAAACAATCAAAATAGAGCATCGAGTGAAAAACAAAATCAGGTCAGAAAATAAAAGCTATACCTATATTTTTATGGTGTTACATGTATAACTACACAAAACACATAGGTAATATAAGAAAGGCTTATAAAGAGCACATGACACGATTTGATCTTTTATTTAGAAAAGGGCAGGGGGGAACTGTCATAGTACTTTGCGCTTTTACTCTAAAGAAAAAAAAATTTAATTAACTATAAAGTTTCCCCCTTATATGGGTTGAGGATGTACATCAGTGAGTGCTAACTTAGCATGCATCAGGCTCCATCCTCAGCACCACACACACACAAAGTTCATCTGGAGCCAGGTACGGTCGCTCACACCTGTAATCCTAGCTACTCAGGAGGCTGAGATCTGAGGGTGGTGATTCAAAGCCAGCTCAGCTTGGGCACTAAAGAATATAAGACTCTTATCTCCAATTAATCACTAAAAAAAGGGGGGGAAGTGGGGCTGTGGCTCCAGGGGTAAGGCAGTAGCCTTAAGCTGAAGAGCTCAAGGACAGCACCCAGGACCAGAGTTCAAGTCCCATGACCCACAAAAAAAAAGGGTTCATCTGGATGGATGCACCGATCCATGGTTGCATCAATAGATGGATGGATAGATGGCTGAACTGATGGACAGATTTGCATTTTTCAAACTCCTATCTATACAAAAAAAAGGATGCAGGTCAAAGTTTCAGTTTACTACAAACTTAGGGAAAGTCAAAATCATCAGTAAGGGCAATTGAGTCAAGACACTTTGGTATAAGCTCCATTTGCCACTGGATTCATGACGTTCTTGTAACTAGAGGAGCCCTGTGCTGGCAGTGTACAAATGAACTTAGAGGAAGACTGAATGGATGTGAGCAAGGTCTGTCTCCATCATTAGCAAACTTCAGAAAAAGCATTACAGACTGTTGAAAGTAGGCTAGTCGCAATTTCTTCACTGCCTTTCTCTTAATAAATCTCTAAATAAATCTGATAAATCCCAAAATGTCTTACGTAAGATATTACCTTCCCATGTAAATACTAGTAAATGCTTAAAAGTAATCTTGTCTACTCCATAAAAGTATGCTTCTGGTGTTTTATAATAACCATGCTTTTTAGCACTATCTCTACAATTTTAGTTCGAAGCAAATTATAGATTTCCTAAATTAGAAGTGGTATTTTGCACAGAGAAAGAACTTTAAAATCATTTCCCTTTGTCACCTGAATAAGCCTTTAAAATGTCTGCACCTAAGTCCCAAATTCTACTCAGGAGCCTGTCCCTGGCACGTGGCCACCAGCAGCAATGCTTCCTACTATTCTCATTGGCTTATTTATTTATTCATTTATTTATTTTGCCAGTCCTGGAGTTTGAACTCTGGGCCTGAGCATTGTCCTTGGGCTTTTTCCTCAAGGATAACATTTTACCACTTGAGCCACAGCACTACTTCTGGCTTTTTCTATGTATGTGGTATGAGGAATCAAACCCAGGTCTTCTTGCATGCTAGGTTAAGCACTCTACTAATAGGCCAAACTCCCGGCCCTTTGCTTCCTTTTTTTTTATTCTTTCATGTTTTAATCATTAGTCACTGACATCTATATTTCAAAATTTTGCATATTTGCATAGTAAAAATATAGTGTGTGTGTGTGTGTGCTGGTCCTGGGGGCTTGAACTCTGGGCTTGGGTATACTGCCCCTGAGCTTTTTTTGTCTTTTTTTTTTTTTTCATTCTCGTGGCTTGTACTCAGCTTGAACACTGTCCTTGGACTTTCTCAAGGCCAGAGCTCTACCACTTGAGCCATAGCACAACTTCTGGCTTTTTTCTATGTATGTGGTACCAAGGAATCAAAATCCTGGTCTTTGTGTATGCTGGGCAAGCACTCAACCATTAATTCAAATTCCCAGCCCTTTTGTTTTGTTTTGATCAAGACTAGTGCTGTATCATTACAGCCACAGCTCCCCTTTCAACTTATTGATAGTTCCCTGGAGATAAGAATCTTAGAGATTTTAGCTTGGCCCACTGGCTGACGCCTGTAATTCTAGCTACTCAGGAGGCTGAGATCTGAGGATAAAGGTTCAAAGCCAACTAAGGCACAAAAGGACCTGAGACTCTTATCTCCAATTAACCTCTAGAATACAGGAAGTGGAGCTTGGCTCCAGGGTAGGGCAGTAGCCTTGAGCTGAAGAGCTCAGGGACAGTGCCCAGGCAGAGTTCAAGCCTCATGACCCCCCACACACACACACAAAAAAGAGAAATCTCAGAGATTTTTCTGCCTGAGCTGGCTTCTCACTGAGATCCTCAGATTTCACTCTCCTGAGTAGTTAGGATTACAGGCAGGGCCACCGCTACTGGGCATGGACTCAGAATTCCAGACTATGTTGCACTACTGGCTCTGGGTCATCCACAGCCCCAATATGGTGGCTCCATCCCATCCCTTCTCTCCCTCCAAGCTCCCTGCAAGTTATCTCTACAGTAAGGAGTCTCCAAAACCATGCCAATTCTCATAAGATAGCAAACCCAATCACTTCTCATCCTTTCAGCTAGGATCAAGTGTAGCCGCCAAATTCACTAAAAACATTTTTTTTTTTAATGGAAGCATTGTACTTGCATTTAGGACTGAGAATCCCCCAGAGTTATCATTCCCAGTCTACCACTGCTGATACCTAAAATATACTCATCTACCAGCTCTCTTCCTAGAGTAGACAGAAAACAGATTTTTCAAAAGAAAAAAGTCAAGAGAATGAAAATTACATCATTTCACCAATCACAGTTATATGAAGAGGAAGAAAAGGCATGGAGTCTCCAAGAATTCCTCACAAGTCTTTCTTCCATCTTCTAGAAGTTTCAAAGACACTGGTGGCTCATGCCTGTAATCCTCGCTACTCAAGAGGCTGGTGTCTGAGAATCAAAGTTCAAACAGGGCAGTTGGTGACTCTTATCTCCAATTAATCACTAGAAAATGAAAGCCACAAGTGGAACTCAGGCTTAAGTGGTAGATAGCTAGCCTTGAGCACAAAAAGCTCAGGGACAGCACCCAGACCCTAAGCTCGAGCCCCAGGATCAAAAAAAAGGACAACCAATAGTATGCGATGCTGTTACCTAGGTGTGTGTCTTTGGTTACTAAAACTTTCCATGGAAAAAAAGTGATACTGGCTTCTACAGAATAGGAATTTCAGAGTGCTGAGCTAAAGCGCCCTGCACATACTTATACACATGATTCCTTTGTCACCACTTCCCAATGATGGAGTAGACTCTGAGTAGCCAGGCCTTCTGGACACTGGAGCTCTCACACGGCACCATATTTGCTTACACTGGAGGCAAGAGTCAAGTAATGACTCTGAGAGTTAGCTTTAGGAAACTGGTTCATTCTGGAGTTGGATGAAAGAAAGATATTGAGTACCCACTGTTTCCCTGACAACTTGAACTCCATGCTTTTCTCTGCAAAAACCAACCTTGCATCAACCTAAAATGATATTTAAAAAAACAAACATACCAGGCAGGCACTGTGGCTTATGCTTGTAATTCTAGTTACTCTGGAGGCTGAGATCTGAGGATCGAGGTTCAAAGAATATGAGACTCTTATCTCCAATTAGCTACTAGAAAATGGGAAGTGGGGCTGTGACTTCAGGGGTAGAGCAGTAGCCTTGAGCTGAAGAGTTCAGGGACAGCACCCAGGCCTAGGGTTCAAGCCCCATGACTCACCAAAACAAAACAAAATAAAAAGTATCCATGCTCCAAATAAGAAAGATAGTAATAAAAGGTTTCTTCAGGGTCTGATATTTAATGCTATTAAAATTACTGAAAAAGCTGTAAGTGGAAGTATGGCTCAAATAATAAAGCAAAAAAGCTAAGGAATGGCCAGGAGTTTAGCCTAGCGGTAGAGTGCTTGCCTAGCATGCACAAAGACCTGGGTTTGATTCCTTGGTACCACATACATAGAAAACTGGAAGTGGTGCTATGGCTCAAGTGATGGAGCTCTAGCCTTAAGAAAGTTCAAGGAGAGTGCTCAGGGCCTGGGCTCAAGCCAGGACTAGTAGGGAAAAAAAAAGCTCAGGAGCAATGTCCAGGCCCTGAATTCAAGCCCCAAGGCCAGTAAAATAACAACAACAACAAAATCTTGTCTGGCTATCTGTGAGTACTGCCAAGCAGGCTCTTTGGTGTTAGACAGGGCACATGTGTACACAGGGATAGGTAGGTATTGTGAAGGATAGGGAAAGTGCTATCTTTCCAAGTGTGGGCTTTCAAGAGTCACTGACACACCAGTGTCCTGAAACAAGCAAGGAACACACTGGGTTTTGACAACAGGAGAAGCACTGGTTTACCTCAGAGCAGTGGCTCTGAACCTCACAGCCATTTGAGCCTCCATTATGTAGCTACAGAAATGACACTTCTAAACTACAGCACACTGCAGAGGGTAGAAACATGGGATTCAGAATAAGATAAATTGAGTCCTGGCTTTTCCCTTTACAAGTTAGAAAACTCATCAGGGAACCAGCAGTTCACATCTGCAATCCTATAGCTACTCAGGAGGCTGAGATCTAGGGGCAAACAGTTTAAAGCCAGCCCATACACAGAAAAAAATCAATGAGACTCTGTGTCTGAAATGACCAACCAAAAGCCACACCAGAGGCATAACTCAATGGTAGATTTTGGGGAAAAAAAAAAATCCAGCTGGATGCAGTAGTATGTATGTTTAGAATGCCTAGCCTGAGATACACAATGGGATGCTTCAAAAACCAAAGATAAAGCCTAGCAGGTGGCTCACGCCTATAATTCTATCTACTCTGGAGGGTGAGATCTGAGGATTGTGGTTCAAAGCCAGTCCAAAGCCAGCCCAGCACTAATGACCTAGAGATCCCTAAAGATGAGAGACTCTTATCTCCAATTAATCACTGCAAAACGGGAAGTAGGACTGTGGCTAAAGGGGTGAAGGGGTATGGGTACGGTGGTAGCCTTAAACTGAAGAGCTCAGGGACAGCACCCTGGCCCAGAGTTGAAGCCTAAGGACCCACAACAACGACAACAAAAAAAAGATAAAGCCAGGCGCTGATGGCTCACGCCTGAAATCCTAGCTAGTCTGAAATCCTAGCTACTCAGGAGGAGGCTGAGATCTGAGGATCGGGTTCAAGGCCAACGGGGCAGGAATGTCTGTGAGACTCTTATCTCCAATTAACCACAAGAAAAATGGAAGCAGAGCTATGGCTCCAAAGGGAAGAGTGCTAGCCTTGAGCAAAAGAGCTCAGGAACAGTGCTTAGGCCCTGAGTTCAAACCCTGTGACTGACAAAAAAAAAAGAAAGGACAACAAGCAACCTCAGGTACAAGATTGTAGCATAGCAGGAGTCTGGATGAAACTAAGGCACACACTGACACTCCCACACAGACAGAAGGCAGTAATAACACAGAAGGTCCAAACATAGAGAGCACAGTGAAGTGAAGCCTAAAGTGGCCTGTAGAGACAGGCAGCTCAGCAAGGTCTTCTAAGAAACAAAACAGATGCAGACAAGATTTTTCCTCTCCTCAATGACCTGAAACCTGAGCCCTATGTAACCAGACATGACAGCTAAATTCGAAACCCAACCAGAGTCAACAATATCCCACGGCTCAAGATTAGAGAACAAATGCTGTTTTAATTCTGAGTCATCTAAATCAAAACCATTAAAGCCTAATCACTATTACATCATACGCTAAACTATGTGTTTAATCTCTCCCAAAATTAACACTCGCCAGAAAATCAGACTAGCATTTTACCAAATACTATAAATACTCATGAGGGGCCCCATGGCACACATGTGCGTGTATGTAAGCATCACATGTGCAGATACACCCCTTCACTGCAGAGGCCTCGCGTGTACAGATCCCATGAGAGACTCTACGGACTAGCTGTGAACAATTCCTCCAGTCACTCAGCCAGGGCAACTCTCATTCTTCATCACTTCTTACCATGAGCTGGCAACTGCTCCCATTTTCCTCTTGTGGAGAGGGTTTTGTGCACCAGTCCTGGGTCTTAAGCTCGGAGTCTAAACATTGTCCTTTAGCTTTTGGGCCCAAGCTGATCTCTACCACTTAAGTCACAGCTCGGCTTCTGGCTCTTTGGGGGTTCATTGAAGATAAGAGTCTTAGGGACTTTTCTGTACTGGATGAGTTCAAACTTGATCCTAAGATCCCAGCCTTCTGAGTAACTAAGATTCTATGGTGTGAGCCTCTAGCACTTGGTTCTCTGTTATTACCTTTTCTAACCTAATGGAGAAATCCACAACATCACTAAATATGAACATTCCTGTACACAGGATTACATGTTAAACTTATTTAAATGTCTCTCAACATTCCAGACCAGCGCTAAGAGAAACATGAGAACTGTAGTTTAAGGTTTTGTAGAAATTATACTTTAGAGAATAAAAAGGAGAAAATGGTTAAAATTTAATGCTAAAATGTGTCGTAGATATAACTCAGTGGTGCACGTGCTTAGAATATGCAAGCCCCTGTGTTCAATCCTAATATCAAAAAAAAACATAGTAACAAGCTGGGCACTGGTAGTTCATACTCTAATTCTAGCTACCCAGAGGGCTGTGATCTGGGAATCCACTTCAAAGCTAGCCCAGGCAGAAATGTCCTTGTGAGACTCTTATCTCCACTAAACTACACAAAAAAGGCAGAAGTGGTGCTGTGGCTCAAGCTACGAGCACTAGCCCTGAACACAAAGAGGCTCAGAAACAATGCCTAGTCCCTGAGTTCAAGCCCCGGATGGGCCAAATAATAATAATAATGATAATAATAATAGTAATAATAATAATAAACAATAATTGTACTTAACCAAAATCTTCAGTTCAATATATAATCAATACAAAAAAAAAACTGATGGACTTTTTCTTATCTCCTTTATTAAGTCTTCAAAACTGAATGCGCATCTTATTAAGATGAGGAAAATTTCAAGAGATTAGTGGCCACTGAGCTAAAGGCCACTGGGCACAGCAGTTCTCAAAATAAAATAACTTTCATGGCTCTCACAATCCCATCTTTATTCCACTTTCAGTTAGCTCCAGTCCCAGTGTGCAGCCACTGTGACATAAACATAGGGAAGAAATGAAAGGCATTTGCTAACCTGGCATATTTTCACAGCCAACTTTTGTTCTGTTCTGAACTTTAGTCAAGATAAATGACACCAATACACAGTCTTGACCATGGTCAATCATTGATTGAGCTGTCTTTTTAAAATTTTTGTTTCTAAGTTTGAATTTAAGGTTCACTTGAGCCATGACCTTAGTCTTGATTGGACTATTTTCATGAATAGAAGAGTTGAGGTATGAAATTAATTAGAAAATTTGAACAAGGTGTCCAACTAAAAATAAAAACTACAACCAAGTAGGCACCTACATTTTACACTTTAATATTTTTCTTTTTTTGATTGTCCTGGGGCTTGAACTTGAGCACTGTCCCTGAGGTTTTATGCACACGGTTAGCATTCTACCACTTGAGCCACAACTCCACTTCTGGCTTTTTGTTGGTTAAGTATCTTGAGCATCTAGGATTATAAACATGAGACGCTTCTAGGATGGGTTAAACTTTTCACCTATTGAAGTTTTCAACAGCTGGGAACTGGGGGCTCAATGTCTGTAATCCTAGCTATTCAGGAGACTGAGATATGAGGATCTTGATTCAAAGCCAGCCTGGGCAAGAAAGTCTGTGAGACTCCTTCAATTGACTACCAGAAGTGTTAGAGCACTAGCCTTGAACACAACAACAAAAAAGTTTTCAACAATCTAAATCTTAGGACACAAGTTGAAGGGGAGGGGGGGCCAAAGAGCTGTTCAAAAGAAAGTTATAGCCGGGTGCAGTGTCTCACACCTATAATCCTAGCTACTCAGGAGGCTGAGAACTGAGGATCGTGGTTCAAAGCCAACCTGGGCACTAAAGTCTATGAGACACTTATCTCCAATTAACCTCCTGAAAACTGGAAGTGGTGCTGTGGCTCAAGGGGTAGGGCTGTAGCCTTGAGCTGAAGAGCTCAGGGACAACGCGTGACTCAGAGTTCAAGTCCCATGACCGACAAAAAAAAAAAGTTGTAAAAGCAATACTCAGGAGCCAGGGGTATGGCCTAGTGGTAGAGTGCTTGCTTAGCATGTACGAAGCCCTGGGTTTGATTCCTTGGTACTGCATACACGGAAAAAGCTGGAAGGGGTGCTGTGGCTTAAGTGGTAGAGCGCTAGCCTTGAGAAACCTCAAGGGTAGTGCCAAGTCCCAGATTGGCACTAAATAAGTAAATAAATAAAATAGCAATACTCATTGTTAGCCATAAGAATCAACCTCTGAAACAAGTTTGTACGCCTAAAAGAAAGTTTGAATAGGCTGACTTGATCCCTCTAAGACCTAGGTTGTCTTATGTCTCCATAGGTCATTCATGATGCTTAGAAGCCCTAATTGTGTGAAGCTGTAACAATGAGGGGAAAAATTTACCATGAATGTGGTATTTGTGGGACCAGGGAGACTCCTCAGTAGGGAATATATGGGGACAGTTAAAAAAAAAAAAGCCCCTTTCAGTTCAGTTTGTCTAAAATTACTTATTTCAGTCTCCAAATGTAAATTAAACAGAATTTGCTTCCATCCCTGAGATCTAAACCAGACTGAATTTAGAATTTCTGGCCTGGAGGAAATGATTCAAATAATTCCTGAAAGTGTGTTTATTATTGGATTTTTCTCAGCATGACTTTCAGTGTATTTTGCTTTTCTCCTCTTTTTTAAAGACCTCATAAAACAAAAACATATTCTATCTTGCTTTTATTTTGTGCCCTTACCCTAGTTGCCTGGTAAAACTGTCAAAATCTTGGCAGGCCAGATGCCCACATCAGTAACCCTAAACACTCAGGAAGCTGAGATCTAAAAGACCGAGTTCAAAGCCAGCCCAAAAGCAAGATTATGAGTTCCAACCTCGATATGGGGGCGGGGAGGGGGGGGGCATGGGGAGGAAGGAATGTTCATAAGATTTTTCAATTTGCTATTGCTAGATCTCTTTCTGTGACACATAGCG
Source organism: Megascapheus bottae (assembly GCF_031878675.1). Lineage (NCBI taxonomy): Eukaryota > Metazoa > Chordata > Mammalia > Rodentia > Geomyidae > Megascapheus > Megascapheus bottae. Next base: position 11,367,176 of record NC_143527.1, read on the forward strand.
GATTCTCCTCTATAATGTACAGTCTGGGAGATCTGGGTAAACATGAAGATCACAGTGTTTGGTGGCCCTCAAACTTCACCATTGCACAGGCCAGGGAGCAGGCATTACCTCACCTGAGCACCAATAGTATATGTTGCTTGGCACCTGCTAATTCCTGGAGCTCCTTGTTAGCTACCAAGCTCCAAGGCCTCCTGAAAGCCCTTTCCTTTACATCCTTGGGGCTGAATCCCCTAGTGAGTGAATCAGTTCACACTTCCAATCCTCCTCAAATACCATTTATGATCTGGCAGATGTTAACCAAGGTCCTTGCCTCAGTTTCCCTACTGATACCATGGGGAGGATGCCTGTAGGCCAGACGCCTCATGACACTGACATTGTTATCTCATTAGCAAAGGACCTCCACTACATGCTCATTGGTGTAAATTTTGGACACAATGTCCAACCTTTCTAGAAATCTTCTTTTGCCCTCCAACTTTTCTTTTTCCTTCATTTTGTGGTGCTGTGAATGGACCATGCCCAGAGCAGCCCATAAGCTAGCAAACACTCTATCAGTAACACCCTTCACCTTCCCACAATGTCTGGTGGATGCATTTTAAGTTCCCTCTTTTTTCATAGGTTTTTACTATACAAACCATTACCTTCTGGGACCCCAAACTCAATCCTTTCTGGCCTCTCCTCTTCTCTCCCCTCAGTTCTATGCTAAAGATAGCGGTTTCCTCTTATCTGTGATTTCATTTTCCAGTTTCTCTGGGGTCAACAGCAATTAAAAAAGATAAGCAGCGGGCCGGGAGTTTGGCCTAGTGAAGAGTGCTTGCCTAGCATGCACGAAGACCTGGGTTCGATTACTCGGGACCACGTACATAGAAAAAAAGCCAGAAGTGGTGCTGAGGCTCAAGTGGTAGAGTTCTAGCCTTGAGAAAATCCAAGGGCAGTGCTCAGGCCCTGAGCTTAAGCCAGGACTGGCAAAAAAAAAAAAAAAAAAAAAAAAAAAAAGATAAGCAGAAATTTACAGGAATGATTCATGACTAGTTTTAAATAACCACAGTGTTATAATTGTCCAATACTAGCTATCGTTTCTCTCATAATGTGCCTAATATGAACACGAGTAGGCATGTACAGAGCTCAGTACTAGAGTGCACAGTATTATATACTATGAACCGTACACCATTTCAGATGCCTAACGGAATTTTCTGTGTGTGTGTCACGGGGCTTGAACACTGGGCCTAGGTGCTATCCCTGAGCTATTCACTGCAGGGCTTCTGCCCTATTGCCAGAGCCCCACTTCCCGTTTTCCAGTGGTTAATTGGAGATAAAAGTCTGACATTCTTTAGTGCCCCATCCTCAGATCTCAGCGTCCCCAGCGGCTAAGATCACAGATGTGAGTCCCAATGGCATTTTTGGAATGTGTCCTCGATGGAGAAAGGAGACCAGACAGTAATATTCTCCCAATCTAGACCTCTACCCCAAACAACCCTCCTAACTTCCAGAGAGAGCCACTGCACCCAAACCTAACCTCCCCTCTAGACCACTACTATCAAGACAGAAAGGACCAAGACACACAGATGGCCCCTCAAGGGCACCCTCTCACACACCAAGCCAGAGACCACCGCGCACACCTGGCCCCCTTCATAACCACCACCTGATGCTCCAACTCCACAGCCACGGGTCCCTCAGGTTTTCTCCTCTGAACTGTGGCAGGGGACACACTAAACCTCCCCACCACCATGCCATACTCCTGGGCGCTGCCACAGGACCTTGGTGATAAAAGTCAAGTCCTTCTGCCAACACTGGCCACAAAAGTCCACACACTGCAGTGTACCAAGACCTTAAGCAGTTTGGCCTTGCCTGACTCCCAGAGGCACTGACCTGGATCTCCACATGCTCTCCATGCCTTCACACCCCTGCTCCACCCCTGCAAGCAACCTCCCCTCAGCTGGGCAGCCTGCCTTACATTCTCACACAGGGTTTTCCAGGTTTGGCTCAGAGGTCACCTTTTCAGGGCCTCCACTCTTGACCCTTGGCATTACAAGGCCATTTGCATTCCTCTCGTAGCTTCCCACTGGATTTTTCTCTCTGGTTTCCTTTTCCTTGGGCATTCACAGGACTTAACTAACACAATGCCTGGGGCTCAGAAAATAAGTATCAAATGAACAGCTGAGAGAATCCCGATTTAACCCAGCTCGCCACCGCCCTCTGCCATGACCTCTGTCTACTGGGTCTCTCCCATTCTGAAAGATATTTATCCATGTGTGTGTATGCGCACGTGCACGCACATGCGCACATCCTTGAATTCAGGACATGGGCACTGTGCTTCTTTGCTCAAGACTAACACTCTACCTTTTGAGCCACAGCTTCACTTTGGGTTTTCTGGTGGTAAATTGGAGATAAGTCTCATGACTTTCTTTCATACCCAGTTTGACACTGAACTATGATCCTGAAATCTCAGCCTCCCTAGTAGCTAAGATTACAGGCATAAGCCACCAGCCCCAGCAATTTTGTCTTTTTAAATCTGCTTGCCAACTCCCTGCCCGTCTTCACTGCTTTGATATATTTACATCCTTACAAGGTATTAAAGCTGAATAAGAACTTCAAATAGTAAGTAAAGTGTCACCAATATTTTGGCAGTCAATAAATCAAATTATAACGAAGAGGTTATTTACACACAACCATGATTTATTTCAACACAGATATCTGGTATCACTTTCCAAAATTTCAGCTCTATTATTGGGTGCTGTTTAACTGAACCTGAAGACAAATGTGAAAACTTAAACTGCCAAATGGTTCTGAAGACATTAAAAATAGCTGAAGGAAATAAAGGATATTTTACAACTTACAGGTTTTTGTTTCCATGTTGGCTAATTCCGATTAGTTCAGGGCTATAAAGCATGTCATCCCATTCGAGAGCTGTATTATCATGATCATCCTTCAGTGTAGACAGTGTGCATGGGTGTGCCAAAGACACATCATTCCACGTTGCTCCAATGAGCTCCATTTCATTCAAGCTTCTTGTTCCCATGTATACACCATAAGATCAGACAAGTGCCCTCTTTCCCAGAGAGAAGCAAAAACTTGCCACTCAGAACTTTTATTACAACCAACAAAAATTGGGAACAAGCTTAAAGTCTTTCAGCCAGTAAACAGATAAACAAATTGTGGTATATCCACACAATGGAATAGTACTCAGTGCTTTTTTTTGTCTTTGTTTTGTTTTTTTTTTGTTTTTTGGTTTGCCAGTCCTGGGCTTAAGCTCAGGGTCTGAGCACTGTCCTTGGATTTTTCTCAAGGCTAGAACTCTACCACTTGAGCCTCAACACCACTTCTGGCTTTTTCTAAGTATGTGGTACCGAGGAATGGAACCTGGGTCTTCATGCATGCTAGGCAAGCACTCTACCACTAGGCCAAACTCCCGGCCCCTCAGTGCCTTTTTATAAAGGCACCAGTGGTTCACCCCTATAATCCTAGCTACATGGGAGGCTGAGATCTGAGAATCGCATTAAAAGTCATCTTGGACAGAAAAGTCTGAAAGACTCTTATCTCCAATAGCTCAAAGTGATAGAGAGCTAGCCTTGAGCAAAAAAGCTCAGGGGCAGTACCCAGGTCCTGAGTTCAAACCCCACAACCAACAACAAGAAAACCAGTTCAGGAACAGCACCCAGACCACTGAGTTGAAGCCCCAGGCTTAGCCAAAAAAAAAAAATCTTAGTGGCCTAGAGAGCGTGGCTCAAGTGGTAAAACACCAGCCTAGAAAAAGCTAAGAGTGTGAGGTCCTAAGTTCAAGCCCTACTACCAGTCCAGCATGGCGGGTAGGGGAGGGCAGAGGGAAGATCATCCTTATTAACACAAAGATGTGGCTTTCTGTTCTGTCAGGGTTGTTGCTGTTCTCCTTGAACACAATTTATGGATTAGGAGCTTTTAGGGAAGTAAGGTAAGGGCAGCCCCAAGGATTCTTCAGGTTCTTCCCGTCTCCCCAGTGCTATCTCCTCATTTCAGGCTCTACTTTTAGACCACCTCTGCACATGAGGTGGAGCCTCCTAAGATAAGGGAAAGGCCGTTTGTTGTGCTGGTCCTGGGCTAGGCTCTGTCCCTGAGCTTCTCTGGGCTCAAGGCTAAAGCTCTACCACTTGAGCCACAGCTCCACTTCTGGCCATTTCTGTTTATGTGGTACTGAGGAATGGAACCCAGGGCTTCATGCATGCTATGGAAGCATTCTACCACTAAACCACATTCCCAGCCCAGGGAAAGGCTATTTGAGAGCAACTGAAGACAACCTGTACTCTTAGGAAAGCTCAAGGGAAGAATTATAGGGGAATGGAAAACAAGGCTCCTAACTCACCCTGTCCCAAAGTTTAAGGAAAAGGTTGTACTTGCCAGGTGTGGTGGCTCATAGCTGTAATCCTAGCTACTCACAAGACTGAGACCTGAGGATCACAGTTCAAAGCCAGCCTGGTCACTAAAGTCCCTGAGACTCTTTATCTTCAATTAACCATCAGAAAACTGAAGTGGCGCTATAGCTCAAGGGTCAGGGCCATAGCCTTGGGCTAAAGAGCTCAGGGACAGTGTCCCCACAACCAAAAAAAAAAAAGTGGCCAGAAATAATGACACACACCTAGAATCCCAGGATTTGGGAGATAGGCAGGAGGCTCATGACTTCAAGGCCAGCCTAGCTACATAGTAAGATCTGATTTTAAAGTAAATAAAATTCTACAGGGGAAGGGAGAGGTGCACTCCTGAACCAGGTGAGGCTGAAAGCTGTAAAAGCCTGGATCTAGTGTTCCTTAACATGGAAAATATGACTACATTTCAGGCAAAGGATAAAAACAAGAAAGGTTCAACACTTGAACCAGTTACACTTTCTTTCCAGTGTACCCTGGGCCAAACCCACACATTCCAGCTTGCAGAGGAGAGGGGAGGCCCTCAGGACATCCTCAGAGGAGACAGCCACAGGCAATTCCAAGCAGGCGCCAGGCCCAGAGGAGGCCCCGCCCCAAGTGTGGGTGCCTGGGCTGGCCTTCCTCCCCAGCTCTCCCCGTTTGCCCAGGAACAAGCCCTAGCATATTCTCCAGAATTCTCAGGTCCCGCTCCCCAGAGACAAGGGCCTGATGCATTGTTAAGAGCCCAGCGTGTGTGATCAACACCTGAGGTCAGCTCCAATCCAAGACGAGCTGGAGATTGCTGCCCCGGGGGAAACCAGCTCTCCAACCTTGCACCGCATTTGCAGCAGGAAAAGACAGGCCTGGATGCAAAACAAACGCTATTTTCAGGAGACTTGGGGGTGGGGGGAGAGTAGAGAACAAAGCTAAAAACCATCAGGAGTGTAAGCCAGAACATTCCATGACATGAAGTACCTAAAAAAGGGTTTTTTGAGGTTGTTGTTGCTGAACATTCTCAAGAAACAGTCATTACAAGGGGCAAGTTGGTAAAGTTAAATTAAAAATCCCCAGCTCTAAAAAGACAGGAATGAAGGCCTGAATGATAAAACAGCTTATTGTATTAAGCTAATTAAGCTTTATCATATTAGCCATCTGAGTTTTAGTTGGCACCAGAAATGCAGAAACAGCATATCATGCAACATAGGTTCTGATCTGCTTTGCAAGCATATTTCTGCCCCAGTCATCCACAGAACCTCTGGCAGTTGAAAATAAGATAGACTTGAAAACCAGTTTCAAACCAGTGATTCACAAAGAATTTTGTTCCACCGTATACGCTATTTGCTGGTATATCTATCCAAGATTACATTTATCTGTATTAAATACCACCTAACATCTTCCAAGCGAACCGTGTGCTCCTGTCTCTCCTTTTACCAGTTGGATAACCATAGGCAAATGAAAAACATTTCAAAAATTTAAAAAAAAAATACTCTGCATACTTAACGCCCTTCACTGCAGCTAGACTGCCCACCAACTGCCAGCACAGGACCTAACCAATTCTAGGATCCACGACATTTTGAAACGACTGTTCTGCTGAGCCCAGAGAGGCATAAAATAAACCACTTCTAAGTGTGGTAGATAAGTATTTGCAATCACATCTCCAATGGGCACCTCTTGACTATCCTTTTAACCAAACCAGCAGAAAGGCAGAACCAGTTCTGTGGCTGAGCTCAAGTTGGATCAGAGTCTGGAGAGACAGGTTTCCTGTTTGGGGAAGTTGTCTTTCTTTTCACAAGGAACCCCCCAAGGCAAATTGTTTCATGTTCCTCTGGAAGCTCCCCCCAGCCTTTGTTCTAAATTCACTTTGCTATCCTCCTTCTCTGCTTTCTCCTCTCCTCCAGCCTCTGTTTTGGGAAGGTGCACAAAAATGCCAGCTCAAATCTAAGTGCAGTCTTTTTAAAGCATTAAGACATTTTCTACCACCCATTACAGTAAAGCTGTGAATTGAGAGGCATCTTTGTAGAGATGAAGCCAGACTCCCCAGTTTCCTTCTTCCTGGTCTTCCATTAGAGTATTCCACATTAAAATGTATGCTACAAATAATCCAATGAAGAACTCACCGTCGACAGCCCCCAAAATCAATAAAAGACATTCCACCACTTGACTCCAGTGAAAAACCTTTCAGGTTAACAGTGAGAGCAAGGTTAAAAAAAAAAAAAAAAAGTGATGAATGAACAAAAGACCAGTTTACCTCCACACTCCTCAAATCCTAAAAAGGGCAGCTAGGCTGCCTCAATTTGGTGAAGCCCTTCTTCACGTTTTCTTTCAAACATGGGAAGAATGGTCCATGTGTGCTGCTTCAGTCGTATGCAAAGCAGCGCATTCTCACAAGGCCCTGCCGCCTACCATTCTCTAAACAAGCCTCTTTCCAGGCCTGAAATTTCAAAATGTCCAGGCACATGCGATTTAATGAAGGCATTCAGATTTCACCTTGGTAGCAATACCATCAAAAAGTCACTTAAACACAGACAACATTAAGAGTATTTCCACACCAAACCCCATTCACTTCCAGGATACCAATGCACTGTCACTCTGTGTTTGAATGGATCTGCAAATTAATATTTAAATTCATGCTACAAATAGCATCTCTCACCTTGTGAACCTTGACCTTTGGGAAAGACTTGGGGCCACTGTTCAGTTACTGTCACACAGCTGCATTCTCTGCAAATAGGAAAGGGTTAAAAGCAGCCCCAGTCAACAGGCCTACAAGGAAAAAAAAAAAAAAAAAGACAGCATGTATGGCTAACAGCATCCCTGGATAGCATTTCTGCTCATTTCCTAGAACAATACTGTTACCTTTTGGCCTTCATAATAGTCAGAAGTATCCCCAACACCCTTTAGGAGCTTCTAAAAGGAAAAGCACAAAACAGAACATACCCTGCAAGAGAAAAAAAGGCATGCAAAGTAGCATTCTCCAGCAACAAACAAAGTACCATTACGAATCCATCAGTTCATCCTGGTTTTTGTTTTGTCAAAAAAAAAAAAAAAAAAAAAGCACAGAGAAAGAGAGCGCAAAAGAGACTGCACAATCCAAGTGTCCCCACCCTAGTAAGGCACATTTTTTTTTTCTTTAATAAGGGTCATAAATCTCAGCTCCTTGTCCATCCCTTAAGCAAAAAGAAAAAAAGCAGGAAAAGCCCAAGTCATCTCAGACCTTGCAAACCTGCACCTTTTTTTTTCCCCCTTCATCTCTCTACACAGGATCTTTTTAGGGTTCCATTAGTCACGTACCAGTGCTGTGTGCTGTCTAAGTGTGCATTCACATACTGTGTAGGGATGGCACCTTCCTGCAAGCTCCTCTGCTTTTGGCTGCCATGAAGGGAGGAAGCTGCTATCCCACTGTAGTAGCTCAGTGACTGCATTGTGTTCAGGAGCTGATCTGCCTCAAACCAGTTTCAGCCGGTTCTGGTCACCCTACATAAAAAAGCTATGGCAACCCTCGCTGAGTTGCCAACAAGTCTCTGAAAACCATCAGCATGGGGGGGACCTGGCTGGGGGCTGCCTCTCCCTTCTAGGCCTTCCTGAGGAGGGGAAGGTCATCGTGTGTCCAACCCCCCCCCAACCCACCCCACAAGCACACAGCCTTGGAAATGTGCATCTCACAAGCCCTCCACAGGCCCTTCAGGGCTCCACCAACCCCCCCTCCCTGACCACCCCAAAGCCCACCGCAGCCACTGTTTCCCCCTCCTTCTCCTTCCCCCACTTACCTCCCACAACCTGGCTCAGATCTTTGTGTACGTGTGTGTCAGTGTGTGTTCTCTGTGTTGGTGGCTGACAAAGAGCCCCCAAGAAAGCAATCTATGTGTGTCTCCTCACACAGGACGCGTCGGCTGTGGGGAGCCGGCCTGGCCTCCTAGCAGAGTGCTGCTGGCTTGTTGACCAGGCTCCTCTCTGCCTGTCACCCCCCACCCCACCCAGCCCCCTCCTCCCTTCCGTCCCTCTCCCCTCTCTCCCAGCCCTGTCACCACCACCAGCACCAGCACCAGCACCACCACCACCAGCACCACCACCAGCAGCCCCCCCACCCCCAAGTCTCCTCCTCCTCCTCCTTCTCCAACCTTCTCTTCTTTCAAGCACCTGGGGGGGAGAAGTCCCAATGCCTTCACCTCGGGGTGGCACACCTCGGGGGGTGACTGGGGATGGCGGGTGGGGGGACACGTGAAGAGGCAGTGAGGAAGAAGGGGCCACAGAGGCCTTGGGAGACTCAGCTCAAGCCCAGCCAGCGATGGAGGGAGGGGGGAGAAGGGTCGGCTGCGCTCACGTGGCCCCCTCTCCTTCTGTCTGGAGCCGGTGGGGCCTAGCACGGCCAGCCCAGGCCCGAACCCCCGCCCCCCACACACAGGAAGGTGGTGGGGCGCGAAGGCCAAGCGGGCCCCGAGGCGAGGGTGGGCCAAGCCACCTCGGCCAGGCCCCGGGGCCTGCGCCTCGCGCTCGCTGGCCCCGGCCGGCTGGGGGTGGCACGAGGGGCCGGCGCTCGCGCTGCGCCCGGCTTGTCCTCCCGCGCCCCGCGCCCCGCGCCCGGCCTGGCCGCCCCCCCGGCCGCCCCCCATGCGCCCAGCCCGGAGGCGCGCACCCACCCCCGGGCCTGGGTCGGCCTTGGCAGCGGTCAAGCCCGGGCGTCTGGGCCGCAGCTCGGATGACCTTTGTTCCGCGCGGCGCCGCCGGCGGCGGCGGCTGCTGTGGCTGCTGCTGCTGCTGCTGTCGTCGGAGCGGCGGCGGCGGCGGCGGCTTCCATGTTACGGGCGTGTCGTCTGCATTCCCGCGGCCGGGTCTGTGGGTGCCTGTGCGGTGGAACGGCCTCGCCACCGCCACCGCCGCCTCCCCGGACTCCCGGGCCGCCGCCGCCGCCGCGGCCTCGCCGTGCGCCCGGCCGGCCCCGCGCTACCCCGGGCCCCGCGCGCTGTAGGCCGCGCGGCGGCGGCAGCAGCGGCCCGCCCGCCCGCCACGCCGGGGCCTAGGGCTGGGGGTGCGGGCCCGGGCGAGGGCGGGCGGCGGCTCGGGCCGGGGGCCGGGGGGCCGAGGCCGGGCCCCGGGCGGCGAGCGAACAAAAGGGAGCGCGGGCGAGGGGGAGGGGGCGGCCGCGGGGGGAAGGGAGATTCGGGAGCCCCGCGGCCGGCGGCGGAGCGGCGCCCCGCAGACCCGCCGGGTCTCGCCCTGCTGGGGCTGCGGGAGCGCAGCGTGGCCCGCCGGGGAGAGCGGAGCCGGGCGCTGCGGTGCTGGTGCGGGGGGTGGTGAGGGGGCCGAGGGGAAGGCGGCTGCTGCTTTTGGTGGTGGTGGTGGTGGTGGTGGTGGTGGTGGTGGTGGTGGTGGTTGGGGTTCTTTTTCAAACGACATTTCTGACTCTCACCCGGTCCTTTCCATGGCCCCAAGCCGCAACTTACTCGAGTGGAAGGAAGCCCAGGCCTCGCCAGAGATGGGGTGTTGGTTGCAAAAGACCCAGGATCTGGAAGCCAACGTGGTGTTCTGTCCTCCTCGTAATGGTGGCAAATAAGTAAGAAGAGAGCACGCTATCTTCAGATGAATTAAATCGGAACTTCTCCCTGGAGGTGGAAGCCAGGGCTCTCCTCGGGTTAGTTTAGTGGTTTTTGGAGCCCTTTTTCGCCTTAAACTGAGCCACAAAAGAATAGAAGACACCCCTGGGGTGGAGTGAGAAAGCCCTGGTGGAAAAGACACACGTTTTGCTTGCAGAGAAAAAGCCACTGGGGCCAGATTGAAACATGGCATGTTCATTCAGTTCATGGAGGGGCTGGTGTTTTCTTTTCTTTCTTTTTTTTTTTTTTAAATGGAGGAATGATATTGAGTAAACAAGATGTAATCGCTAGATCTTTAAATTCTAGAAGGGAGATGTACAAAATGTAACAAGCACCTTCTATACATACAGCAGGTGGTCATGGTTTACAAAACACTGAAAGATACATGTAGAAGGCCACTGAAGGGTTATAATCACAACCCATCCGAGATTGAGACAATGTATTTCCATTCCTAATTTATGTAATGTTATATTCCAACCTGGATTCCTGGCCCCTATATTGCCCTCCACTGAAAGGGTTTAAAAAAAAAAAATAGAAACATACACATAGAAACCCTCCACGTCAAGCTAATTGTGCTGACACTGGAAACAAGACAAAATGGAAGGACTAGAAAAAAATGTCACCATTACCTCCCAGAAAGGCCCCCTCCTGTTTGCTTGACTCTGAAGACAACAATCTGAGGCTCCATGAAGACTCCCCAGCACAGAAGGCATTGCTGCGTGTTTTATTTTAGATAAGATTGATTTGTGAATATCCACGAAGCGTTGTAGAAAGTGTAAAAAAAGAAAAGAAAGAAAAGAAAAGAAATCTCAGTATCTCACTCTGGCTAACTTCCTTGGAGGAAGCCATTGTTCTCTAATATAGGAAGACTTCATGATGTAAATCTTAAAGAGCACTTTTGCTATTTAAGATGTTTCATGCAAACAACCCAGAATATTCGTACCTCAGAAGAGCTGTGTTCAGTTTCAAAGAGCAAATTATGTAGGAATGTGCATAAGTGTGAATACATATTTACATGCATACAGAAAAACCTAGGTGATCTCCCAATCCTGCTGACCACATCCCATTATCAGTGTTAAAAGACGATGAAACTGGCTTCTTTGAGCCAGGGAAACAATGCAGTACTCTGTGTGTAGAGTTTCCACTGTACCTGAGCTTAATTTCATTTGAAAGGAAGGCTTTTATTCTCCCAAAGGTAGCCCTGTATTAATATGCATGCAAAAAAAGTATATTGAACCGTATATACTAATTTGAAGCTGTGATACTCTATGCACATTTCAACACATGGAATTTCACCACGTTGGAGGTTGATTTGGAATCTTTGTTTACTTAAAAAGCTCTTGCGCCCATCCCCCACAGCCTCTCCTCGGAAAGCAGAGCAAAACAGCATTTGAATGGTTACAGGAGTTACACTCTCAAAACCAAAGTCTGAATTGCTTATCATAAGCAGTCTTGGGTTGTACTTCATAATACCAAATACTTAATGGTCAAAGCTCTGTCAAATCCCAATGTTTTGGTTAACCTTTGACATGAGGAAATTTGTTTTAAATGCAGAATTCACCATTTGCACAAATGCCAAGATATAACACTGAATCTGCTTTTAAGTGCCATAAGCAACCCCCCCCCCAAAAAAAGTAAAACAATACTCATTTTGAGCAGGTTATCTCAGTTCTATTTCACAAGGAGCATTTCAGAAAAAGCTCCTTGCCAGGTGGACCAATAGTTAAAAAGCAAAGCATCCATCTTGGCTCATGTGGCAAATGGCTGGATTTCATAGCTGACAAAAGCTTCTAAGTTAAGAAAAAGAAAAGCAACACTCTCCATCTCCCCCCCCCCCAAAAAAGAACAACACAAAAAGATTCATTCTGTTATTCTATGTAAGACCACCTTGTGTACTATTCTGTAACAATAAAATAGTAATTTGACCACAAGAATGAAATAAAACTATTATCTGAGCCTAGTAGATAAGGGAAAACAGAACAAAGAAATCATATGATTCTCAAGCCAAATAGAAACTAAAGGAATTGCAAACCCTTTAGGAATTTGCTGTTGTTGTTTTCAGGGCTAACTCTTAAAGTATCTCAGATTTTGTCCCCAATTAGTGTATTGAGCATCCTAAGTTCTTTTTTATTTCGTTTAATTTAATCTTTTGTATTTGGAAGCCTGTTTGGCAGAAGCACATAGATTCCCCCTACTTTTCCCTCCTTCTGCAATGAAATTGGGAAATTCCTTTGTTAGGGAGAGCACATGAAAGGTATGTTCCTGGAGGGTGCAGGGAGGGACAGAAAAAAACAGCATTTTCTTTATCTCTCCTTAGGAGATCTGGTCCTGAGCTGCTTTTTGAGCTCAAAAGCAAGCAAGGCCTAGATGTTTGTAGAGTTTAACATTTTAAATGTGTTAACCTTAAAAAAAAAAAAAAAAAAAAAAAAAGGACTGTTACAATGTTCTATCCTAGCACAATAATTTTAAGATTTATAGCAGGGTAGCCAACAAAAGGAAAAAGAAAACAAGCTATTGTTTTCTTTTTAAACTCAGGGAACATCTACATATTTCCAATACCAGTCTGATGAAAGAAATCATAACCAAGCTTCAGAAAGAGAGGAAAGGAAGATATCTGAGGATCTTTTGTTAGTGACTTCATAGATTTTCTAGAACAAAAGCACCTCTTTCTGAACCTCAGTCTGAAAGCACCCACCTCTCTCCACAACCCAACCCAAGCAAAGACCCATAGGGGTGAGAGTTGAGCTCAGAATGGGGCATTTCTCCAGAGGCCCCCAGATATTTGAATGAACAGTTGGGCCGTGACTAGACCCATGGTTTTTTGAAGCTTAAATACCTGAGAACTGACTTTATCCAAAGATTACCCTTATCAGAAGGAAGAGAGGGTGGGGGAGGAAGGCCTGTGGGTGGGTGGTTATCTGAGCAGTACTTTAGGAATCCAAGGAGAGCTACAAGTATGGGGTTTGGGAATAACAACCAAGAAATATTTCCAGAAACTGTACCCAGTGGAGAAATCTGTGTCAATAATCCTTAAAGCCTTCTTAGCCCTTTCTAGCCAGGATATCTCTCACAGGAACTGTGTTTTGGTTTATTTCCCATTTTCCTAAGTCCAGAAGGGAAAGAGGAGAAGCTGAGAAGTTATCTTGGGAAAAGAACACCACCAGGTTTCTCATTTTGAGGGCCACCTATCCTAGCCAAAGGTCTTTGCAAGGAGCTGGGGAATCGATCCCTCCTGAAAGAGATATCATGCATCCGCGGGTACACAGACTGCCTGGCCATCATTCCTGGCCAGCTCAGCCTCCAGGTGACCACTGGGAACTATCTACAACATTTGGCACAATGTTTCACTTGTCACCTAGTTGATGTAAACTAATTAACCCACGGGGCATTTGAAAGTAACTAAGTCTCAAGTGAAGATTTGCTTATTTATTTGTTTATTGCTACTATAGCTGATACAGGAGTGCTTTGTCTTAGTTCTGTATTCAGGATGTATAACTTCAGCCTGGAGCTACTAAGAATATTGACAGCTGGATCTCTCACTGCAAATTACCTTAGTCACTGTCTTGTGACATTTCTTAATTGTATCACCCTTCCCAAGGAAACAGGCAGGGTCTGACTTAAAAGATAGAAAGGCACCGCCTTCAGCCTGAATTTGAGCCAACTCTGAAGGCCAGGAAGAACCAGAGCTCCCAGCTCCCTTGGTTCCAGCCTCAGACACCATGGCATTATGGGTAATCTTGTTTCAAATCCTGTCTGCCTGAGTCCTTCAAAGGTGAGATTACTCAGTTGTTTCTCTTCAGGTCATTCATGCAGTCATATTCATCTGCTCAGTGACTGCTCTCACTATTGAAAATGGAGTTTGTACCAGGCACTAGTGACTCACACTGGTAATCCTCGCTACACAGGAGATCTGAGATCTGAGATCTAGGATCATTGTTTGAAGCAATCCTACACTGGAAAGTCTGTGAGACTTTTATCTCCAATTGAGCACACACACACACACACACACACACACACACACTTTCTTACTCAGGTAGTAGAGCAGGAACTACACCCAGGCTCTGAATTCAAGCCCCAGGACTAGCAACAAGCAAAACAATTAAAACGTCAGTGCCTGTGGCTCAAATCCTAGCTACTCAAGAGGCTGAGATCTGAGGATTGTGATTCAAAGCCAGCCCAGACATGAAAGTCCCTGTGAGACTCTTGTCTCCAATTAACCACCAGAAAACCAGAAATGGCATCATGGCTCAAGTGGTAGGGAGATAGCCTTGAGCTGAAGAGCTCAGGGACAGTGCCCAGACTAGACCAACCAAAAACAACAACAAAAACCCACGATGAAACCTCAAGCTTCTTCAGATGATTCCTAAACGGAGTTGCCAGGCCTGTCTCTCTTCTAATTGCAGGTGATAAAGTGTTGCCAAATGATAGGATCCTGCAGTTGCTCCAACCCAGGAGGTAGAAAATCCATGCCCTTTTTCCATTCTCCCCATCAGCTTTTTTCTTAGTCTTCTTGGCACGCTTGCTCTGTTCATGACCCTTCCTGGATCAAACAGCTTAGTCCCACCTGTGCGCTTCTACAGATTCCTGATGGAATCACACCCCTGCCCAGGCACTGGGATTTGAACTTTGGATCCCGAGACAGCTCAGGTTTGTTTGGTCAGCTGATACTCTACCACTTGAACTGTGTCTCTAGTCTGACATTTTGCTTGCTACTTTTTTTGTGGGTCATGGAGCTTGAACTTCGACCCTCAGATTTTAGCCTCCTGAGTAGCTAGGATTACAGGTGTGAACCACTCGTTACTTTAAAGATGGTCTAGTAGATACTTCTGCCTGGACTAACTTAGAATCACATGCCTGGCATCCTAAGAACAGGGGATTACAAGCAGGAGCTACTGGGAACCAGACACAAATCACACACTCTTTTCACCCAATATTTTCTGTCAATAGCCCTTAAGCAGCTAGAATTTGTATATTAAATGTGGGATGGGGGCATAGCTCCCTTATGGTACAGTGTATGCTTGGCATATAGGATGTCTAGGAGTGGGGCCCTGGCATATAAAACAAATAAAACTGATCCAGTGCTCGTGACTCACGCCTATAATCCTAGCTAGTCAGGAGGCCGAGATCTGAGGATTCTAGTTTGAAAAGAGCCCAGGCAGGAAAATCTCTGTGACTCCTATCTCCAATTAACCACCAAAAGCCATCAGTGGAGCTGTGGATCCACTGGAAGGCAAACTTTCCAAGGACAGAATCATTGTGTGTTGAACTCATGCCAGTAAGCCCCATCATCCAGTGTCTGTACATCCAGCCGACTCTGAGTGTTGAGCACTGAAGACAAACAGTAACTGGAGTTAGCCCAGCAGTGGTGGAGAATGGAAGTGCTAGCTGGACCATGGTAATCCTGCCACATTCCCATCAGGAATGGTCTCTTTGGAAATTGTTCAATTGCAATGGAAATTCCAAGGATGCAGATATTTGCCTTCTGGTCCAGATGTGAGATTAAGACCATCCGTATTGAGCCATCAAACCCCCTGGCAAATGCCAGCCCACAAATTCCATTAATACCAGTCAGAATGGAGCCATAAATTTGCCAGTAAAACCATGCCCTTCCCCCCTTTTCAACACTGCTCATCCATCCCTGTCTCATTGACAAAGTTGTTACCCTCTCCCCCTTAAACATCACTTTATTTTCCTTTCTGGAGCTGCCATTCCTTCCCCTGCTCTAGTGAGTTCTGTGCCTTTAAGCTAGGAAACAAAACTAAGACTATCAAATACTGTCCTCAACAGCAAGTCTTTAAAACACTTGGGCACATGGAGGGGATAGCTGTGGCAGTTTCATCTGATGTTCTGACAACTGGGTATTGTTAGTTCTGATTCGGTTACTTAGGGAAGACTTTTGTAATTCTCTCCCAATCACTCATGTGTATTTACTCAGCTAAGTAATTCCTTTGACCCATGGCATTCTTCACGTGAACAGTTTCCACAGGCAGGAAGCCAGAAAGACAGTGAAAGCCCCATAGACACACCTCTTTCTTCACAGCAGAAAATAAATGTGTCTTGCCACCATTTGAATGTTAAAGAATTTTCACCTAGAAGGATATCAAGGTTGCTTTTTCTTCTTCCTATTCCACATCTCTAGAGGGACAAGGAAAAAAAGAAAAAAAATGAGAGATATGCCAAATATCATTAGCCTCTATGCCAATAAATTATCCTGTATGCTGTGTGTGTAAGTATTAGAGCTTTAACTCAGAGCCCTGTGCTGTGTGTGTGTGTGTGTGTGTGTGTGTGTGTGTGTGTGTGTGTACTAGGGCTTTAACTCGGGGCTCCATGTTGTGTGTGTGTGTGTGTGTGTGTGTGTGTGTGCTAGGGCTTTAACTCGGGGCTCCATGTTGTGTGTGTGTGTGTGTGTGCACTAGAATTTGAACTCAGGACCCTGTGCACTCACTTTGTCTTTCCTCTCAAGGCTGGCATTCTACCACTTGAGTCATATCTCCATTTCTGGCTTTTTGTTGGTTCATTGGAGATAAGAGTCTCAGGTACTTTTCTGCCCTGGCAGATTTTGAACTCATGATCCTCAGGTCTCAGCCTCCTGTGTAGCTAGGATTTTAGGTGTGAGCCACCAGCACCTAGACATTGCTATTGTTTTTGTTTTTAACCTTAAAATTTTCTTTAAATCAGTGACTTATTCCGAGGGAGTAACCGTGAGCAATGTATATCTTAGTATATCCAAAAGTCAAGGTGCAATACCAACAGAATATGAGAAAAAGGAAGTTAACTGGGAAAAATAACTGAAACCCAACAAGAAAATTTCAAGGATCTCAGAACTCCCCACCATTAGGGGGAAAAAAAAGAGGGGAGGAGAGGTCAAAACAGGTGCAATGCCCAGGGGCTGGATGAGGTGGGGCTGTGGCTTGGAAATTGTATACATAGAGCTGGTTTGCACTAAATTCCCTTTTATGAAATTTCTGTCTGTTAGAAAATACTTAGACTTTGCCAGAAAACCAAGCAGATGTCCAGGTACAGAGAACAAAGGAAAGGTTTACTGCCAACCAAGGATTCAGCAAGACCCCTTCTCACAAGAGAAAAGAAGCACTGCCTGTTGTTTAGAGTGATCTATATAACCTGCAGGGTTTAGGGGGTAGAGACCCTGGGGTGGATGTGAGAACTAGGGGCTTCATCATGGTGGACTAGGATTTATGACTGCTGCCCAAATGGTAGATAAGAGTATCTATAGCTGCCTATGCCTGAAGGTCAGCTGCCCCAGAGAAATACCATCTCAAGGTAAAGGGGGTAGAAGCTAGCTATTTACTGCCTTAATCAAAGGACCTAGTGTTGCCTGTGTAGGGAACGCATTAAACTATGGGAAAGGATAGACCCTGGGCCAGCACTAATTATTTATTGCTTTAACCAAATGGGCCTAGTATTGCTCGGGAAAGGGACATGCTAAACTACGGGAGAGGAAGCCACTGGGCTTACACTATCACTGTCTAATATATATTTTCTGTTTAATATAGCATTCTTCCTTCCTCCTTCCCTGCTGTTTCCTGGTATTGGGGATTGAATGCAGGGCCTCACAAATGCTAGATAAGAGCTCTAGCACTGAGACACATCCCCAAACCATGAAACATTTCTTCTTCTTTCTTTTTTGCCAGACCTGGGGCTTAACTTGAAGTCTGGGCACTGTCCCTAAGCTTCTTTTTGTGCAAGGCTAGCACTTGAGCCATAGCATCACTTCTGGCTTTTCTGTTTATGTGGTACTGAGGAATCAAATCCAGAGCTTCATGCATGCTAACAAGCACTCTGTCACTAAACCACATTTCCCAGCTGAAATATTATTTCCTTTTTTTTTTTGTCAGTCGTAGGCCTTGAACTCAGGCCTGAGCACTGTCCTTGGGCTTTCTTAAGGCTAGTGCTGTACCACTGGAGCCACCGCACCATTTCCAGCCTTTTTCTATATATGTGGTACCAAGGAATCGAACCCAGGTCTACGTGCATGCTAGGCAAGCAATCATACCACTAGGCCAAACTCCAGGCCCCCGAAATATGATTTCTAAATTAGTAAATCTCCAACTTTAATGGATATTTCCTCCCCCCCCCACCCCCTGCCCCAGTATCTGCAGCTTTGAGAACTTTTTAATTCCTTCAAGTTACAGTCCAAGTTTATATTCTCAGCCTTTTTTTTGGCTCAAGTCCCTGGCAAGCAGCACTCCTTGTAGTTCTTCAGTATTTCATTGCATTGTAAGATGAATCCAGTCAGTGAGATACAGAGAAATCACATTTTGAGAGGTTGAACTGGGAGTCTTTATTAAAAGGCCAGCATCTGGGGCCAAGGGTTTGGCCTAATGGTAGAGTGTTTGCCTAGCATGTACAAAGGCCCAGATTTGAGTCCTCGGTATCACATACATAGAAAAAGCCAGACGTGGTGCTGTGACTCAAGTGGTAGAGCTCTAGCCTTGAGAAAGCCCAACGCCAGAGCCCAGACTGAGTTCAAGCCCCAGGACTGGCCAAAAATAAATAAATAAATAAATAATAAACGGCCAGCATCTGGAGACTTCAGTCACAAAGACGTTCACCACCCACCCCACTCCCCATACACTTAACACTGTTGTAAAACTGAGCTGAGAGAGCACGAGAGGAAAGAAAGAGCAGAAAAGCAATAGCAACAACCCAGATCAACCCTAAAGAAGAGCTGAAGTGGAACCCCATATTGATCAAGGCAGAGCAGGAGACAGCACACAGCACAGGAGGCCTGGCATAATGGCACCTGCCTTCCTCTGACCCTAAAATCATGTCTAGTTGGGGAGTAAGGTCACAGGAAACTCCAGTCTCCCAAGTTCCAGGCACAAGATTGACAGGTCCAGTAACCTATCATCCAAGTACCTGCCTCTGCCAGGTATACCCATGACCTGGGGGGGGGGGGACTTCTCTGCCTCCACCAGGAAGGCAAGATGGCCCTAGTAAAATACACCACCCTAACATCCATCACGTGGCCAACATGGCACTGGTTAGTGTCAGCATCCCTACTTCACTTCAATTGTTGGAAGAAAGTCGTGCCTGAAGCCTCACACCAGGATAGTCCCTTAACTGGGGATTCCAACTACGGAAAGTCTTCCACCACTGCCTGGCCAGCTCTCATGGACATAGTGTAGCTTGGAGCTCTCTTTCTCTGATGCCCAGTGACATTCTCTATTTCCTTGCTGGGTGCATTTCTCTTGAAGATTGCCTTTCTTGTTTCTTTTCCTCACTGATATATGGTAGGCTCCCTGAGGGCAGGGCTTCAAGTAAATGCCTAGAATAGGCAAAGTCCCCATAAGAGTCAAAGCCTCAGCCAAACCAATCTAGACATTAATCTAAAGGAAGTTAGTAGCACATCCAAAGAAAGAATCTGTCCATCAGAGGAAGGTAGGTTGGTTTAGAGCACCCGGAAAATAAACTCCAATCAGAATTCAGCTTGGTCTCACTGAAGGTCCACAACCTTCATAAGGCGGGCAGGGCCAGCTGGTAAGACAGGTGTGGCCAGCACCGGAAGGATGTGGAGGCAGTGAGTCACCTCCTGCCTCTTCCCCACCCCCATCCAGATCCCTGGAAGCTGCAGTTCTGCTCCCACCCACAGGGATTGCCTAAGAATAGCTCCCACGTGTTGGTTCCCTTCCACATGGGGCACTGGGCTGTACCCCTCACTGCCTTTTGTCCTTCTACACACCAGCTTCTATCCATGGAAGCCTGGAAAGCAAGAGAGACCATGCCCAAGGTCAAACTGCAGATGCCAAGAGAAGCTGACCCCTGCCTCAACAGCTGCAGACAAATAAGCTGGACTAGGCTGCACATCCTGGTCACACGAATTTTTCTGGACACTTCCTAGGAAGTAACTCTGGTTGTCTGCTGCTTCTGCTGGGGAGGGGGGGGTGGAGTGTCCATCTCACATGGAGACACTCTCAAAGTCATTCTTCATGTGCCCCCCCCACCTTCTGAATGCGTGAAGCCTCCCGGGTGCTGTCCCTGAGCTTTTTCACTCAAGGCTCTACCACTTGAGCCACAGCTTATGTGTGGGGGGTGTTTAGGGGGCTGGGGGAGGCATTAATTGGAAGGAAGAGTCTTATGGAGTTACCTGCCCCCGCAGGATTGGAAGCAAAACCTTCAGATCTCAGCCTCCAGAGTAGCTAGGCTTATAGGTCTTTAATACCCTCACCATTCCACATTTGGCAGTGAAAGGGGCAGGCAGTAATCATGACAGAACAATAGGGCTACCCTGAGAATGACCCCTGCCTTGCAAAGGAGCTGCTTGTCTCTTGGAAGAGACCAAGAGAAGGACCTGAAGGCCTGCTTTAGCAGCCCAAATATAGTCACGTGCCCTTGAAAAAGTCATTTAACCTTCCAGAAAATCATATGCATAATCTTGGAAACAGGAAGGACTGAAACGCCAGACACTTTGGGGACCTTCTCTTCCCCCACACAGCCGAGACCAGTGGTTATCTATGCATGGGTAGGCAGCCCATGTCTGATTTTAGACATTTCCCTTCAAATTCATGATGGACGGAACAGCAGGGATCAGAGGGGTTGTGCCACAAGGAAAAAAGAAAAAAAAAAACACGCCTAAGGGTCGTGACCCACATCCTTCACTCCCATCTCTGCTTTAGCTTGCCTCTCCCCCACTCTTCAAACACACGCCCAAGCCTCATTAAAGACTGCATTAGGTGCAAATGCATGGAAACATATTCATGATTATTCAAATGAAGCCCAGTAAAAATAATCAGGGAGGCCTTCATAAATATTCATTGTCACCCTGCTAATCATCCTGCATCTCACTAGAGGGTGTGCCCCATAATCCTGCTCCCTTCTGCCCTCTCTCCTCCCTTTGTCTGCGATTATTTTTTTTTTCTCCCAGCCTAAGCCTTTCTAAGTCTTCCTAGGTCCTCACAACCTCATTCAGGGTGAAGGATATTTCTGGTTCTGAGCCCAAGCTTGCTTTATTTAGCTCCCTCAGAAGAGAGTCTACCAGAAGGTTATTCTTTTGTAAAATGTGTCTGATTGGGATTCAACAGCTTTGAATTCTCAGGCGTCTGCACTGCGCAAAGGAAGAGGCTAGGAAGGCCTGTACACAACAAGGGCCTCAAGGCCCAGCGTTGCTGGCGTGAGGACCACCCAGAAGGATGGCGCCTCACAGCTCTGTGCGGGGTAGGGACAGGGAAACCGGTCCATAATAACATGCTGGATAAAATGCTCCTAAGCAGATGTACAAGGAAAGAGCCCTGAACACTTAGGGAGCAGCTGGCACCAGACGGAGCCTGGAGATCTGGAGAGAGGACTGGGTGTGGCATTCAGAGTCTCCCTGCCAGCTTCCTACCAAACCATTTAGACTCATGATGGTTTCTTGTTTGTTTTACAGCACTGAGGATTGAATTTACAGGCTGAAGGCCAGAGCCTCACACACGCTAGGCAAGCACTCTACCTCTGAACTACAGCTCCACACACCCTGTGGACATTTTATCAGTATTCAAGTTATCTTTCCTTTTCTTAAGCTGACATTGGTCATTGATTGCATCAACTGTGCAGGAAGCTAGAAAAGAACTCTGAGTTTAAAGGAGATGAGGAGAAAGATCCCTAGAAGATTGAAGTGGCCTAGCCAGTGGTTAAAATCTGAGTTACTCTGGAGACTGAGATCTGGAAGACTAAGGGTCAAAGCCAGACTGAGCAGGAAAGTCCACAAGATTCTGTTTCCAACATAATGAAAAACCAGGCTAGAGACCTGGCTCAAGTGCTATAGTGCCAAGTAGAGCTGGCTGAAGGCCTAAATTCAAACAAGAGACTTTATTGCAAAACAAACAAAAGACTGAAAGAAATTAAGCCTTTATCTTTCACTCCTTTTTTTTTTTTTTTTTGTCAGTCTCATGAGAGGTTTGAACTCTGGGCCTGGGCACTATCTCTGAGCTCTTTTCCTTAAGGCTACTACTCTACCATTTTGAGCCATAGCACTATTTCTGGTTTTCTGGTGGTTAACTGGAGATAAGAATGTCATGTACTTTCCTGCCCCAGTTGGCCTTGAACCTCTACCCTCAGATCTCAGCCTCCTGAGTACATAGGATCCTAGGTATGATCCATTAGTGCCCAGCTTTTGGGGGGAAAGGAAGGCTTTGTACCTGGGCTTGAGCTCAGGGCCTGAACACGGTCCTTGGACTTTCTCAAGGCTAGAGCTCTACCACTTGAGCTTCAGCACCACTTCTGGCTTTTTTTCTATGTATGTGGTGCCAAGGAATCGAACCTGGGTCTTCATGTATGCTAGGCAAGCACTCTACCACCAGGCCAAACTCCCAGCCCTGGCTTTTTTTGTTTTTAATGATTAATTGGAAATAGTGCCTTCTATTTTTTTTTTTTTTACCCAAGGTGGTTTTGAACCACAATCCCAAATAGCTAGACTTACAGGCATTTGAGGAGTGTGTGTGTGTGTGTGTGTGTGTGTGATGGAGAAGGAACCTTCTAAAAGTTAGGAACTTTGGAAATTCTAAAATGGAGATAAAAATCACAAAATTAAAAGAGAAAATACAAGATAATAACAGTTACTACATCTTATAGGCCCAGAAAATATGTCTATGCTTTTGATAGTAGATACCACTCAGTCAAATACAGAAGTGTCATTGCTGTATCTAATTTTATATAAGAAACATTATACTTTTCAAGCTTTGTGAGGTTTAAGGCAAGTCTTCTGCTGCTTATGGTTTGACTAACAATTGCTTTTTTTTTTTTCTCATCAAATAAGAAGCAAATTGTTCCTAAGTATCAAAAAAGGTATAGGATGAAAATGAATTGAAAATGGGTTCTAAAGCAATATTTCCAGGAGTTTCATTTGTCATCCTTAAAGGCCTGAAAATAAAATAGCTCTTCAAAAGAAATCTGTGTGTATTCCTCTTCTATTATGCCTGGAGAACACTCTGAGGCTAGAAAAAAGGATTCTGGGTGACAAAAACCATTATCAATTTTTCATGGTTGATTTGTTAGTGATTTCAGAGAGAGAGAAATAATATTACTTTCTAATCCAAAGAGGTCTCATACCTCATATTTGCAACATTATTTCTTAAATCAACATAGCTTTCTCTTCCTACAAATTGTCTCAAAAACCGGGAATCACTGGTTTAATTTAATGAGATTTACACAAAGGGAGTTGTCAGTCACCAAGGAAGCAAAGCCAGCAGAGCTGGGGTTTCGTGATGATTGTGCTTGAATTGTATTCCATTCCTGAAAAGAACCTTCTTAATTACAGGGTTTTGGGGTAGGGGAAGCAGGTTTTGAGAGAGAAGGGCCTGTGGGGTTGGAGTCTTTTATCTATTTAAAAGGCTGGCAGGTGGGCCCACTAACAAATTTTAACCCTGGGACTTGGCTTAACCCTGGAGAAAAAGTGTTTTATTTTCAACTCTGTACGTTCTGCTTCTTCCCTTCTGTAAATGGCTAGGGCTCTGAAGGCCTGGGGGAGTAGTTGAAGGGCCAGGCTGGGCCAGGCCTGCTTAGAGGTGGGGGAGACCCCTGTGCACAGGTCCTGCAGATCTTCTCTTAGGTTAGCATGCTGCCCTGCTCCTGGCTGCCCAGGGCAATTTTGAAGCTGGTAGACATTAAAGCCTAGTACTCTCTCCTGTCACCACACAGTCACTGTTTTGTTTTGAACAGGGCTTGATAATTTCACTCATCTGAATTTTCTGTTTAAGCATCTTATGTCAAATCAACTTAACGGAATTCATTCTAGAAAGCAACCCAAACTGGTTAGTAACGTGCAGCACAGAATTAGATCTTAAGTTCACATAAGCAGGCTGGGGCCTTTCCCCTGGTAAGCCTGCTTGGGAGAGTTAAGGGAGCTGGGCCACCTGTGTGTGTGTGTGTGTGTGTGTGTGTGTGTGTGTGTGTGTGTGTGTGTGTGTCTTTGTGCATGCACACACACTTAGTACTCTACTGGAGCTTGAATTCAGGGCCTCATGCTTTCACTAAGCTTTTTTGCTTAAGACTAATGCTCTACCATTTATATAGCTATATATCATGGCTTTATTTGTTGTTGTCAGTCTCACATGAGGCTTGAACTCAGGGCCTGTGCTCTGTATCTGAGCGTTCTTTGCTCATAGCTAGCACTCTGCTTTGTCCTTGGTCTTTCCTCAAGGCTAGCGCTTTACTACTTTAGCTACAGCACCACTTCCAGCTTTTTTTTTTTTTCCCAGTCCTGGGGCTTGAGCTCAGGGCCTGAGCACTGTCCTTGGGCTTTCTCAAGGCTAGAGCACTACCACTTGAGCCACAGCACCATTTCTGGCTTTTTTCTATGTATGCCGTACCAAGGAATCAAATCCAGGTCTTCGTGCATGCTAAGCAAACACTCTACCACTAGGCCAAACTCCCAGCCCCAGCTTATGGCTTTTTGATGGTTAATGGGAAAGAAGAGTGTCTTAGATTTATTTCCCTTGGCCTGGCTTCAAACTGAGATCCTTAGATCTCAGCCTCCTGAGTAGCTAGCATTATAAGTGTGAACCACAGGAGCCCAACACCCTCTGGGGCTCTTGTTATCTCAGATTCTAGCCTTTTCCACCATTCATTTTAGTTTTAATTAGGTTTATTGAATATAATTTACAGACTGCTTAAATGTTTCCCCTAACTATTGCTTGGACCAATGTATGTAATAGACATACACTCATCAGTGCAGTATACAGAAGAGCCCTAAATATCCTCTATACTCTGCCTGGCCATCTTCCCTTCATCCCAGCCACCAGTGATCTTTTCACAGTCTTCATAGTTTTCCCTTCTCTAGAAGCCATGCTGAAAAGGCCATATATTGTCAGAAAGAACAGCACAGGCATCACACAGTATGTAGTCTTTGGAGATTGAATTCTTTCCTTTCATAACAGACCTGATTTAAGTTTAAGCCTTGTGGGGATTTTTTGTTTTTGTTTTTGGTCGACTGTGGGGCTTGATTACTGTCCCTGAGTCCTTTTGCTCTACCACTTTGAGCCACAGCTCCACTTCCAGTTTTCAGTTGGCTAATTGGAGATAAGTCTCACAGACTTTCCTGCCTAGGCTGGCTTTGAACCTCCATCCTCAGATTTCAGCCTCCTGAATAGCTAGGATTACATGTGTGAGCCACCAGTGTCTGGTGCTTGTGCTCTTTTATCAGGAAGTGAAAATCTTTTCTAGAAAACTCTCAGCTGCTTTCTGCTTGTGTGTGGTTGTCCCACACTGACAGCCATACCTGCAGGAAACTTTGAGAGAGTGGTTAATTAACAGTATTCTCCTCCCCATATTTGGATGGGGACAATATAAAAATCTCCCTCTTGTATGTACATATGTAGTTCCAAAAGGGCATGCATAAAGAGTTCACATATGTCACACAATTTAGGATGCTAGCATCATGAGTTGAACAGTTGCAAATTGAATTTAACCAAGCAAGAAATTCAGCAATGTCCCAGAAATGAGATGCCTTGAATTTCCTCTGTTTTGAGATGACATTTATACAGCTCATTAAAAAGCCATCAGATCTAAGTATGTATTATTTGTAGATGCAAATAAGCAGTCAGAAAACTCCAAAGGTAACACTGAGCACAGCCAACACATGTCTGTTTCCACCCAATAAAATCTGATGTGAATGGATGACCTCAGGTCTGCCATGCTCCAGCCATGTCCTGTCTGTGAGCTCAGCCCTGGACTCACAGATATAGTATTAACATTCTGTAGCAGCTGCCTTGAGAGTTTATATTTCTTCCTCTCCTCCGCTACCACTAGTGTGCTATATGAAAAATTCATATATACAGTAATGAGATTAAAAAAATTAAAAACATACATGCATTAGGACAAAACAAACGCTTTACTCATGTTTTCTGAGTGTGTGTGTGTGTTTCATATTTCACACTTGGTTTATCGCTGACCTGTACCTCCAGTTTGAGGACCAGGTCTCAGCAAATTTGTTAGGAAATATCTGGTCACTTGGGGAAGTGAATGGAAAGCACAGAAATTGTGGGACAAAGGATGAACTAATTGCTGCAAATGAACTATACAACTTGCTGGGGAGGGGGTGAGTCAGGAGGGAAAAAAACAGAGAAAATGAGAGAGGGTGACACTGTTCAAAAAGAAGTGTATGGGACTGGGAGTTTTGCCTAGTGGTTAGAGTGCTTGCCTAGCATGCACGAAGACCCAGGTTCGATTCCTTGGTATCACATACATAGAAAAGCTAGAAGTGGTGGTGTGGCTCAACTGGTAGAGTACTAGCCCTAAGGAAGAAAAGCCAAGGACAGTGCTCAGGCACTGAGTTCAATCCCCAGGACTGGCAAAAAAAAAGAAATGTACTTATTACCGAACTATATAAACTATAATCCCTCTGTATATCACTTTACAATAGTTTTTTTTTAAATATGATTATTTCTGGATAAACTGATAAAAGTCCACAATCCAAAATGTTTAGAGCTGGTGTCTTTCTTTTTTCTCTTTCTCTCTCTCTTCTTTTTTTTTTTTTTTTTTTTTGTGGGTCAAGGGGCTTGAACTCTGGGCCTGGCTGCCATCTCTTTTCCTAGTGATTAATTGGAGACAAGAGTCTCAAGGTCTTTAGTGCCCTGGCTGACTTTGAACCGTGATCCTCAGATCTTAGCCTCCTGAGTAGCTAGGATTATAGGTATGAGCTACTGTGCCCAGATTGAGAGCTGACGTCTTTCAATTAAAAAAAAAAAAAAAGGTTTTTGTGTCAGAAGCAGGATATAAACTCAGGGCCTACCACTCTTGTTCAGCTTTCTCTGTTAGTGTTGGTGCTCCATTATCTGAGTATACCTCCAGCCCAGTCCAGTTTTTGTTTTTGTTTTTTGTTAGCTAACAGGAGATGGAGTCTTTCTGCTGGGCTGATATTCAACTGAGATCCTTGGATTTCAGCCCTCTGAAGTAGTTAGGATTACAAGAATGAGTCGTCAGAGTCTGGTTTGTTTTTGTTTTGAAAAATATTATCCGAGTGGGTGGTTATATTCTGCATTTCCCTATTGTAGAAGTAGGTAGATACCCGTATACGATTCTTAAAACAATTACAAACCATAGATATTCTCTGCATTTTACAGATAAAGAGGTGTCAGCGTAATAGGGATTGTCATCCTCTTGCTGGGAGACTGCTTTAATTCAGAGTATATTGGTCTAATTCCAACTTTGCTTTAATTTCCCATGGGTGTGGTAAAGTAATAGGTGTTTTGACTTTCTGTAAGCATGGATTCAATTAAACACGAAATCTAGCAATGCAACGGGGGGTCAGAAAAGCAGCTCCCTGACTTCATCTACTAGAAACATTTTCAAACACAGAACAGGTTCACTGAAGGCATTCCAGCCAAAAGTACTGGTTGCTTTGAGGAGAACAAACAAATCTAGGAAGATTTAGTGCCAATTTTCTTCCTAATGAAAAGGAAGTGGCATAGTGGAATGTACCAGTAGCCTTCAACAAGACAAAAGATAAAGAGACACAGTTGTTTTGCACACAATTGGATCCAATGGATATTTTTGACAAGTAACAAGAATTTCTAGGGATAGACACAATAGTTCGTTTTCCTTGACAGAGAAATAGTCTCAATATAAAGAGAAAAATTGCCAAGTGCTGGTGGACCATACTGATTGGGGCTAAGATCTGAGGATTATGGTTTAAAAAACTTGCCTGGGCAAGACAGGTCTAAGAAGCTCTTAGTTCCAATTAACCAGCAAAAAGCAGGAAGTAAAGCTGTGGCTCAACAGGTAGAATACCAGCCTTGAATGAAAAAGCTAAGCAAGGTAATGATTTCAAACTCCACACAAAAGAAATGTCCCCTGTGGATGCCCAAAATTCCATCTTACTAATATTTAAAAAGATATTACTGAAGGAAATTTAGCTGGGCACTGCCTATAATCCTAGCAACTGAGGAGGCTGAGATCTGAGGATCATGGTTCAAAGCCAACCTGGGTAGGAAGGTCCATGAGACTTAACCACCAGAAAACTAGAAGTAGCGCTGTGGCTCAACGTGGTAGGTGCTAACTTTGAGTAAAAAGAGCTCAGGGCACTGCTCAGGCCCTGAGTTCAAGCCTCACAACCAACAAAAAGAAAGAAAAGATTGAAAAATGGCCTTCTTCCCATTCACCTCAACTTTCAGACTGGTAACATGGAGATACTGGTAACAAAGGACTGACCAAGGAGTGGAGAGAGGATGGCTTGGCCCAAGGAGGCAGTGGAAAGATGTCAACTGATTTCACTGACATCTTTGGAAAGGAGAGGATGTGCAATCTCCATCCATCCTTCTAAAGGAGATGCTGTTGATATCTCCCCTTAACCCTTCAGTCCACCTTGAGCTCATCCATAGATCGGAGAGATAGTTCGCCTATACCCCATGGCTTCTTGGCTCAGGCCCTTTGTCTCCCACCCTGCAGGCATATGCTTGGCCAACACACACACAGCTGCAAATGCTGGTGGGTTAAGGCTGCCAGAAGCACTGTGAGCAAATAGGCCCTTGGGGACATGGCCAGGGGTGAGCACATCCTTAGTGTAGTCAACCCCCCAGCACTACTGAAAAAATGAACAATCCAAACAGGATGTAGGACTTAGTGGATAGTCCCCCAGTTTTCTTTCCTTCTAGTTGAATGATTCTGGAGTGAGATCTCTACCAACTTCAGAGGGTACCCAAAAAGATCCCAGTTGTCCACAGAAGTAGGTCTACCTTTTAGCACTCATGTGACTCACTCCTCCCCTAGTCACACTTCCCCATCCGCACACAGTGCTTCCTGAAATCATCTCCCAAGCAAACCACTAGCACCTGGAGGGATCCCTAAACAAAGACACCATCCTGTAGGTCACCCAAGCAAATAAGAGCGGAAGGAAATAGAATGCTTGCTTTGCAAAGACAGCTCAAAACTAGCTCTCTGTTCCCTAACCATCCTCCACAGAATTTGGTATTTGCCTATGTCAGGATATGTGCAGGTCATGCTGTGTGGGGTGGAAGATTGAGGGACAGGGAGGAAGCAAAGATGATCCCTAGGGCGGGGGGGCGTAGTCTAGTGGTAGAGTGCTTGCCTAGCACGCATGAAGCCTTGGGTTTGATTCCTCGGTATCACACAAACAGAAAAAGCTGGAAATGGTGCTATGGCTTAAGTGGCAGAGCTCTAGCATTGAGAAAGCCCAAGGACAGTGCTCAGGCCCTGAGGTTAAGGTCCAGGACTGGCAAAAAAAAAAAAAAAAGGTGATCCCTAGGTTTTAGACCTGCACATCTTGGAGGGATGATGGATGGAGCCATTTGCTAGGGAATGCTGGAGCAGGAATAGTTTATTGTGGTTCCAAGCTTATAACCCTGGCCACTCAGGAGGCTGAAGTCTGAGGATTGCCAGTTCAAAGTTAGTCTGGCAGAAAAGTCTGGGAGACTTATATCTCCAATTGATCACCTAAAAAGCCAAAAATGGAGCTGTATGTCAAGTGGTACAGTGCCAACATTGAGCAAAAAAGCTAAGGGACAATGCCCAGGCCCAGAGTTCAAGCCCAAGTTCATAGGCGGGGGGGGGGAGAGATAGAGATAGAGAGAGAGAGAGAGAGAGAGAGAGAGGAGAGAGAGAGAGAGAGAGAGAGAGAGAGAGAGAGAGAGAGAGAAAGAAGAGAGAGAGAGAGAGAGAGAGAGAGAGAGAGAGAGAGAGAGAGAGAGAGAGAGAAAGGGAGGGAGGGAGGGAGGGAGGGAGGGAGGGAGGGAGAGAGAGAGAGAAGGAGGGAGGGAGGGAGGGAGAGAGGAGAGAATTTCAAATGGCAAACAGAGCAGTTATCCTGAGGAATAAGTTCTATATAATGTACAGGTCACCTGCCTGCCATTGGGCCACACCTAGCTATGGCTCTGGAAGAGAAAAAGCCAGGAGGATAAAGCCAGTTCATACAGAGCTTACCAACTTTGGGTTTGAAAAGAAATAAACAGTTATAAGAATTATCTTGGGGCCAAGAGTTTGGCCTAGTGGTAGAGAGTTTGCCTAGCATGCGCGAAGACCCAGGTTCGATTCCTTGGTGCCACATACTTAGAAAAAGCCAGAAATGGTGCTGAGGCTCAAGTGGTAGAGCTCTAGCCTTGAGAAAAGCCCAAGGACAGTGCTCAGGCCCTGAGCTTAAGCCCAGGACTGACAAAAAAAAAAAAAAAAGAATTATCTTGATCTTGGGCCCAGGAGGTTGGACTAGTGGTAGAGTACTTGCCTATCATGCATGAAGACCTGGGTTTGATTCCTCAGTACCACATACATAGAAAAAATCTGGAAATGGTGCTATGGCTCAAGTGGTAGAGCTCTAGCCTTGAGAAAGCCCAAGGACAGTGCTCAGGCTCTGAGTTCAAGCCCCAGGACTGGCAAAATAAATTGTCTTTATCTTTTAGACACACATTAAAACATTTGCAGATGAAATGATATAACATTTAGGCTTAGCTTTAAAATAATTCAATAATTCAATAAAATGGGAAGTACTAAGATCATCTTAGCTGAACTACCATTCCAATAATTGGCTCATTGAGCCTGACCAGGTATAAGCTGCAGCAGAAAAACTCTGAGCCCTCAGAGTTAGAAGAAGGTAGCTTTTAGTTCAGAGACGATGAGCAAAGTATTTATTTCTGTGGCCTCCATAGTCATTATCATGAGGATCAAAAAAGAGAACATGAATGTGAACCCACATTGGAATTAGAAAGCACAAGAAAAGCAAGCCATGCATGGTAACTGGGGACTGAGCTCAGGGGCTTGGGTTTGCCAGGGGCCAGTCCTTCCCTCAAGCACTCATCATTGTTATAGCTGCTCTGGTCTATATGGTGCCACCTCAGCTAAGCCAGGCAGGTATTACTTTCATTACCGAGTGTCACCTACTAGACTATTTTACTTATACCATTTGTCACTGAATTAGTAATGATTCGATTTGGCTGTGAGTGACAGAAAACCCCAAATAACAGTCACTTAACAAGACAGACAAATTGAAAAATAAGCAATCTGCTCCAAGAAATCTTCAGGAACTATTTCTTATGTTCCAACATGATGACAAACACCTCTCAAGCATCCAAATACAGGGAAGGACAATGAACAAGAGGAGAAGAAAATGGTTGCAAGCCATATAAATTGCTTCCATCTGTCCTGTAGTCCTGGACTTGGTCAAGAGAAGCCAGCAAATGCATCATTTCTAGGTGGCCACAAACTCAACTAAAATTTTTTTACTATCAGGAAAAATGAGAAAAATAAATATTGCTGGGAATTGGTGGTCTCCATAATATAATATGCTCCTGAAATTCTCTGGACTCTGTAGTTACAAGAATCAATCAGTAAGATGTTGAATAACTAAGTGATCTGGCAGGAAATACATTTTTTTTGGAGGGGGGGTTGTCAGGGGGCTTGAACTCTGGGCCTGGGTGCTGTCCCTGTGCTCTTCAGCTCAAGGCTACCACCCTACCCTTGAGCCAAAGTCCCACTTCCCCTTTTCTAGTGATTAACTGGAGATAAGAGTATCCCGTTCTTTAGGGATGAGCTGGCTTTGAACCTCCATCCTCAGATCTCAGCCTCCTGAGTAGCTATGACTACAGGCGTGAGCCACTGCACAGACTTAACAGGAAATATTTGACGGATAGATATAATTTTATATTAAAAGTGATTTTAAAATCTTGTCTCCGAGTCCACAGGTTCCCAAGTGAGCTGCAACAGATAAGTTTACGCATGTAACTATAAAAATATTAGTACATAGCTGGCAGTAGTGTACATATATAATATATATGTTTATATGTAATATAATATATATGTATGTAATAGGTCAGGTGCTGGTGGCTCACTCCTGTAATATAGGTTACTTTGGAGGCTAAGATCTAGAGTATTGTGGTTTGAAGCCAGCCCTCCCAAAAAGTCCACTTCGGCTCTGTCCCCAAAATAATCTGGAAAAACCAAGTGGATGGCATGGCTCCAGTGGTATAGCACCCAGCAGAGTGCAAGGCCTTCAGTTCAAACCCCAATACTTCTTTATTCTATTATGATAATTATCATAATAGAATAATAGATCCATGAAAAGCAGCAATTCAGACGCCTCCTATGTCGCTTCCTCCATGTTTCAAATCAAGGCATCCATTGTTTAGAAGTCTTGTTTGAGGCCCCTCTCTGCATAGAGTCTTACTACTTCCATGTTTTTCATTTCACCTTTAAATAAACTGTTTATGAGAGAGAGAGAGAGAGAGAGAGAGAGAGAGAGAGAGAGAGAGAGAGAGAGAGAGAGAGAGAGAAGGCACTACAGTTCATGAAGCTCATGCTTCATCCTAGCTACTCATGAGTCTGAGATCTGAGAATAATGGTTTGAAGCCAGCCTGGGTAGGAAAGTCCTTGAGACTCTTATTTCCAATTAACCACAGAAAACTGGAAGTGGCACTGTGGCTAAGTGGTAGGATGGTAGCCTTGAGCTGAAGAGCTCAGGGATAACACCCAGGCCCAGAGCTCAAGTCCCACAACTGACCCCCCCCCCCAAAAAAAGTTGGAAATGGTGCTGTGGCTCAAGTGGTAAACTACTAGCCTTGAGAATGCCCAAGGATAGTGCTCAGGCCCTGAGTTCAAGCCCCATGACTGGCAGAAAAAAAAAAAAGCTCAGGGGCAGTGCCCAGCCTCAGAGTTCTCAGAGTTCAAGCCCCAGGACCAACACAAAAGAAAAAAGAAATATTTTTATCTGAAATCATAAAGGGGCCTATCATTCTGGAACAGATAGAAACTACCACAAGGGAACAAAAGTTACGTACGGTCTGGGACCTTAACCTGTTACCCATCACAAGCATGCTTTCTGTAGCTTTGTCATGAAACATGAACTCAGGACAAGAATGTTGATGGACTAGAGCTGTTCTGACTCACCGAGCTAAGACTAGTTGAGTGTGAGAGGGTGACACAATCTCAGACAAAGGCGAGGAGAAACTGTTCAAAAGGAGAGAATTCGCCTCATAAAATGTACTTGACAAACTCCCAGAACGAGCTCAAATATTAGGCAGTCGAGAGCTCATCATTTGTTCTGAGTCAGCTTAAAAAAAAAGAAAGAAAGAAAAAAAAAGAAAAAACCCTCTAAGTCTGGAGATGACACTATGAACCACCTGGCGATAATACCTGTGGGCTGTGGCAACTGTTACCTAGGTTACCCTGCAGGCACTCAAAGGCCATTTTTGTTAAAATACTAGCTTTTTGCCAGAGCCTTACAGATATCTGATGCACGGCTAAAATGAAATAAAAGGCCTGGCATCTCTGTCTTCATAGTTTGTCTGTTTGCTGTCTTAACTCTTGGGTTGTCTGCACATAGACTTGTGGATCACTTCAAATGTTTAGAAAGATTACAATGAACGGTTAACTTGGCCTCTTTCCTACTGGAGTAGATTCACATTTCACCCACCGCACCCACTGCTTCTTGGCAGTAATACCTAGAGTTCTTCAGCCTTACTGTAAGACCCTGACAGATCTGCCCAAGAAGCGGGGGCACTTACACAAGAGCATGGCAGCAATAAAAGGAGAAAGGCAGAACTTTCTGGCTTAATTTTTCCCCCTTGCTCCTCCAAGCCCTAAAGTCAGGATATTTGTATACAAGAGGAAAAACATCTTTTGAAACCATGTCCATCACAAATGGGCAATGACCAGACTTTAGCTAACCTAGAAGAATCAATAAAAGCCTGCTACATCTCTGGCACAGATGGCATATGCCTATAATCCTAGCTGCTCAAGAAGCTGAGATCTGAGGATCACTGTTCAGAGCCAGCCCGGGCAGGAAAATTCATGAGACTCTTATTTCCAATTGACCATTAGAAAACTGAAAGTGAAGCCGGGTGCGTGGCTCACAGCTGTAATCCTAGCTACTCAGGAGGCTGAGATCTGAGGATCACGGTTCAAAGCCAAAGCCAGCCTGGGCACTAAGAAGTCTGTGAGACTCTTATCTCCAACTAATCACCAGAAAACTGGTAGCAGTGTTAACACGTGGCCCAAGGGGTAGGACTGTACCCTTGAGCTAAAGAGCTCAGGGACAACACCCAGGCCTAGAATTCAAGTCCCATGACTGACCAAAAAAGAAGAAAACTGGAAGTGGAGCTGTGGCTCAAAGTAGTAGAGTGAGCTAAAGAACTCAAAAGGGTCGGGAGTTTGGGTCTAGTGGTAGAATGATTGCCTAGCATACACGAAGACCTGGGTTCGATTCCTTGGTACCACATACACAGAAAAAGCCAGAAGTGGTGCTGTGGTTCACATGGCAGAGCTCTATCCTTGAGAAAAAAGCTGAAGGACAGTGATCAGGCCCTGCGTTCAAACCCAGGACTGGCAAACAAACAAACTCAAAAGCCTGCTGCAAGCAGTAGCAGGGGCCTTCTTCGTCACTGCGGTGTTCCTTCGGCTAGTGGTGAAGATGGCCAGCTTAGACAGAAGTCTCCACAAAGGAGCCTGGGCCTATCTCGTTTGTGATAGACAGCTTAGGTAATTTTCCAAGCCACAAGATTCCCCCTGTTACTCACAGCACTCCCCAGAGACACAGGAGGAAGGAATGCTGGGCTTTGTTCAGCGACAGAAAGTAGGGATGCGAAGCCAGTCAAGGGAGAGCCTGAATTGGAATTTCTAAGGGAAGACAACTTCAGGCTACACGACCCATGTGGGATTAGATGGGTTTAGTAAGTTCAGCAGGCCTTGGGCTGCAGTAGTGGTTGCTGGTTGGGGTCTGGATTTGACATGAGTTAGGGTAGAGGAAAACTGGTTTGGTTTGGGAGTTGAACAGGAGTTTGTTGGGATGGGCTTGAACTGGGGGCCTGAGAACTGTCCCTGAGCTTTTTCAGCTCAACCACTGCCGCCACTCCAGCCACAGTTCCACTTCCAGCTTTTTTTTTTTTTTCCTAATTAATTGGAGTTGAGAATCTCATAGACTTTCTTGCCTGGGCTAGCTTTGCGCTACAATCGTCAGATCTCAGCCTCCTGAGTAGCCAGGATTAAAGGTGTGGGCTTGGCCTGTAGTCTTTATTCCTAGTAACTTGCTACCCAGCAAGGACAGTATAGTTCCAGACCTAGAAGTTCCCCTCCCCCCATGTCATTATATCATGGGATACAGAAAATAAGAACCAGATTAACACAAAAGTTAGAACACATGGAATTTTCATCCCCAGGAAATGTGTTCATTATCAACGGACAAAGATCAGTGGTGGCTCCGACTGGAACAGTGATTTGCAAATTTGCTTGTTGGCAAGGAGATAGCAAGGAATGACTGAAAAAACAAAACAAAACAAAACCCAACAGACTTTGGAGTTCAGCTTGAGCTTAGCTCTGCTTACTCCCATGAGACTTTGGGAAATAGGCAAACGACCTCTAAGACTGGGTGCATTCATCTACCGAAGCAGTCATTGCTATGCAGAAGTGTTGCAAGAATCAAGTGGGGTAATATGATATCACGGAGTCTCCATTGCTCTGATTAAGCTGCTCCTCAAAAGAGGGGATGGCGCTGATGGCTCACGCCTGTAATCCTAGTTACTCAGGAGGCTGAGATCTGAGGATCAAGTTCAAAGCCAGCCCAAGCTAGAAAGTCTGTAAGTTTCTTGTATCCAACTAACCACCAAAAAGACAGGCAGGGAACTGTGGCTCAAGTGGGAAGAGTTCTAATGTTGAGCAAAAGAAATCAGGGACATGCCAAGGCCCTGAGTTCAAGCCCCAGGACTGGAACAAAAAAGAAAAAAAGAAAAGGATTAAAACTGAGAAATGACAATGCCAACAAAGAGCCAAGTTAGGAGGTCTCATCTGATAGCGCTAATACAATGCTATCCACCAAAATTATTATCCTAAAACACCATATGGAATGAAAGTAGCCAGACTTTTGTCAACTGTTATTTTTCAAAAAGTTAACCATAGTCTTGCGAATTTTTGTTGTAACGGTTTGGATCCTTCTCTAACACATTCATAAACCTAACACATGAAACACAATTTTAGACAGAACTTTGTGTGTGTCTATACACCAAACCTAGGGGTTGAATTCAGGGCCTGGATGCTGAACAGTGTGGCTCAGCTCAAGGGGAGTTTGTCAGTCTAGCAAGCACAAGGCCCTAAGTTTAATCCCCAATATTGTCATGTGCACACACACACACACACACACACACACACACACACACAATGTGTGTCACACAATGTGACAAAGATACATTTGTGTGTATGTATTCTGGAACTATGACTTGAACTCAGAGCTTAGATGCTCTCACTTTACTTTACCTCTCTTTCTTTTCTTTCTTTCTTTTCTTTCTTTCTTTCTTTTCTTTCTTTCTTTCTTTCTTTCTTTCTTTCTTTCTTTCTTTCTTTTTTGCCAGTCCTGGGGCTTGAACTCAGGGCCTGAATACCATCCTTGAGCTTTTGAGCTTTTTCCTCAAGGCCAGCACTCTGCCACTTGAGCCACAGCACCATTTCTGTTTTTTTCTATGTATGTGGTACTGAGGAATCGAACCCAGGTCTTCATGTATGCTAGGCAAGCACTATCACGAGGCCAAACTCCCACCCCCCCCCTTTCTTTCTTTCTTTTCTTTTCTTTTTTTTTTTTTTTTGCCAGTCCTGGGCCATGAACTCAGGGCCTGAGCACTGTCCTTGGACTTTCTCAAGGCTAGAGCTCTACCACTTGGCCACAGCACCACTTCTGGCTTTTTTCTGTGTATGTGGTACCAAGGAATTGAACCCGGGTCCTCGTGCATGCTAGGCAAGCACTCTACCTCTAGGCTAAACTCCAAGCCCTCTTTCTTTCTTTCTTTCTTTCTTTCTTTCTTTCTTTCTTTCTTTCTTTCTTTCTTTCTTTCCTCCTTTCTCTCCTTTCTTTCTTTCTTTCTCTCCTTCTTCCTTCCTTCCTTCCTTCCTTCCTTCCTTCCTTCCTTCCTTCCTTCCTTCTTTCCTTCCTTCCTTGCTTTCTTTCTTTTCTTTTTTTTCTTGCCAGTCCTGGGGCTTAAACTCAGGGTCTGGGCACTGTCCTTGGACACTTTTTTGTTCAAGGCTAACACTCTCCCACTTGAGCCACAGCACCACTTCTGGCTTTTCGTGTGTTTGTGATACCAAGGAATCAAACCCAAGGCTTTGTGCATGTTAGGCAAGCACTCTATCACTAGGCTATGCTCCTGGCCCTCCCTTAGCTCTTTCTTTTCCAGGCTGGCTCTCTACCACTAGAACCACAGCTTCACTTCTTGGTTTGTTTTGATTTTTGGTGGCTAACCATGATCCTCAGATCTCAGCTTCCTGAGTAACTAGGATTATAGGTGTGAGCCACTGGCACCTGGCTAAGATACTTCTTATGGTTAGTTTTCTTGCTCCTTAGGACATTCTCCTTTTTTCTCTGTGATCGAGAAGGCATACTTCAGGGTGTCTTTCCAGAGGTATCACGTGGACTTCTATTCATCCTGTTTTCCTTGGAGCTAGCCTTGCCACCTTCCTGAGAGCTCTAGAACTGGTTACGTCTATAATCCACCCATGTTCATTCCACCGTTGGATGAGAATCACTTTGCAAAGAATGCTTTGATTTGATAGCCCAAGGTCATGTGGATTGAAAGGAAACAAGAAAGTCATTAAAGTCCTGGCTATTCATGGAAGAAAGAAATTTGAAATAATTCAGATTTTTAGAAAGGATGTGGATGGTTGCAGTATTTTGAGAATAGATGGCTTTTGAAGGGTAGGAGGAGAAAAGGCAAAAACCACTGCCAGGAACAGATACTAAATAATATTTTGAAACTAACCACATGAAAGACTAGAGATAACCTCATGGCTTCACTGATTTTAAGGTATCAAGATGCAAAGCAGATCTGGTGAGGAGTTTATATATGTGGCATTTGTTTTGTTTTGTTGTTTGGTTGGTTTGCTTTCTCAACCTAGGGGAAGCTAAAATACAGTCACTTGGGTTTACAGTCTTGCTCACATCTGCAAAAGACTGCATGGGTGGCCTGTCATGGGTGGCATTCAGAAAGGAAATGAAACAGTGCTGTTGGTCATAAAGTTTTTATGTTGATCCTGGGTCCTGCAGAGCAAGCAAGTACGGAAAGCCTGTATGCATGCAGGAGGGGTTCAAATTACCATCCTGACTGGTAGAAACATGTTTCCTGGTCTTGAAAGAGTTTCTTTTGAACTAATGAGTTTTTAATTCTGTACATTAAAGAATGACTAATGCTGGTGCATGATGGCTCATACCTGTAATCCTAGATGCTTAGGAGGCTGAGATCTCCTAAGGATCAAGGTTCAAAGCCAGCCCAAGCAGGAAAGTTCATGAGACTCTTTTCTTCAATTAACCACCAAAACCAAAAAATAACAAAACACTAAAACTCACTGGAAACACACACACACACACACACACACACACACACACACACACACACACACACACACGCATGTGCGCGCACAGCAAGGGGTGTCTAACTATAAAGGTTGGCAAGTCAATCTACTGGCCAGAACAGGGCACCCTGTTTGAAAAGAAACTCCTATCTTCTCCCTTTTCAGATTCTTTACTGTGCTTCAGGCCTCTCTACTTTTGGGCAGGTTGAGTTTTGTTTCTTTCATAGTTTGATAAACAGTACCTAACATGAAATGTACTGTTATTTTTTCCTGTTTTTCCTTTGGTAGTGCTAGATATCAAACCCATGTGATTTGCCACTGAGACATACCCTCGGCATCCCGGCATGAGCCACTGGCCTCTGACAATTTCCTATCTTTTTAAGGTTCAACAGTATTTAATGGTACATGCAGACCCTGTGTCGTCTATCAACTTACCCATCAACACACCCTTAGATTGCTTCCACCCTTGGCTGTTGTGGTTAATGTTGCTATGAACACAGATGTGTGAATGTTGTCACACTGCTTTTCATAATTGCTGCTGGCAAATCCAGCATGATGGCACACATCTGTAGTCAGTTGGAAAGTTGAGGCAAGGATTTCTTTTTCTTTAGTTTTCTTTTTCTTTCTTTCTTTTATTTATTTTTATTTTTATTTTTTTTTTGGCCAGTTCTAGGCTTGAGCACTGGGCCTGGGCACTGTCCCTGAGCATTTCAGCTCAAGGCTACTACCCTACCCCTTGAGCCACAGCTCCACTTCCCATTTTCTAGTGGTTAATTGGAGATAAGAGTCTCTCAGTCTTGGGGCCGGGAGTTTGGCCTAGTGGTTAAAGTGCTTGCCCAGCATGCATGAAGACCCGGGTTCAATTCCTCGGTACCACATACATAGAAAAAGGCTGGAAATGGTGCTGAGGCTCAAGTGGTAGAGCTCTAGCCTTGAGAAAATTCCAAGGACAGTGCTCAGGCCCTGAGCTCAAGCCCAGGACTGGCAAAAAAAAAAAAAAAAAAAGAGTCTCTCAGTCTTTAGTGACTGGGCTGGCTTTGAACCACAATCCTCAGATCTCAGCCTCCTGAGTAGCTAGGATTATAGGCCTGAGTTACCGCACCCTGCTGAAGCAAGAATTTCTTGAGCCAAGGACTCTTGGTTAGCATAGAAATGCCTCATAAAAAGGGAATAAACATCCATTGTAAATAAAGTAACAGTATTCACAAGGCCAAAACATGTTCAGCCCTTATTGTTATTATTAATTATGTTGGTTGTGAGGCCTGAACTCTGGGCTTGGGTGCTTCCCCTACCTAAGCTCTTCAGCTCAAAGCTATTGCCCTACCCCTTGAGACAAAGCCCCATTTCCAGCCCTCCTCATTTTTGTTTCATCTTGATCCTAATCAGCCGTTTATGAATTTTCCTGAAGAATGATGTAATAGTGATGAGTAGCAACTCAACATGACATCACTGTGTATTACTCCTAATACACAGACGTACAAACCACAGGGGGTGATTTGGGGTTGTGGCTACATTCCTGCCAGCAATATTTCCCAACTTTCCTGGGGGTTCGCTGGTATCAGACTTAGCCTCTGACCACAGGAAGTGGGCAAGTGACGAAGCCAAAACAGTCAGGCTATTTTTCCTGGGAATACCAGTCTTGAGCCAAAAAGGTTAGCAAGAGGGCAAGGTCCTGAGTTCAAGTACTAGTACTAGAACTCACTGAACATAAAAATGATCTATTTTATCATGGGACCCTCCCTTTCAATGTGATATGATCACAGTTTTAAAAACAGGCCACAACCAAAGGAAAATCTGTTCTCATTCCTCTGTATCGCCCTGTTTCTTTCATTCTGACTGGACTCTCTCTTTTAGAGGGGAAGAAGGACAGATTAGAAAAAGGAAGCTAAGGAGAAATGTCACAGGAAGGTCTAATGATGTAAAAATGCAGCCAGTTCCACGAGGGCGTCTGGTTTGTGCTCCTCAAAGCAGATGCCTGTGAACAGGAGTGTGTTTCTAATCCAGGGCTTGGTTTCCTGTCTTCAGAGCCTGGCAGAGGCTCAAAGTAAAGGCCCACTAGGATTGGAAAGTTATTCCTATTCAAATAAAGCATAACCATGTCTGCCTTTCCCACTGTTCACTTCTGTGTTTTCCTCCAAGGAGAGCATGGCGAGGGGTGGGAGATTCTCCACATTCTCTCCCTGAAAACAGCTCTCATTTGGGCAACAGCTCCCAGAGCCCTGAAGGGCTGCTTTGGGTCTGGATGCTTCACTACAAAGGGTTTCAAAATGTGGTATTACCCTTCTTTTCTCTGAACCACATCAAAGTGCCCAGATTGTTTCCTGTCTCAGAACAAAACTCTTTAATGACAAGAAAAAAAGATAGAAAAAAAGAAAAAAAAACCCACCCAGAAAGCAAGCAGTCAACCCTATCAGAAAGTCACCACTAGTCTGAATTATGACAGATGATCCACTTATGTCATCTCTACCCTGTTTTGAAGTTCATACTTGAATACAGTAAGCATGCCTTAATATGTGTATCTAAGACAGAATATATTATTCTAGTCTTAAAAACGCTTTTGGAATTTGGATTCATAGCTAATCTCCACTGGGAAGTTCAGTAGTAGCTATCAAGTATGCAGCATAACTATTTAGCAAATTTAGCTGGGAAAATTTTATGAGATTCTTATCTCCAGTTAACCAGCAAAATGCCAGAAGCAGAGTTGTGGTTTAAGTTGTAGAACATGTCAGCTTTGAGCAAAAAAAAAAAAAAAAAAAAAAGTGAAACCAGGTGCCAGTGGCTCATGCCCATAAGCCTAGCTATTCAAGAGGCTGAGATTTAAGAATCATGGTTCAGTGCCATCCTGGGCAGGAAAAATCCATGAGACTCTTATTTCCAACTAACCTCCAGAAAACTGGAAGTGGCACTGTGACTCAAAGCACCAGCCTTGAGCAAAAATTGTTCAGGGATAGCCCAGAACATGAGTTTAACCTTATAATTGACCCAAAAAGCAAACAAACAAAAAATAAGTGAGAGATGTAGGCACTGAGCTCAAGCCCTTGGTGCCAGAGTTCATACCCACAACAAAAATAAATAAAATAAAGCAAATCAAAGCAAACAAGATAAAGAGCACTATGAATGCATTAAAAAATCCTCTGGGGAAAATCTTTTTAAAATACTGACATCTGGAATCTTCCACAAATTATGGTTTATGTTTTCTGGAAAGCTACTTCAAATTATTTTAATTGAAGTGCCTGTTCTTTCTGATTTACCTAGAAATGTAGCTAGGTTATCCTGACTGTAAAGGAGGAGAAAAGCAACAATTCAACTCAATTATCATCTGTCCATCCATCCGTGTGTGTATACATGCATGCATGCATGTATGCATCCATCCATGTATGTATCTACCCACCCATGCATCCATCCACCCATGCATTCATCCATCCATGCATCCATCCATCAATCCAAAACTTCAACAAAGCATCTCCTGAAACACTTAATATATGACAGATACAATGTCTCTGCTGTCAAGAGACCTAGGTTGGAGAAAAACAATTTTTATTTTTTGCCAGTCCCGGGGCTTAAACTCAGGGCCTGAGCACTATCCTTGGGCTTTCTCAAGGCTAGAGCTCTACCACTTGAGCCACAGCATCATTTCTGGCTTTTTCTATGTATGTGCATGCTAGGCAAGTACTCTACTACTAGGCCAAACTCTTGGCTCTCAAAAATAAATTTTAAGTATTAGCCATAATGCCACAATAACAATAATCTCAAGTGATAAAAACAATAAAAATGACTACAGACTATTTTGTTTACTTGTCTGGTGTAATAATTCACACCAGCAATCCCGGCATTTAGGAAGCTAAGTCAGGAAGATTGTGAATTCAAGGCCAGCCTGAACTACATAGTAAAACCCTATCCCAAAAATGAAATAAAGGACTGTTAATTCAGCTTAGTGGTAGAGTGCTTGCCTAGCATGCATGAAACCCTGGTTTCAATTCCTCAGTACCATATACATAGAAGAAACAAAACAAAACAAAAATAAAGTGCTGTGGCTCAAGTGGTAGAGTGCTAGCTATGAGGAAGAGAAGCTCAGGGACAGTGCCCAGGCTCTGAGTTCAAGCCCCAGGACTGGAAAGAAAAAGAAAGGGAACAAAAAGAATATATTTCTTAATTCTTGGGGAAAAATATATGTGCAGGTTTGTTTGTTTGTTTGTTTGTTTGTTTGTTTTTCTAACCTTGCAAGCTGGAGGAAGAAGAACTAGGAGAAAGAGGAAGAGGAGGCAGAGGATGAGAAAGAAGAAGAGGAAGACGAGGAGGGAAAGGAGGAGTTGTAAGTCAGGGTTACTGGAGATGTAGAGATTTGATGACCACAGACATATCAGAGCTCAAACAACAAAGAAGAGCACATCTGAAGGGAAAAAGAATTATTCTGCTTCTGATTGTGTTGAGTTGGCAGTGTTAGTAAAACGTCTAGGAGAGGAAAATGAGAGGTTCATATAGAGATATAGAACTCACACCTGGAATTCTCACTATCAAGAGGCTGAGATCTAAGGATCTTGCTTCAAAGCCAGCCCCAGTGAGAAGGTACATGAGATTCTTATCTCCAATTAGCCATGGAAGAGCTGGAAGTGGAGGTATGGCTCAAGAGGTAGTGTGCCAGACTTGAAAGGAAAACACAAGGGAGAGTGCCCTAAACTCAAGCCCCAGTCCTGCAAAAAATAAGTAGCCAGGC
This sequence comes from Megascapheus bottae, assembly GCF_031878675.1. NCBI lineage: Eukaryota > Metazoa > Chordata > Mammalia > Rodentia > Geomyidae > Megascapheus > Megascapheus bottae. The sequence goes on from NC_143527.1 coordinate 11,410,114, forward strand.
ACAGTGGCTCATGGCTGAGATCTGAGGATTGAGGTTCAAAGCCAGTCCAGGCACTCAAGACCATGAGACCCTTATCTCCAATTAACCACTAGAAAATGGGAAGTGGGGCTGTGGTTCAGGGGTAGGGTGGTAGCCTTGAGCTAAAGAGTTCAGGGACAGTGCCCCAGCCCAGAGTACAAGCCCCATGACCCCCCCAAAGTAAGTAAATAAATATATAAATAATCAAATATAAGAGTTGCAGGTTATCCCCTACCACATGTATATAGGACACAATGAAAACCTGGCTCTAGCCAGGCCCGGGTGGCTTGGGCTACTCAAGAGGCTGAGATCTGAGGATTGAGGCTTGTAGCCAGTTTAGATTTAAAAATAATGTTTGAAACTCTACTTCCAATTAATCTGAAAAAATATTGGACTGAAGAGGTGACTCAAGTGATAGAATGATAGATATTCAAAGAAAAAAATCTATACATGCTGAGTAGTAGTGGCCCAAGCCCGTCATCCTAGCTACTCTGGAGGCTGAGACTTGAGAACCACAGTTCAAAGCCAGCCTGAGTAGCAAAGTCCATGCAACTTTTATCTCCAATCAACTTCTGAAAAAATAAAGCCCAATGTAGAACTGTGGCTCAAGTGGTAGAATTCTAGCCTTGCGGGGGAAAAAAAAATCAGGGATGTCACTCTGACCCTGAGTTCAAGCTCCAGAACCAGCACACAGGACGGACACACACACACACACACACACACACACACACACACACACACACACACACACACACACAGTCTGTTACTGAGGTAGGAGAACTGCAAGACCAGCCTGAGTTACTTGCATAGCTCCATAGAAACATCCTATCTCAAAACAAAGAAGTAAGACTTAAATAACAACAACAAAAAGGTTAGAGTTGCCATGATCTGGAGTCCTCATATTCCCACCAGACTCACTTGTCAGCTCTAGACATGGAGCCTCCCAAAAGAAAGGTGACAAGTGATTAGATTGGTAAAAGATAGGGTAGAAATGGAGTATGAAAATTGATGTTTGCCAACTGGAGCGCTGATCTACAGCAAACCTAAGTGATGAGTAATGTTTGCTTACAAAGAAACCTGGATTACCTGGGGTGGAGCTTAGGAACCGGACCAACAGACAAATGTGCCTATTAGATGCTTTGGCAGGGGCCATGGCAAGAGAAAAGCTATGCTAAGGATACCTGTGCCTTATTAGTACAACTGGCTGTCTTTGAAATAGGTGCATTCAACAAAACATGGTCATATTTGTCAAACAGGATGCTTGTCATCTTTATGCAAGATACTAGGGAATCTGTAGAATAAAAGTTAATGAAACTAACTATCAGCTAATTAAAAAATTACTACGTGCAATGTCCAAGTAAGCGGGAAGTAGAACTGTGGTAGAGAAACAGAGCAGAAAAAAAACCGAAGTGAAAGCTCGAGAGCCTGAGTTCAAGCCCTAGGATCAACACAAGAAGAAACAAAGGCTGTTCATAGATGTGGAAAGTGGAGCATACATACTGGCTCTCAAATATGGAGGTCGTGACTCCTGAGCTCCTGTGTCACTGGGCTCTAACCTGCTCAGATGGCTCAGGAACTGTTCAATCTACTGGCCGTGGAAAAAGAGTCATTAGGAAATTGGTCTCCCAGCTTCCCCAGGGCTCTGCCTCTTCTCTGCCTTGTCACCAGGCTCCTGCTGGCTTTCTTCACGCAGAAAAGTATGAAACTCATGATAAATAGCTGAGAGAGGTTACAAAATTGACCTTGGAGGGCAGGAAAGCGAAATCCTCAATGGCAACGTTCAACGCATAGAGCTCTCTGTTAGAGAAAATCTAGAGAGTGTGTATGTGTATGTGTGGAGGGAGGGTGGGGAGGGGAAAACAAGAATATGAATAAACATCAAAATGAAACAAATTTCTAAATGAGGATCATTTCTCAGATGTATTCCAATTGTGTGGGGGAGGACTTTGAAATAATAAACCAAAGTCTAAATTAGGAGGACTGGCAAATGTAGTAATTTCTACCTAAGAGGCTTTGTGTCCAAACATGTCATTTGAGATCTCAGGCAGACAAAGGAGAATGTGCTAGAAAACAAGGCCACCATTCAGACTCCGTCCTGGGCCATTGAGTTTCCTTTCTAGGCTCAAAACATTTTCAGTCACATTAGGCACCAGCTTCAAACCTGGTGGGAAGCAAATTTAAGTGTTTCTTTTAGTGGCAAACAATGAGAATGCTGTAGTTCACAAAAGAAAGGAATTCTATCGCTCACTGTTGGCAGACCTGGAGTCTCAGTAATTAAATCTGACAGTAGCTTGTACTCTGAGATGGTGATGTTTTAAAGATGTCTTTAGACTGGGAAATCTTCTTCCAAAGGAAGAGAATGCTTCCATTTCATTACTGAGCACAAATTCTCTCTTAAAAAAATTGTCAGGGGCTGGGAGTTTGGCTAGGAGCAGAGTGAGTGCCTGCCTAGCAGGCACAAAGACCAGAATTCGATTCCCCAGTATCACATACATAGAAAAAGCCAGAAGTGATGCTGTGGTTCAAGTGATAGAGCTCTAGCCTTGAGAAAGCCCAAGGACAGTGCTCAGGACCTGAGTTCAAGGCCTAGGACTGGCAAACAGAAAAAAAGAAATTGTCATCTGTGGATTTTGAACTGGGCCTGGGTGCTGTCCCTGAGCTCTTCAGCTCAAGGCTACTGCCCTATCCCTTGAACCACAGAGCCACTTCTGGTTTTCTGGTGGTTAAGTGAAGATAAGAGTCTCACAGCCGGGAGTTTGGCCTAGTGATTAAAGTGCTTGCCTAGCATGCATGAAGACCCAGGTTCTATTCCTTGGCACCAGGTACATAGAAAAAAGCCGGAAGTGGTGCTGAGGGTCAAGTGGTAGAGCTCTAGCCTTGAGAAAGTCCAAGGACAGTGCTCAGGCCCTTTGCTCAAGCCCAGGACTGGTAAAAAAAAAAAAAAAAGAGTCTCACAGACTTTTGTGCCCAGGCTGGCTTTGAACTGTGTTCCCAGATCTCAGCCTTCTGAGTAGCTAGGATTACAGGCATGAGCCATGGCACTGTCTCCTTTTTTTTTTTTTTTAATTATTTTTCCTCCTTATTTTTTTCCTTACATTTTAAAAAGATATTTTTTAAAGTTGTTATTATAAAGGTGATTTATAGAAGGGGTTCAGTCACATAAGTCACTAAAGATAGTACATGTCTTTTTGGATAATGCCATCCTGTTTTTCATTTTTTGTGTTGGTAATGAGATTTGAACTCAGGTCCTCACATTCTCACTTGGCTTTTTCACTTTAGGCTAGTTCTCTACCATACCTATATTTATGGCTTCAATTGATTAAGTGGAGATAATAGTCTCATGGACTTTTCTGCTCAGTTGGCTTTGAACGGTAATTCTTAGATCTCAGTCTCCTGAGTAGCTGGTATTACAGATGTGAGCCATCAGTATCAGGCTGTAAGAAAAATGTTTGTTTGTTTGTTTATTGTGTCAATACTAAGGCTTGAACTCAAGTCCTGGGTACTTTCTTGAGTTCTTTTGCTCAAGACTAGTGCTCTACCACTTGAGCCACAGGTCTACTTCTAGCTATTTTTTTTTCTGGTAACTAGAGGTAAGTGTCATGGATTTTCCTGCCCAGGTTAAATTACGATTTTCAGATCTAAGTAACTAGGATTACACATCAGAGTCACAGGCACCCAGCTGAAAAAGTGTTTATATATATGACTCTTAGGTGGTTGGCTCTGTTTGCTATTGCCCTGTAAAAAAATTTCATAGACATGAGTTGTCTTATCCAACTTTGACTCACAAGCTGATAGTTCTGGATGTCAGAAATCCACACAAGCTCAACTGGGTTCTTTGCTCTGTGCCTCAGAAAGCTGAAACCAAGATGGCAGCCAGGCCAAGTCAGGCCCTGGGGAAGAAAGAATCTCCGAGCCCCTTGACATGGTTGGAAAATTTCGTTCTTTGCATCTGTATATAAGCTTGAGGCCTTATCACTTTGCAGGGTGAACGCTGCCACAGAAATATCCTAAGTACTGGGATTACAGGTATGTGTCACCATGCCCGGTGGTTTCATGCTTGTTTTATGACCAGAAATCTCCCTACTTTCCCAATCTCTACCCACTTCTTAGCCTCTGAGTCCCATCCTTCCCCCTCTGTGGGGGAAGGTAGCTTGAAAGTCTTTCTTCTTCATGGATAGGCACGAGAGTATCCACACCTCACTCCAGACACCACTTTTCTGCTAACTCACATCTTCGGACCTACCGCGTGGGAGTCACCAGAGATCAGTTCTGGTAAAGAACAGTCAGTGGACTGATGAGTGAATGAGCTGGCAAATTTCAGTCACCCGTGCTTTTCTTCTTTCTTTCTTTCTTTTGTTCTTTCTTTCTTTCCTTCTCTCCTTCCTTCCTTCCTTCCTTCCTTCCTTCCTTCCTTCCTTTCTTCTTTCCTTTCTTTCTTCCTTCCTTCCTTCCTTCCTTCCTTCCTTTCTTCTTTCCTTTCTTTCTTTCTTTCTCTCTTTTTTTTTTGCCAGTCCTGGCCCTTGAGCTCAGGGCCTGAGCACTGTCCTTGGGGTTTTCTCAAGGTTAGAGCTCTACCACTGGAGCCACAGCACCACTTTCAGCTTTTTCTACATATGTGGCAACTGAGGAGCTGAAGCCAGGTCTTCATGCATGCTAGGCAAGCCCTCTACCACTAGGCCAAACTCCTGGTCCTCATCAGTGCTTTTCTTTGTGGTAGTTTTCTTTAGCTTCAGGGACTTATGCTAACTGGTTAGCCCTTGAGCTTTAGTTTTTTTTTAAGTAGGTCTCTCTCTGTCTCTCTCTGTCTCTGTCTCTCTCCCTTTTTGGTCAGTAATGGAGCTTGGATTCAGGGTCTTAAATCAAGGAAAAAACAGAGGGCTAAATACTCCTTGTTGCTAAAAATTAATGAGCTATTTCCCCTGCGGTGCTTATTACAGAAGTCATTAATAAAGTGGAGCTGCTTGAGCTGTCAAAGACACTGCCCCTGCCCCATTGTTCAAAATTCTGTTTCTTTTCAACAATATTTTATATATATAGAGAGAGAAGCAGCGCATTTAACTAAAAGCAATGGTGGAAACCCCGGGGAGATGCAGCTGTCAGCCAGCTGGGGCCGGCGCTCTTGGAGGATCACATTAATTCCATCTCTTTCTATCTTGGCAGTCTCTTCCCTGGGAATTGGGTTGAGGAGTGTGCCGGTGAGGAAAATGTCCCTGCAGACTCCTGTGAAGTGGACAGGGGGCAGGGGATGAGTGGAGGTGGACTATGCAGACGCAAGAGGGGAAGAAACCCAGGCTCACTGAACTGTAGCCATTGAAGATGGCCATTGAATCCTGCCAGTTAGCATCTCTAAAGTCTGTTGAATGGGTGGCTAAGACACTCATGGGTTTGTATGTATGTATGCATGATGTATGTTTGTGCGTGTGTGTATCTAGGTGCTATGGCTTAGACCCAGGGCTAGGGTGCCCTCCCTTAGCTTTTTGCTCAAGGCTGGTTGGTGCTCTACCACTGAGCCACATTATTTTGTCCCCAAATTCCTGTTTGTTAATTAGAGATATGAGTTCCTTGGATTTGTCTTCCTGGGTTGATTTTAAACTGCAGTGTTCAGATTTCAGCTTTCTGATAGCCAGGATTATAGGTGTGAGCCACTGACACCTGGCTTGCTTGCCTATCTATCTATCTATCTATCTATCTATCTATCTATCTATCTATCTATCTATCTGACACAGAGTTTTACTGTGTACTCCAGGATGGCCTCTTGCTGCAGCCTCTTGTGTAGCTAGGATTATAGGAATGGGCCACCATACCCAATCCCTTCCTTCCTTCCTTCCTTCCTTCCTTCCTTCCTTCCTTCCTTCCTTTCTTCCTCTCTCCCTTCCTTCCTTCTTTCTTTCTTTCTTTCTTTCTTTCTTTCTTTCTTTCTTTCTTTCTTTCTTTTGTTCGTTCTTTCTTTCTTTTTTCTTTCTTTCTTTCTTTCGTGGATCATGGAGCTTGAACTCTGGGCCTGGGCGCTGTCCCTGAGCTCTTCAGCTCAAGGCTACCGCCCTACCCTTTGAGCCCCAGCCCCACTTCCACTTTTCTAGTGATTAATTGGAGATAAGAGTTCCACTGACCTTAGTGCCCAGGCTGGCTTTGAACCTTGATCCTCAGATCTCAGCCTCCTGAGTAGCTAGGATTACAGGCATGAGCTACTGCACCTGCCCAGCTGTGATGAAGGAAAGTAAGATGACAAACAAAACAGGCTTGTCCTAGACAATTCTATGTCCAAAAACAAAAACGAAACCAAATCCCCCCACAAATCTGTCATTGTCAGGTGCTGGTCAGTCATACCCACAATCCTAGCTATTCAGGAGGCTGAGGATCAGGGGTCAAAGCCAGCCTAGGCAGGGAAGTCCATGAAGCTTTTATCTCTAATTAGCCTCCAAACAACTGGAATCGGAACTCTCTTCTTTGGGGCCTTTCCTCCATTTCTCTATGTTAAGAAATTTTCCTGAGTCCCGTCTTTCCTGGATTCCAAGGTGATTATAAAAATGATTACCAAGGGGCCGGGAGTTTGGCCTAGTGGTAGAGTGCTTGCCTAGCATGCACGAAGACCTGGGTTCGATTCCTCGGTACCACATACATAGAAAAAGCCGGAAGTAGTGCTGAGGCTCAAGTGGTAGAGCTCTAGCCTTGAGAAAGTCCAAGGACAGTGCTCAGGCCCTGAGCTCAAGCCCACGACTGGCAAAAAAAAAAAAAAAAAAAATGATTACCAAGAAAATGACTTAGAACAAAGAAGACACAAAATGGAGGTGAGACATCAAGCTTTTCTCCCGCTTGTAGTTAATTTGTGGACCTAAGTAATCAATGCACTGATTCTATGATGACAATCCCACCCCAGTGTCGTCTCAGTGGACAAGATCCCAACTTATTATCTCGAGTCTTTGTAAAAAAGGTGTTTCTTTGATGGGGTTCAGGACATGCTTTCCTAAAATGTACATCAGTGAAAGAATTTCAGAAAGAGAATGTCAGGAAGGTCTCTCTGACCTTCTCCCTCCTCTGCCCTGAAACAGGCTAGAAAACCCACGAAGGATGTTCTGGACTTTGAAGTGGGTCATAGATCTTCACATGTGACATTCCCACCAGCACAGGGGGAAGATTCTAAACCAAGCAGGCCTTGCTGATTCCCCGGTTTATTAGCATGAGATCACACTGTGGTACTTAATCATATTTTGTCACAACTGCTCATTCTTCATTAAAACCATGTAGATGCTCTGATTTAATCATTTCTTGGGGCTTTTGTGCCTTAGAAGGTACCTATATGTTATAAACTTTAGAATGAAGTTTGCATGCTTTATCAGTCTTTTGTTAGGAACTCCCCATTCTTGAACATAAGATATGTAGACAAAAGATACACCCCTTTTTTTGTAGTGGGACTTAAGCATATATATATATATATATATACACACACACACACGCATAAGTATGCATAGGTTTATATGTATGTAGGCAAATATAATATATATATATTATATATACATATATATATAATATATATATATGAAGTGTGTGTGAGTGCCAGTCCTAGGGCTTGTCTTCAGGGCCCTGATCATTGTTCCTGGTTTGTTTGTTTTTGTTTTTGCTTTTTTTCAAGGCTAGTACTCTACCACTTGAGCCACAGTTCCACTTTCAACTATTTTTGTGGTTAATTGTAGCTAAGAGTCTCAGACTTTTCTGCCCAAGCTGGGCTTTGAACCACCATCCTTAGATTGCTAGGTTTATAGGTGTGAGACACCGGTGCCTGTTTTTTTTTTTTTTTTTGTTTGTTTGTTTTGTTTCCAAGTACCTGGGATTGAACCCAGAGCTGGGAGCATACTAAGCACACTTCATTCTATATCTGATCCGGAGAGACATCTTTAAGTCTCTTTGATTTAAAAAAAAGAAAGAAAGAAAGAAGGAAACCATACACCTCTGTTTGTGCAGTAAATGCTGTGTACAAAAATATCCCATGACATTTTCATGACATACAACAAGGATCAACGAACTTTGGCCTTAAAGGGCCAAGCAGTCATTTTCTTAGACTTTGTGAGCCACATATGGTCTCGGTTACATATTCATTTTATTTTCTTTACAACCTGTAAAAAAAATGTAAAAGGCATTCATTCATAGCTTGTGGACTGTATATAAAATAGTCTGCATACCAGATGTTACAGATGCCTGCTTTCCACAAACAAGTATTTGCCTCTGAGACCATTTAGTATTGGCTTCGTTCTCACTAGAACGTTGGGTGCGGCCATGTCCTTGCTGGGCTAGTAAGTAGAAAGTCAGTCAGCAACTGTGACCCAAGGATAAGCCTTGGGTACTCACAGGTCCGAGAAGGATGACAGACAAGTGGTGAGCAAACTTGAACTTCCATCTAAGGCTGGCTGGATCCAACCTCAGGCAACCTGTGGTATCACACAAGAGGACTGACTACTTACTTGAAAGCACAGTGGGCCGGGGGGTATAGCCCAGGATGCATACTCAGCAGGCCCAAGGGGCTGGGTTTGATCCCCAGCACAGCAACATAAAGGGATGAGGAGAATGCCTAAAGAGGGGGAATTCTGTAATTGCAGCTCTGTTTTGTTCCAGAAGATTTTAAATAAGTATTTCTCAAAGTGTGGTCAGTGACCTCACCTGGATTCCTATCAGAGTCCCCTGGGGGGGGGGGTCGCTACTTACGGACTAATGGAGAAAAGTTAGCAATGAGTATTGTTTGTTTGTGTTTATTTATTTATTTATTTATTTATTTATTTATTTATTTATTTTTGCCACTACTGGGTCTTAAATTCAGGGCCTGAATGCTGTCCCTTAGCTTTTATTTTTGTTGTTGTTGGTCATGGGGCTTGAACTCTGGACCTGGGTGCTGTCCCTGAGCTCTTCAGCTCAAGGTTACCACCCTACCCCTTGAGCCACAGAGCCACTTCCCGTATTCTTGTGGTTAATTGGAGATAAGAGTCTCACGTTCTTTAGTTCTTTAGTGTTTGGGCTGGCTTTGAACCGTGATCCTCAGATCTCAGCCTCCCCAGTAGCTAGGATTATAGGTGTGGGCACGTGCCCAGTTGTCCCTTACCCTTCTGACTCTGGCCTAGTGTTCTGATACTTGAGCCAGAGTCTACTTCTAGCTTTTCGCTAGTAAATTGGTCATAAGAATTTCACAGACTTTTCCAGCCAGGGCTGGTTTCAAAGCACAATCCTCAGATATCAGTCTCCTGAGTAGTTACACTGCTTCTAGTCCCAGTGGTAAAGATGGAATCTAGTACCTAAGGCATGCTGGGTAAATGTTTTACCACTGAACCCCAGCTCCAACCCCCTGTCTCTGACATTTTACCAGTTCCTTGGTTTCTGTGGATACTAGCCACTTGGGGGTGGGGCCTTACTTAGACATGTGGCATCTGTTTTTAATCTTGTCACATCCCCATCAGACTGGTGGGACCATCACCATTTTTTAAAATATTTTAAAATGTTTTTCATATATTTTTATTGTAATTAATGGAAGGGTTACATTATATTTGCCAGATAGAAGGTGCATTACTTCACATACATTGATATCCTTTCTCATGTCTTGGTCCCCATTTCCCTCCCCCCCCACCCCCACCCCTCATCTTGTTTTCCCCGTTCCCTATCCAATTTCAAATAACCAAATACAAATATATCCAATATATCAGATAACAAAGTGAGATACTGTAACAATATGAGATAACCAAGGGACAGCAAAAGAGATGAGAGATAACATAGTACATTAAGAACAACAATCACTCATTATATGGCTTTTGTTTCTATATCCTGACCATCACCATTTTATATCTGCGTTTACATCGCTTCCCTTGGGGTCGCATGACTAGTGAACACAGAGAGACTCACCTTGTGATTCTTAGATGTCCATTCTCTGCTGGCATCCTTGATTTGGCTGGCAGTTTCTTTCTTGGAATAGGTAGTTATGCAAATGAGTCCATGTAGTCCGTCCTAATCAGAAGAGCTTAGTGAAGCAAAGCAGAAATCCAGTGTGGGATGTAGGGATTCTAGAAGCTTCCCTCCAGATTACAGGCCAGTGACAAAATTGATAAGCTTCTTTTCATTCCTGGGACTTTGGAAAGGAGAAAAGGAAGGGAAGGGTCAGTTGGAAAACAGGCCCAAGACAGAAGGGCTGAGTGGTCATTCCCTGCCTCACACTGGACACATAGCCTTTGAAAAAAGACTGGGTTGTAATAGTAAAGAAGAGGCCATGCCAGGGTGGTTTTGTTGAGCTGCAGCCTCTATAGAGGACAGTGATCCCCTAAGATCCCCTAAGATTGCATCGTCCACTGACACTGCCGTCGTCTTCATTACACAGCCGTATACATCTACAGAGATCAATGACGAGTTGTTTTTTTTCTTTCAGAACATATCCTGGAAAGAATGTGACACGTGACACACACTTGTGCCATAAACTGGGAGTCTCATAAAACTACAGAAACTTATTTCTCTGCTGGCACTTGTGGCTCATGCCTGTAATTCCAGCGACTCAGGAGAATTACGTTTTGAAGCCAGTCCAGACGGGAGTCCCTGAGACGCTGATGTCTAATTAACCACCAAAAAGCTAGAAGTAGAGGTATGGCTCAAGTGGCAGACATGAGAGGAAAAAGGGATAGTGCCTAGCCCCTGAATTCAAGACCCAGTACTGACACCAAATAAACATATGGAAGAGATTTTTATATCTATCTATATTTCTCATGGTCCTGTGGGGCTGAGGGTCAAGGGCAGGAGGCCAGCAGGGTGAGTTTGGACAAGAAATTTCTTTTCGGTTGTGGAATATGTCTTTTCTCTGTCTTTATGATAGCAAGAGAGCTTGCTGAGATCCCCTTAACCTTTCTGTCATACTGATTTTCGTTTTTCTGGCAGTACTAGGATTTAAACTAAGGGCCTCTTACTTGCTCTATCATTTGAGCCATACCCCTACTTCTTTTTAAAATTTTTATTATGGGTCCTTATGGTTTTGTCCATGAGTGGACTCGGGCAGTCTTCCTTATGCCTCTCAGGTATGAGATTACAATTGTACACTCTCATACTTGATTTGTTGATTTAGATGGGAGATCATTAACTCTTGGCCTTTTGCAGCTTCAAACCTCAGTCTTCTCCATTTCTACCTAATAAGTAGCTAGAATTATAGGTGGGAGCTATCTACATCTATCATCTACCAGTGCTGGGGATTGAACTTGGGACCTTGTGCTTGCACAAATGCTCTACCACTTGAGCCACATATCCAGCCCTTATTTTTCATTAATTTCTCTCTTCAGTTCTGGGGCTTGAACTCAGGGTCTCTTTCTTGGCTTTTTCTCTTGGCTGGCACTTTACTACTTGAGCTGCACCTCTACTTCTTGCCATTTTTTTCCCCTGGTTAATTGGAAATAAGAGTGTGAGGTTTGTCACCTTGAGCTGGCTTCAAACCTTGATTCTCCTATCTCAGCCTTCTGAACAACTAAGATTATAGGTGTGAACCACTTTGGCCCAACTTACACTGGATTTTATTTTATTATTTTATTTTTGTGCTGGAGCTTGAATTCTGGGTCTGGGTGTTGTCCTTGAGCCTTTTCACTTAAGGCTAGTTCTTTACCATTTGAACCCCTGCTCTATTTCTGGCTTTTTGGTGATTAATTGATAATAAGAGTCTTACAGTCTTTTCTGCCTGGGCTGACTTCAGACCACAGTCCTCACATCTTGGCCTCCTGAGTAGCTAGGATTACAGGCATGAGCCACTGCTGCCTGGTGTCTCTGCTTTTTAAAGCCAACAACAAGAATAAAAGCATAATGCTCTCCTAACAATTGGGTGCATAAATACAAAGGTGTAAGCAAGTGTTCAACACAGCAGAGCGGATTAGTGACTGGAACATCAAACAGTGATTTGAGTGTAGCAAGAGTAGGAACATTTACCACAGATTGGTACTGTGAAAGAGCTTTGCTCTCCCAAGCCAACCCTCACTCTGAAGCCTAGGGCCAAGCTCCATCATGGAAGTGGAGGGGTGGGGGATTAAGATTCAACTGGCTAATTCTGGGAGCACAAACATCCCCTTCCTCACAGGTGGACTCGGTGCCTCTGGAATGGCCAGCAGACACTCTTTAGGATGTCTTCTTTTCCAGCCTTCTGAATCAGATTCTGCTGCTTCTCAGATTTGGTTTAAATCTAGCCTGGAGAGAGAAGTCCATGAAACTCATATCTCGAATACACCAGCAAAAATTTGGAAGTGGTGTGGCTCAAGTGGTAGAGTGCCAACCTTAGTGAAAAAAGCCAAGTAAGAACTTGTACACATGTATACACGCACACACACACACACGCACGCGCGCACGCACAATTACATAAGAGATATATATGAACCAGGTATCCTAATACCTTTCCATGTCCATAGGCAAAGCAGACATCACATTTGGGGTGGAGATACTGTCTGAGTGTACCCTGGGGACCTTCACTTCCTCTCCAGCTCCCACTCTAGCAAAAATCCCTCTCCCTTTGAGTGAGGCTAGAATCTGGGTTCACTTCAGGATGACAGTGCCCTGCCATCAGTGACTCTTCACAGAGTGTTGGCTGGAGCAGGAAGCTAAGAGCGCTTGGCTGGTTCTAGACTTAGGGTGGTAGGGGGGGGGTGGGGACAGGAGCCTTGCCTGGCTCTGGTATTCTGGATAAATGCTCCTAGGCCTCTGGGTTTATTTTCAGCCTCTGATGTTGATCCCGAGGGTCTTCTGACTCCAAAAGCACCATGAATCTGCTCTGAATGACAGTGTGTATCAGCAGACCCACCCCCACTGCGCAAGCGCACAGAGGACAGGGTATATACAGGGCTCACTTAAAGACGGAGACCTTAAGCCCTGTGAAACCAGAATGACAGTCTTTGAACTCAGCCCTCGCCTCCCAGCTGTGTCCTCTGTGCAGGCCCAGGCCTGGAGCAGCAATGCAAAGTTCAAATCTACTGCAGAGCGCATTTGGCAACCATTAGACAGCTCCTGACCTCTGCCCTCCGACATATGACCCCAAGCTGTTCTTCCTACCATAGAGACTGAATGTGCATGCCTGGAACCAAAAGAAAAATTGTGTGTCCTGTTTTTTGGGAAAAAGACATGAACTTAAAATACAATCTTCAGTAAGCCTTTTTTTTTTTTCCTTTTAAGTAATTGGGATAATTGTCTTCATGGCTAAACAAACAACAAAGCAAATCTTTTAACCTCCTGTTCAGGGTTGTAAAGGGGCCTGCATTTGTATTTCCTTTTTTTTTTTAATGACCCTAGACTGGCCTCTCTCTGCCGCTGTACTGGGGCCCGGCACAAAGCCAGGCTAATCACAGAGCACTTTCGGAAATGAGGGTCTTGCATGGAATTTCCTCAACACGCCCTCCACTGTGGGCAAACTCCTCACTGAGCTTCCCCTTCTGGAAGGCTGGGGGCCCAGCTCTGAGCCAGGCTGATGAACAAAGGCTGGTTTCTCTCCGTCTTCCCCAGAGCCTGCAGTGCCTGGCCTTGTACACAAATTCCGTGAAAGCCACTCTACGCTCCCTTCCTGGTCCTGGGGCTGTGAAAAGAAAATAAATCAGGCCTTGCATATTTATGGGGAGTTTACAATGTGTAAATCTCCATGGGAGGGGGGTGGATAAAATATTGTATATTGTGGACGGGAGCCTTGCCCTCAAAGAGCTTAATGTTGGGTTGGACAATCATGACAAATCACAGCAAGAGGGAAAAGTCAAATCTGGTCTGTGGCAGTCATCCAAACCATCTTGTGACAAATGACACCTATAGGCGCTTGGTGAAATATGTGTTCTATTAGCCAAGACAGGGGTGGCAGAGACTCTAAGATGGCATCTTGTCCCAACAGAGGCTGTCATGGAGTCTGTGATGATCTTGACAAATAGAAGAATAGAATAGAATAGAATAGAATAGAATGATGCAGCCTTAATCGTGATCTTCAGATCTCAGCTCTCAGATCTCAGCCTCCTGAGTAGCTAGGATTACAGGTGTGAGCCACCAGCTGCTTCTCTTTTCTTTATCTGTTTGTGTGCTAGTTCCAGGGTTTGAAATCAGTGCCCTGCATCTCACTCTACTGAAAGTCTACCACCTGAGCCATGCCTCCAGCCTTGCATTTTTCTGATTACTTGAGATAGCTTCACAGACTTTTCTGCCCAGGCTAGTTTGAACTGAGATTCTTCAGGACTTAGCTTCCTGAATAGCTGGGGTAACAGATATGAACCCCTGTGCCCAGCATTTCTCATTGTTTAGGTCCCAGCTAATGTGTAGTAAGAAACCCTGCAAAGCTATCTTGGAGAGCCCAATGGAGACCCGAGCCCAATGGCCTGGCCTGGCACAGACTTGCCAGCTCTGTGGGAAAATCTGCTTCAGTCGGCTCCTCCTGCCTCTGGCCCAGGCCAGCTAATGTTACTGGGGTAAGGATGAGCCACCCTCGCCAAGGTATACTCCAGTGGCAGTATTACAAGGAAATAAACAACAGTCACTCCATTTACACGTCTGCTTGGTTCTCAAGACAGTTCTCTGAAGAGGCTCTGTTATAATCATCCCCATTGTATGGATAAAGGACTGAGGTGGAAGAGGTTATGGAAATTAGCCAAGGTCAAAGGAAGAGCCAAGGAAAGTCTTAGGGTTAGAGGTGGGGTCCTGGGCTTGGTGCACCTGCTGATCTGGCAGGGGTTCAAGGCATTCAGGAGGGAGTTTTGTGACTCAAAACAACAAGATGGCTGGATCAGGATCAAGTGAAGGAAAGATCCATGTTCTGTGATAAGACAATGGTGCTTTATTTCATAATGGTCTGTGTGTGTGTGTGTGCATGCGTGTACTTGAACTTTCGGGGTTTGAACTCAGGGCCCTGCCCTCTCACTTTACTGTTTTGCTCAAGGCTAGAATTCTACCACTTGAGACATACCTCCACTTCCGGTGTTTCGGTGGTTCATTGGAGAAAAGTCTCATGACTTTCCTGCCTGGGCGGGCTGCACGTGGTGATCGTCAGACCTCGGCCTCCTCAGTAGCGAGCATGACAGATCTACAGATCGATGTTTTTCTAGCAGAGTGGTAGGATGCCCAGACCCAAGAAGGGTTAACAGAAGATACGCTCTAGAGGCAGATGGCTCAGCATGCACAGAGCTGGCCAGGAGGCAAGCCATGGGGAATTGTGGCCTGGAGTGGTGGCCAGGGGAGCAGAAAGGAACATGTGGCCAGACCTTAAGAAACCCCAGTGGGAGGCTTCCACCGTCAGCAACTCACAAACATTTGAATCTGGTGTCTCAAAGGAGATTTGGTTACATTGGCAACATGGAGCCAGTTGGGAGAGTATTGTGCATTCAACTGTGTGTGTGTGTGTGTGTGTGTGTGTGTGTGTGTGTGTGTGATAACTAGAACAGAACAGAGGAAAATCAGTTGGGTTGCAGACATGCTGAGACTACAGACTGTCCTCAAGCAGACTGTAGTCCCACACTCTGTGTTCTACACACCTGCACTGGTCACACAGCTAGGCCAGAGTGCACACCTGGCATACCAAGGGAGAACCACCCAGCTCCACAGGGAGAAGCTGCTTCCAACCCAAGCAAACAGGCGTAGTCACACATGCACACATCCATCCAGCCCGCCTGCCCCCAGGTACAAACCAAAGAGCAGGGAAGGCTGTTCTTGCTAAGTCATAAAGCACACAGTGAGTCATTCCCGTAACCCCAACTACTCAAGAGACTGATCTCCTGCTGGGCCCTGGTGGCCGATTCATATCTCTAATCCCAGCTTCTCAGGAGGCTGAGATCTGAGGGTCGTGGTTTGATGCCAGTGCAGGCAGAAAAGTCCTCATGAGGACTGGAGCTTGGCCTAGTGGTAGAGTGCTCACCTACCCTGCATGAAGCCCTGGGTTCAATTCCTCTGTACCACACACACAGAAAAATCCAGAAGTGGCACTGTGGATCAAGTGGTAGAGTATTAACCTTGAGAAAAAAGTGTCCAAGGACAGTGCTCAGGCCCTGAGTTCAAGCCCTAGGACTGGCAAACAAACAAACAAAAAGAAAAAAAAAAGTCCTCATGGAACTCTTATGTCCAGTTAACCACTCAAAAACTGGAAGTGGCACTGTGGCTCAAAGAGGTAGAGCTCCAGCCTTGAGCCAAAATAGCCAAGCAAGACTCTAGGTCCTAGGTTCAAGCCCCAGTATTGCAAGAAGTTTTTTTTTTTCTTTCTTTTTTTTAAGGACTGCAATGAATAAATGGATAAGGTGTTTGGGACTGAGAACACACGCGTTGTATGAGTGAGGGGACACTTGTGGGTCCTGGCGTACCCAAAGGGTTGCAGTAGATCAGAGCGGGATGGGAGAGTCCTGAGAGACATGCTCAGCTTAGTATCCCAGGCTGGGAAGAAAGATGATCACAGCATGACACACTCCTTGAAACACACAATGTTCAATGAGCAATGAATATTCCATTTTATGAGTAACCACAACTTACTAAATCCTCAGATCTCAGTCTCCTGAGTAGCTACGATTACAGGAATGAGCCACCAGTCCCCGCTTGTTTTTAAGATAGGGTCTTAACTACATAGCTCACGCTGGCCTCAAACTCAAAGTCCTCCTACCTTTTCTCTTCCCCTCCTCTTCCATGCCAGATGCTGGGTGTATATTACCATGTCTTGCTTTGGAGCTGATTCATGAAACAACCACCAGTGTCTTAAGTCAGAGACTCACTCAAATCAGGGGACACCTACGAAATACCATTCCCTGAGTCCCACCCAGGGTCTCACTGAATCCTGGAGGGGTTGCTTAAGAATACACAGAGGTCACTAGTGCAGTGGAGGAGAGCTGGGGAAGATAGCTCTCTATGTGTCTGGTCGAGTGACTCACACCCATCAACGGGCCAGAACTGGTCATAGACCACCACCAGAGAAAATGCCAGCTCTCCCAGCAAAGCAGCCATTCTGGCTGTGTGTGTGTGCCATCTGGGGTGAGAAGCACTCAGGCCTGGCTTTGGTGGCCCTGTCCTGTACTGGACAGCAGAGCTGGGGCTTTTGATTGACAGCAGGCAGACAATTGGGTCTGTGGCTTCTGCTTCCGCTTCCGCTGGGCCAATGGGAAGCTGCTCCTTCCCCAGTGGCCTGGCTGGCCATGAGGGCAATGTGATCCCTGGCTGTCCCTAGGCTGTCTGCGAGGAGCTGGGGGGCTGGGCTGCTGCAGCTGCCAGCGCCCCAGCCACGGGGCCTGGCTCAGCTCCATTGTGCAGAGGCCCTGCTGGGAGCGGCAGGGGGAAGGAAGGGAGGAGGCAGCGTTTCCAGGGCCTTCCCTTCTCCGAGGTGGAGTCTGGAGGCTCTGGGGACCTCTTGTCTTCCTGGGCAGAGCAGGCCAGAGGGCGCCGTGTGCACAGAGCTTGCTATTTGTTGGCTTGTTCTGTCCACGCAGCTGGGCGGAGGCCTGAAGGCCTGGCAGCCTTCTGGGCCCTTGTGCTGCCCAAGCAAAACTACTTCTAGACAGTTCTGGCACCAGTGGCTCATGCCTGTATCCTTGCTACTCAGGAGGCTGAGATCTGAGGTTCAGAGCCACCCCAGGCAGACAAAGGATGACTAAGTTCAGTTAACCAGCAAAGATGTGGAAGCGGAAGTGTTGGTCAAGTGGTAGAGCACCAGCCTTGAGTGAAAACAGCTAAGGGAGTGTGCTCTGGCCTTGAGTTCAAGCCCCCACCCAGTATTAGTGCCCAGACTAAATACACAAAAGAAGACAAAGCGAAAATTTAAAAATCAAACCAACCACTGTTCAGGCCTGGGACCAGTGGCTCACACCTGTAATCCTAGTTACTGCAGAGGCTGAGACCCAGAGGATGAAGGTTCAAAGTCAGACAAGGGCAGAAATTACCAAGGGACTCTATTTCCAAAACAATCAGCAAAGGGCATGATGGAGGTATGGCTGAAGTAGGACAGCACCAGCTGAGCAAGTGTGAGGCCCTAAGTTCAAAGCCCGGTACCAGATAAAATGAGGATGATGATTAAGTAATAATAATACATCATACAGTCTTTATAGCATCTTTGTTTTCTGAGCGCCTCCTTTTTCTCCACCTCCTCCTCCACTTCTTCCTCCTCTTCCTCCTCCTGGCAAGTCCTAGGGTTTGAACTCAGGGCCTGAGCTCTGTCCTTGGGCTTTTTCTCAAAACTAGGGCTCTACTACTTGAGCCACAGCACCGCTTTCGGCTTTTTCTATGTATGTGGTACCGAGCAATCAAACCCAGGTCTTTGTGTGTACTAGGCAAGCACTCTACTACTAGGCCAAACTCCCAGCCCTTTTTGAGCTTCTTGAAGGCCTGCCTCCTAAGTCCTCCCTATAGCAGTGACTCAAGCCTTTATCCTCTAACTGCTCTCTATACCCTACCTGGCTGGGGTCCTCTCTCCCTCTCCCCCTTTTCTCTTCCCTCTCTTCCTGGCCTCATCTGACTCACATTCTTTCTTCCTATTCATTTTCCTCTCCTGTTCCAAAAACAACGGAAATCTCTTTCCAGTGCCAGTTTTCACTCAGGATAATAAAAGTACATGTTGTCCTGGTCAGTAAAACTATCCAGGCTGAAAAATGTGAGCAAGCTTCATGAACTCAGAGATGCTAGATAACACACAGTGCACCGGCTTTCGTTCATGCCTTGGTACTTGCAGAGTTGAGCTTCCATACCTACAAAACAGCGCCAGCACAGCAACCACCCTTCTGACCACACTCCACGAAAAGATGCTAATGGGCCTTACAAATGTGGCATAATTAAGTCACTTAAAAAGAACATCGTTGAGCCTGGTGTGGTGGCACACGTCTATGTCCCAGCGTTTGGGAGATTGATGAGATCGGTGCATACAGGAGGATGTTGAGTTTGAGGACTACACTGAGATTCCACCTGGAACAAAAGAGGAGAGAGAGGGGGAGAAAAGGGAGAGTGAGAGTGAGAGAGAGGACTCAGGAAGGAAGGAAAGGAAGGGACAAACCAACGAAGGAGGGAAGGAAGGAAAGAAGGAAGGAGGATGGGAGGGAGGGAGGGAGGGAAGGAGGGAAGGAAGGGAGGGAAGGAGTGTAGGTCTTCTGAAGGGGCCCATGGCTGTTTTGAGGGATTGCCACAGTGCCATTCTCCTGGGGACATTGCTTTAGCCTGCATGATGTCATGATAGTCTGTGTCACGCTGAGGTGACAGTCCTCATGTTGAAGGCCTCATCACTTGGGATGTTAATGGCACAAAGCCTGTGAGCCCAAATCGAAGCCCTCCTGGAACCTTCTTGCCCCACCCCCTAGATAAAAACATTCCATTTTTTTTTCCCACAGGAAGAACCTGGACCCCTGGGCCAGCTGATCTTTCCTCAGCTCTCCAGCTCCGCAGTCCCCTAGCTGCACAGGCCCACTGAGGAGGAGGGTTAGATCATTTATTTGTCCTGGAACAGGAGTGCAGAGCATGTGCTGAACCTGTGTTCTAAGTTCAAGCCCAGCACCAAGACCAGGGAAGGGAAATTTAGGTGGGTGAAGCAGAGTGCCTGGGGCTCAGGACACAGGCAGACCGGTCTTTGACCTTTCTGCTTTGTGAAGGTGTCTATGTCATCTCTTACAGGACTCACAATCATCAGGACTCCCAGTAAGCTGGCGCCCTCTGGTGTCCACAGATAGAAGTACAGCCAAGTTCAGTAACACCTAGGATCACCTAGCTGTTTAGATGGCAGAGACAAAGAGATTAGTTTTCTGTTGTGGCTGTTTTTTTAAACTCCTGCTAGCACTGGAGAATGAACTGAGGGCTTGGGCACTGTGCTTTAGCTTTTTCACTTAAGGATGACGCTTTCCTAGTTGATGTACAGTTACATTTCTGGCTTTTCTGGTGGTTAATTGGAAGTAAGAGGCTCATGGACTGGGGCTGGGGGTTTGGCCTAGTGGTAGAGTGCCTGCCTAACATGCATGAAGACCCAGGTTTGAGTCCACGTATATAGAAAAAGCCAAAAGTGGTGCACTGGCTCAAGTGGTAGAGAGAAAATCCTGGGAAAGCCCAAGGACAGTCTCAGGCCCTGGGTTCAAGCCATAAAACTGGCAAAAAAAAAAAAAAAAGAAAAAAAAAAAGAAAAGAAAAGAAATACTTTCCTTCCTGCCCAGGCTGGCTGTGAATCATGACCCTCAGATCTCAGCTTTCTGAGTAGTTACAGAGTCTAGATTTGAATCGAAAGCTCTCACCAGAATTAACCCAAAGCCTTTTCTGGACCCTCCCTCTCCCTCCCCCCTTCCTGCGCATTCCCCTTGCATGAGGCTGGTATTATACACGTTTTGTTTATCCCAAGTCTCAGGAGGGTTGCTCTGCAGCCCAGTGCACTGTGTCCAGGCTTCTGAACATGGCTGCAGGTGCTTCTTCTCTATGTGGCTTTTAATGGCTGTGAAGCGGGGGGGGGGGGGGGGGGGGAGGGGAGGGGGGACAGCAGGAACTGTGTGTCCACACCTCTGGCTCCTAGGAATGGCTGGGCTAGAGTCTAGGCTCCTGAGATGTATTTACACAGAGACAGGATGTGGGTCTCTCCCCCACCCCCAGTGGTGTCAGGGACAAGGGAAGTGAGACCAGCACAGAACTGTCAGAGAGCCCACAGGCAAGGACTCGTCCTCAGGTCACCTTAGCCAGAGATCTCTTTGCTAATGCATGTTCCAACAAGGAAATCTGTGCAGTGGAGAGCTGGGGAGCCACAGCGCATGCCTAGCTGCGGTTGAGAAGCGCAAGGGAGGGAGCTGAGGAGGCCCCGAGGTGGGGAGGCTGGGTATCTGAGGACCACGCTTTTCCCAAGGCATCCTGGGAAATCATCTCTAAGGTGTTATTGGTTCTATGACTCTTTCTGGACTTTTGTTCCCTACAGCTAGTTTCTGCCCAAGAATGAAAGGGAGAGATGGGTGATGGCTAGAGGAGGGCGTGGGGGTGACTTGGTACAGGATGAGGAGGAGGAAGGCTGTGTACTTAGCTCACAGGTGGGGGTGATGGGGAGCATACTGTCTCTTTGCCCCATGCATGTCACACATGAAGCTCACACCACTTGCCACATATGACACACTTATATCACACACCTCACATGCATATACCACACATACGCACACTGTACACCATGTACGCACACATCATATGTGCCACATGTATCACCCTACACGCTGACATACACACACCCACACCACATCCACACACACCAGCTCATATTCACCACAACCTGCCATGCACCTTTGTTGAGGAGAACAATGACGCCACCTGGTGGCTATTTGCACACACAGCGCCCTCCCTTAATGGAAGAGGTCACACGAATTGAGTTCCATACTTATTTACTCAGGTTCCCCACAGTTTAGAGTCCCTGATTTTTTCTCCAAAATGATCCAAACCAGAGATGCGCTTGTAAGAAGTGGCTTACAGTATTCCAGGAGCATCCTGGATGAGTGGGACAATGATCAGAGCTGTCTTCCCAGCTTCCAGAACTCCCTGCCCTGGGAGCCTCGGTACTTCCAACGCTGTGCTTCCTGGGAGTGAGAGGAGGCTGGGAATGGGGAGGCCAGGAATGAGAGGCCAGGACCTGATTCCAGCCCCTGTCTGCACACTTTTAGCTTTTGTTTTAAGCTTAAATCTTTGTCTGTTTGTCCGTCTGTCTGCCTCTCTTTTTCCTTCTTTCTTCCTTTATTTGCTTTTGTGCCAGAAGTGGGGCTTGGACTCAGAGCTTCTCATTCTTGCTTGGCAGCTCCCCCTCCTCCTTCCTTCCCCCTCTTCCTCTCCCTCTCCCTCTTCCTCTCCCTCTTCCTCTCCTCCCTCCTCCTTCCCCTCCTCCTCCTCCCCCTCCTTTTCCTCCTTCTCCTTCTCTTCCTGAAGGAGTTCAAGTCCTACTATTAGTACCAGCACACACACACACACACACACACACACACACACACACACACACACACACACTGAAATGGATATTTAAGTGGATCCAATAGGAAGTGAGAAAATCCCAAGAGGACAGAATCCCCTTAGCCCAGAAGTCACATACATTGTCTGCAAAGCCTGGCCTTGGACTTAGTTGTACCTGGAGTCCTGGACCAGGTTGCACACCGTAGCTCTTCCTGGTCAGGGGCTCTCAGAGTCCAGGGGACAGGGATACCATGTAGGCGCCATGCGCAGGCAGGCAAGCGTGTACCACGTGAGGAGGGGGGTTCACAGGGGTGTGCCCCACTTACTCATAAAACACCCAGAAGTTCCCCAGCCACGTAAAGTAGCCAATGGACAGTCAAGTACCACTATCTAGCTGTTACCCAGAACCAGATGCAAACATAGTCACGGAGACAGGATCTACACCACCATTGATATAGAAACACTTCCATTCCCCGGCACTCAAATAGCACGCCCTTACCTACACACAGGAGAGCAGCACAATTACAATGAATAAATAAAAAGAGGAGGAGGAGGAGGAGGAGGACGAGGACGAGGAGGAGGAAGAGCCCTGTCCTTGGACTTTCTCAAGGCTAGAGCTCTACCACTTGAGCCCAGCACCACTTCCAGCCTTTTCTATGGGTGTGGTACTGAGAAATGGAACTGCATCTTTGTATATGCTAGGCAAGCACTCTACCACTAGACCAAGTTCCTGGCCAGCCCTACCACTTTGGTCCTCTTCCAGTTTTCTAGTAGTTAGTTGGAGATAAGAGCCTCACGGGAACTTTTCTGCCTGGGCTGCTTTCAACTGTGATCCTTAGATCTCAGTCTCCTGAGCTGCACAGTTCAATTTCAAACTTTTAAGCCCTATTCTTTTCACCTATTTTGTGCCAGTACTGGGGCTTGAACTCAGAGTCTGACTGCTGTTATGTAGCTTTTTTTCTTTCAGGAATGGTGCTCTGTCTCTTGTTTCTGCCGTTTTGCTGGCTCATTGGAAACAAAAGTCTCATAGGCTTTCTGCCCGTGACTCACTCATGGTCTTTAGATCTCAGCTTACATGCGTTAAAAAAAAAGTCTAGGAAGACAGAAATGTTTTCTGTACTTTGGATTCTATTTTTCCTTCTTCTCTGGAAGATCCACCACCATCCATAGCTGTGTCCTTTAAAGAAAGAGACAGCACAATTTAGGATGACAGACAGAGAAACAGGCAAAAGGAAGTTCTCCCTAGAACCACCACTGTCCCAGAAAAGTGGTGGGGGATTAAGACAGTGTAGATTTTCTCAGGTCCTAGGGAGACTTCGAAACAAGTGTTGTGGGGTGCCAGTGACTCACCCCTGTAATCCTAGCTACTCAGGAGACTGAGATCTGAGGATCACAGTTCAAAGGCAGCTCAGGCAGGGAAGGCTGTGAGATTGTTATCTCCAATAAATGACTTAGAAAAACCTGGGAGTGGTACTACGGCTCAAGTGGGAGAGCCAAAGTTCATGGGCAGAGCCTAGAGTTTAAGCCCTAGGACCAGAAAAACAAGCAAACAAACCAAAACCAAAACCAGTGTTATGTATCAAGATAGAAACAGAGGGCTGGGTAGCATGGCTGGTGAGAGTGTACGTGCCATCGTGCCATCTGTCTGTGCTTGCAAACCTGTTAAAGGGGCAGTGTGAAAACTGAAGTTCAAATGGTCAGATTTAGTGTGTTTATGCCTTGCCAATGCCCGGTGACTGACAGCATTCAGAAGTAATGAACTCTTTTCCTAGGGCAGGTCTGCCCCCGTGCAGCTGTCCACCAGTCGCAGAATCCCCCAGGCCTTCTTTCCCAGCAGGGCGAATAGGTGACAAGGCTCAGTGGGAGCTCTGGTTGTTTATTATTATTATTATTATTATTATTATTATTATTATTATTTTACTTCTGTGTCTCCACCCTTGCTCTCAGATGGGCCCAGAGGTCTCTTGTTGAGCACTTTTCAAGCAGGAGTCTCTCACTGGACTCCGTGGCTTCTTTCCAGCTCTGGTTGCTGGAGTGAGGGGGGAGAAGGAAGGAATGAGCCTCTATTGTGGCTCATTCATGGCTGGCTCAGTTCCAACACAACCCAGCATCCTGGCTGCTTCCCCTAGACTTTCAGTCCTTAGGGTCCCCTGGCCTTCCTCGAGTCTCTTCTTCCTCACGCTACTGCTGAGTTCTAGAAGCACAGGTGCCTGGGCTAGGACTTTGGGAAGGTGCAGAGATGAGCACAGGGCTGCAGAGCCAATGAGGAAGACAAGCCCCTGCTGCCCCCTGTTGGGAATCCTGGTGCACAGCCATCCCAGAATGGGAGAAGCTGAGCCCAAGGCCAGACCCCACCTTCACCTTCCAGTCAGGAGTAAGGCCA
Organism: Megascapheus bottae; assembly: GCF_031878675.1. Classification (NCBI taxonomy): domain Eukaryota; kingdom Metazoa; phylum Chordata; class Mammalia; order Rodentia; family Geomyidae; genus Megascapheus; species Megascapheus bottae. The sequence goes on from NC_143527.1 coordinate 11,434,367, forward strand.
AGGGATGGGAGGATGGCAGCCGTCCAGAGGAGGGAGCCTCATATCCTGGAAGACGCCCTTGTAGGTCCTCAGCCAGCCCATCCCTGCTGGGGCCCCCAGGGTTTTAGCCCTCCCTCTGTGCCTTGGCCTGATCAACAGCAGGCCATCAGTAGGTTTTTCCGACAGATGCTTTCCCTGGCTGGCCAGGTGAGCTTCATTCCCCAGCAGTTTTGTGCCTGCCTCATGTATCCCACCTTCCTCCTGTCACTGCCACCCTCCACCCTGCTTCCTTTCCAAAAACAAACCTGGAGGTTCCTAGACTTAGACTATTAGTTTCTGTCATCTCGGAATCTCTGGAGTCCTTCTGCCTCCAGGCCATGCCAGCTTGACTCTGAAGCTAGACTGATCTACTCAGAGCTTTCATCTGAGCCTGTCATATTGCCTGAGCTTAAAAGCCAGCCGATTGCCAAGAGACTCATTATAAAGCTTAGCATGAAATCCAAAGCCCTTGGGGTGGAGTTCTTTGCTTTCCCCTCCATGTTTAATTACACGATTCCCGCTCTGTCTGTCATCGTCCTGTCATTCAAAGAGTCTATGGACTTCTGAGCTTGGATTTGATCTATACTACAAGCTATCTGTTTGACCTTGGATAACTGACCTTTCTTGCCTCAATGCCTTCATCTATAAGATAAAGACAAAAATAGGAATACTGTGCTTCTGTTAAAGTGGTTAAGAAATGAATAATAGATAAAGTACTTACAATAGTGCCTGACACTTTGTAAGTGTCATTATTATCCATGGAAAATGTTGGCCACGATTTTTTTTTTGACCCCCAACTTTTACTGTCAATCTGATGACTTGAATGTTCGAACAATCAACCTGTCCAGCTGAGTCAGAGCGGTGCCTGGACCTCAGTTTGGGGGAATTTGTCTTCTAATCGACCTGATGCACTCACGGCTTAGGACCACCCCTCCCCCCAAGCCATTAAGCACTTGAGACACTCAGCATTGTCTTAGAAATCTTGGGGTTTAGCATCTACCCTCAGCAGCGGGCACCCACCACTCTAGTTAGTGCACCAGCTTACAGATGTGCAGAGCCTTTCCTGGCTATTTTTTTTTGTCATTTCTTTTTTCTCATCCTGGCAGATCCTTCTAGCTTGAAAAATCCTAACTAGACATAATTTCTCTGCTTAATTTGTGCCGTGTGTGTGTGTGTGTGTGTGTGTGTGTGTGTGTGTGTGTACTCATACATGCACACGCTGGCCCTAAGGGTTGAACTCAGGATCAACGTGCTATCCTTGAGCTTCTTTTGGCTCAAGACTAGTGCTCTACCACTTGAACCATAGCTCCACTTTCAGGTGTTTTGGTAGTTTATTGGAGAGAAGAGTCTCACAGACTTTTCTGCTTGAACTGGCTTTGAATCCTGATCCCCAGATCTCAGCCTCCTGAGTAGCTAGGATTATAGGAGAAGCCCAGCTAATTTCTACATTAAAAGTATACATTACTTCATGAATTTGCTATCATTCTTGCACAAAGACCATGCTAATCTCTATCAATCCAAGTGAGCAGTGTACATTCTTGATGATTTGCGTTTTCATTAAGATTTTTGCCTCGCGTCTTCATTCTTTTACTCACTAAGCATGCCAGGCACTACCTCAGGCCCAGGCAGACGATAGGCCCTTGATTCCTACTCACTGGTCTAGAGACTAGTGGCTGGCAGGATATCAAAAACAGCAACAACAAACCCTCAAACAAAATAACAGGACCCAGCCCCCCCACCCCGGCCCCTCATTCTATAACAACTAATTGAGAACAGTACTAGAAAAGCAATCAGTAGCGTCCAGGATGGAGAAAAGGAGCCCAAAGAGGAAGGCCTTCAGGGATGACACTAGAAAAGCATTCGTTAAATCTTAGGAAACCGAAGCCATTGGAAACTCTGGTAAGGGTGTTTTCAGGAGCAAACACTGGCAATTGGAACACTTTCTGAGTTCACCCAAGTAAACTGAATTGAGTTAATGACGTGAGAGAGAAGTGGAAGGCGCAACCATGCATGGCTGCTTCACTGGTAACCGAGAGAGCGGAAGCAGAGAGCAAGGCAGATTCTCCCACTTCACAAATACACGAGCCCTGAGGGACTGCTGCAGCTATGTCCCCGTGCAGCTGGCTCTGACACAGGCTTGTGTGTCAACTGTTAATAAAATGATATTGCTGATAATGAGGAAATGAAGTCTGGGAAAGACAAAAAGGAGTTGGAATCCAGAGTGTCTGTGGAGAGTCTTGTCGCAGGAAGAAAGGTCAATGTGGCTGTGGACGCAAGTGGGTTAATGATGAGGCGTAGATGGGTTCTGCTTCCTCCGCAGGTGGTTTCCATTTTCCTAAGAGCCGGCGAGGTTATGGCTGACCACCAGAAGCCAGATGGGAGGTGGAACGAGGGGTTTGAAGAGCGAAATGTGTGGAAGACGGTCAGGCCTAAAGTTTGGCCCATGAACAGAGCCTACCGCCAGTCTCATGCGTGTCATCTTAGCGACTTAAGAGGCTAGATCTGAGGATCACGGTTCAAAGCCTGCGGGGCACAAAAATCCATGAGACGCTTATCTCCAGTTAACTTTCCCCCTCAGAAAAATCAGAAGTGGAATTGTGGCTCAGGTGATGGAACACTAGACTTGAGCAAAAGAAGCTCAGGGACGGATCCCAGACCCAGCACACATACAAGAGAAAAAAAAAGAAAATGGAAGCCATTGCTAGGTGACTTGAAGAGTCTGGATGAAGCAGGAAAATAAAACAGGATCCCCGCTCCCTGCAGCGGCTTTAAGACCAGCTTACAGGGCCATCCCCAAACTCTTCTCACCTCCCCACTTCAGGCCCACCAAAAAGTACCAAGCATCTTGCAGGCTAGACAAATGAGCATCGCATCCCAATCACAAATGCCCCGGCTCAGCAAAATAAAATTCCCCTGAACAGCACACATGCATTACTGCATGCAATTGTCCTCATGCGAACTTTTGGGGAGAATCCTCTAATTAAGGCCTCATGTTTATGCGTCAAATACCATCCTAACAGAATGCATTGTGGGAATGGACACACAATTTAAAACCGGTTAGATAACTACCACCTGCCCCTCAACACCATCCATCCTGAAGGCCCCCTTCCGTGGGTAGCGCCTCCCCGGCTCTCTCCTCAGCATCAACCAACCTTGAATTCTCCAGGACACCACTCCTCGGGGCGGTGTGCTCTCTTACTCAGGCAGCTCCCATTTCCACTTCATTCTCTCCCTGCTCTCACTTCAACAAATCAGCGCTCCTCTCATTAAGCATGTGTTTCACTCGACTCTTTGAGATGCCAAGAACCTGGGATACCTAAGTAAGGCCACTATCCTATAACAAGGGTAGCTGTTGGTAATAGGAATATTAAGAACAATATTAAGAGTAATAGAAAGATGAACCAAGGCAAAGAATATGAATCAGGTTAAAGAAGTCAAGAGAGACTGAAATTTGAGGAAGCATTGGGCTAGCGGTCCTCATTCAGTTGTTCAATTTAAAGTCATAGTTAAAAAAAATTATTTGGCCATGGGGCTTCAATTCAGGGCCTAGGCTTTGTCCCTGAGCTTTTGTGCTCAAGGCTAGTGCTCTACCACTTTGAGCCACAGCTCCACTTTTTCTTTTCAGGTGCTTAAATGGAGACAAGAGTCTCGTATACTTCCCTTTGTGGGCTGGCTTTGAAATGTGGCTTGAGTGGGTTGCCATTTGGACATTTAATTTCCCCAGAATTAAGGCTTCAGGACAAGAACTAAGAACTGATCTCTCTCAAAATAGAAAATTGTGGCCTTTTTTTAACCCCATACAACTGTGGTTCTAAGTTTCGAGATTCCCTTCCTGCTCCCATTTCATTGGAAAAGTCACATAGCTGCAGGATTAAAGGGATATGGGAGTGGAGGAGTGGGGAGGGAAAGTACTGAATCAGTTCCAGCTATCCGATTCTTGAGCTAAACTCGTAATCATAATTTTGTGTCATTATTATGATAGGTAATGTGGTGTTTTCAAAGAAACTTGTTACACATTGTTACATTTATTAATTATGTGATCACAAAAACATATGAACAATTGTGTCTTTAATAACAGAAAAAAATGGGATACGGACCAGCAGGGGGCGCCAGAGACAGTGACAAAAGGTCCTCCATCCAAGGAAAGCTTTTTGGAAACAGAAACGGTGGATTTTATGAAGAATCCCCACCCTTACCCAGGGCTAGTATAACAATGACCACTATTTAAAGCAGTTTATTCTCTCATAGATCCCTGAAATCCAAAATAACTTTTTATTTGGTACTAGTACCAAGTAGATTCTTGAACTCAAGACTCTTGAACTCAAGAGTCTACAGTGCTTGCTTGACTTTTCTTGCTCAGTGGTTTGCTGATTAATTGGTAATAACTCCAACTTTTCTGCTTGGGCTGGCTTTGCACCTGATCATCAGATCTCAGCCTCCTCAGTAGCTAGGATTGTAGTTATGAGCCAGCAGCATCCAAGCTGGGATGTTAGATTTTCTTGAGTGCTTTTTCTGCATTTATTAAGATGTTCTACATGTGTGTTGCCTTTTTTTTTTTAACACTATATAGTTAGATCCTCTCATTGTGGACTGGTGCAGATAAGAGGGAAAAAAATTTTTTTGGCCAGTCTTAGGGCTTAAATTTAGGGCCTGAGCACAGTCCTTGGGCTTTCTCAAGGCTAGAGCTCTACCACTTGAGCCACAGCATTACTTCTGGCTTTTTTATGTGTATGTGGTAACCAAGGAATTGAACGCAGGGCTTCATGCATGTTAGGTAAGCACTCTACCTCTCGGCCACACTCCTTCTCCAGCTAAGGCTGAATGAGGCAGTTCTCTTCCTGTTTCATCTCAGAGAGAAGGGGATAGAGATGGAAGAAGCCGTTCTGTGTAGTTTGAGGCACTGGCTGTGGGGCAAGTCAGACAGCTTGAATTCCAACTGCCTCCTCTTGGGGGTGACCTCAAACATGTCACTTCAGTCTTCTGAATCTCATTTGCACTTTGGAAAAATAAAAAGTACAATATACCAGTTTTCAGGATTCAAACTCATGACCTATGCGGCATGTCCACATACATGTGTCCACACACACACTGGGAATGAGTCTGAATCATTCATTCAGTGTTGGTGTGTCCTTACAGAATGTAACCTCACTGAACGGCAACAACCTTCCATGTATTTACCTGAGTTTTGGATATAACCAACTTTATTTCAAGGATAAATCCTTTTTGATCTTAGTATAGCATCCTTCCTTTATAGGCTGCTGGATCCAGCCTGCTAGAATTTTGCTAGTGTTTTTACATCTGTATTCATAAGGGATACTGGTGTGTAGTTTTCTTGTGATGTCTTTTCTTTATTTTTCTATATCTTTATTGAAAGTACTATGTGCCTTCTGCTCTGCTTTGTTCCTCGATCTTCACATGATGTCTTTGGTTTTGATGTCACAGTAACTGGCTTCTTAGCATGAGTTGGAAAGTGTTCTCTTTCTAGGAAGAGCCTACAAAGAGTTGGTGGTCATTTTCGTGTCTGGTAGAATTCCACAGTGGAGTCATGAGGGCGATTGTCTGTGTGAGTCTGTTAAAATTAGAATGGGCTTTGGGACATAGCTACATGGGAGATGCCTGCCTAGCACTGCAAGGCCCTGGGTTTTGTCAGTCTTTTTATTACCAGTTGCCTTTTAAGGCTTCTGTTAGAACCAAAAGAGATAAGGATATTATCTCCTAAGGCTAGTAAAATTCTCAAAGAAAAACAGGCAATTAGAAGACAATGTCAATGTTTGCGAGATTCAGGTAAGTAGCTACAAAAGGCATTTCTATCTTTGTACTTTAAACAAATATTTCATCACCTCATGGTGGATTAATGAACTTAACAAGCAAGAAATTTCAGCCTTTTCTATAGAAGACACACAAGCCTCCTACCTTGCAGCAAAGTCCTGTAATTATAAATGATAGACATGCCTGCCTGCCTGCCTAATGTAGATGAACTATCCATCTACCCACAAAAGGTAATGCATCAGAAAGGTAGCAGTACGTCATAGGAACCCACTGGGCTGGCATTCTAGAGATCCCAGTCCTGGTGGCAATTCCAATTTAGATGAGATGCTTCTAATTCCTCCCACTGCTTGTTTTTTTGGGGGGCTGGGGAAGGTGTGTCATGAGAGAGGGGAGAGAGAGAAAGATCTTCTGGTATTAAAGACAATCATTTCTTTTTATAGAATTCCATTTTCATAATTTTTACTTTTTTTTTCCCCCTTCATTGGGGCGGGGTGGGGGGGCTTGAACTCAGAGCCTGGGTAGTGTTCTTGAGCAGTTTTGCCCAAGGTTAGTGCTTTACCACTTTGAGCCAAATGCTCTACCACTTTGAGCCACTGGCTCAAACGGACACCACTTCCAGTTTTCTGTGGTTAACTGGAGATAAGCATCTCATAGACTTTCCTGCCTGAGCTGACTTCAAACTGTGATCCTCAGATCTCAAACTGCGGAGTAGCCAGGCGGAAGCCTGGCTCATGGCTTTTAATTCTGGTCATAATAAATTTTGTGGTAACAGAGGTTTATAAAAGTATTTTATTTTATTTATTTATTTGGTCCTGGGGCTTGAACCCTGGGCCTAGGGCTGTCCCTGAGGCCTTCAGCTCAAGGCTACCACCCTACCCCTAGAGCCACAGCACCACTTCTGGCTTTCTAGTGGTTAATTGGAGATAAGAGTCTCATGGTCTTTAGTGCCCAGGCTGGCTTTGAACCATGATTCTCAGATCTCAGCCTTCTGTGTAGCTAGGATTACAGGTGTGAGCCACTGGGCCCAGCTTCATAAATGTATCTTAAGGTATACACGTATATAGTCATCCATATTTCATTTCCTAGTTTCAGTGCTGAGGACTGAACCCAGGGCCTCACACATGCTAGGCAAATGTTGTGCCACGGAATGGGATTCCCCAATCCTATACTTCATTCTTTTTTCTTTTCTTTTTTGGGTCGGTTATGGGGCTTGAACACTGGGCCTGGGCATTGTCCCTGAACTCTTCAGCTCAAGGCTACCGCTCTACCCTTTGAGCCACAGTACCACTTCTTTTCTGGTGGTTAATTGGAGATAAGAGTCTCATGGACTTTCATGCCCGGGCTGGCTTTGAACCATGATCCTCAGATCTCAGCCTCCTTCGTAGCTAGGATTACAGGTGTGAGCCATGGGGTCTTGCCCTATACTTCATTCTCACAGAACAAATCATCTGATTGATAATGTGTTTCGGGGAAAGGGAAACAGTGCTGGGTTATGAACTCAGGTCCTTCAGCTTGCTAGGCAGGTGCTTTACCACTTGAGCCATGTTTCTAGCCCTTTCTGCCTACTTCTTTTTCAGGTCTTGTGTTTTGTTGTTGTGTGTTTTGGGGTTTTTTGTGCACAGTCTAGGCTGGACCATGATCCTGTTTTGCATCTCCCACACGGATAGGATGAGACCACCACAGCCAGCTTCCTAGTTGACATGGGGGCTTGTTCATTTTTGCCCAGGTTGGCTCCTACCAGCTCCCCAATAGCTGGGATTACAGGCATGAGCCTAGAATGCCTTAGCCTCTTAAAAATCGACACAGAAAACAAGTTGGAGGAAGTCTGTGGTTCAGCTGAGCCGCTTCTCTTCATACACACAGCTGACTCTTCACGATGTCTCATTTTCTTTCAGGTGAGGTATGGAGTCATTAGGATAATGCTTACATACAAACACGGTCATTGTTCAGAAATCCGGAGCCTGTCGGAGAAACTGAAGGGCATTTCATCAGTCGTCTCCACTGGCACATTACTTCCACCAAACTGACAGGCGTAGTGGTGGGTGGGGTACGCGGACGAGAAGGTGCTGGGGGTCCGGCTGCAGTGGCACCTGTCTGTCGGCATGACACTGTCTGAATTGCCCACATGCGAGTGGTAGATGCCCTGGAAGGAGTCCTGCGGTGGGTGGTAATGCCCAGCTCCCCCGCAGGGAGAGCAAGTCCCATCGGACACGAGACACATCTGAAAGCAGGCCCTCCTGCCCACGCCGCGGTGCATGTCCAGCTTGGCGATGAGCGGCTTCCCCACGCTCACCTCCTGCTTCTCCTCCACAGTGTCCTCCAGCCCCGAGTACTGATAGGACAGACACACGGTGAACACCAGGTGTTCCTAGAAAAGAAGTATCACTTTATTTTTTTAATCAACTGTGATAACGCATCTATCTTGAGATATCATTCTTTCCCCAAGAGCCACAAAAACACACTTAGCTCCCACCACCACACCAAAAACGAAAGGCTTCCTTTCCATGGCCCTCAACCCATCAGGTCAGCTGCAGTGATCTTTGTGCAGCTGGAGGAGTTTAGGAGAAGCTGAGCTCTTATGAAGGTAAGTAATCAAAATCAGAGCCCTTCTATCCTCGTCCAGAGGCTGGGATTTGGCCATGTCCTCCCCTATTACCAGAGGAGGAGAATTGTACTTTCATGTAAAAATGACCTGGCTTTACACTTAAGGTAAGGGTTACAAAAACACGATGAGGCTGGGTGCCGCTGGTTTACACCTGTCATCCTAGCTATCTGGGACACTGAGATTTGAGAATTAAGGTACAAAGCCAGTTCAGGTGGCCTAAGCTGAAAGACTCGTATCCCAGTTAGCCAGCAAAAAGCTGGAAGTAGAAATAGAGCTCAAGTGGTAGAATGCAAGCTTTGTGCAAAAAAGCCAAATGAAAGTCTAAGGTCCTGACTTCCAGCCCCAGAACCAGGACACAAAAATAATAACTAAATCAGATAGTGGGTTACTCCCTTACTGAGAAAGACTTTCAGAAGACTGGATGTAATTGACTGACAACAGGTGTACTTCTTGCTATGTGCACTTTCCATTTCCTGATTGTTGACGGCATTCTTTTTTTTTTTTTGCGGGGGGCGGGGTTGTTGTTTGTTGTGAGGGCTTGGTTTGTGGGCCTGGGTGCTGTCCCTGAGCTCTTCAGCTCAAGGCTACCGCCCTATCCCTGGAGCCTCAGTGCCACTTCGGCTTTTCTAGTGGTTAATTGGAAATAAGAGTCTCATGGACTTTAGTGCCCAGCTGGCTTAGAACCGTGCTCCTCAGACCTCAGCCTCCTGAGTAGCTAGGATTACAGGCATGAGCCACCGCACCTGGCTCTGTGGACTGCATTCTAGGATCCTATAGCTATGGGTAAACTAAAAACTTAATGTGCCTGTATTAATACAAGAGCTAGCTTATTTACAAGTCAACTAAAATGAAAAAAGATTAAAAAGAAATTTTACTTCTAATTTGCTGTAGATTTCATAGAGTCACAAAATAAACTATTATTTTAAAATGCTCATGTTTAAAAAATAGAATATAGTCTATCGTCCTGATTTCTCAATGACAAACATTCTCCCAGGCTGGTTAGCTCCTGCTTAGCCGGATAGCTCCTACGTCTCATCCTAGATCCTCAGGAAGCTCGTTCCAGAGGATCATGGTTCAAAATTAGCCAACGCAGAAAAGTCCTTCCCAGCTTCAATTAACTAGCGAAAAAGCTAGGTCAGAGGTGTGGCTTAACTATGAGTGTGAGGCATTAAGTTAAAATCCTAGGACCAGCACCTACACAAAAAAATATCCTAAAACAGAGTCCTCAGGCTACAATCAAGTAGAGGATTTAATATAAAAAGGATATCTGGGAAGACAGATCAGTTATCAATGTTTCAGCTGAATACCCAAGGAGCCGCCTACCTATCCATGAGCCACAATGCCACAATCCTTGTTCAGGGTCACATTGTATTTTTTTTTTTTTTGCCAGTCCTGGGCTTGGGCTCAGGGCCTGAGCACTGTCCTTGGACTTTCTCAAGGCTAGAGCTCTACCACTTGAGCCTCAGCACCACTTCTGGCGTTTTTCTATGTATGTGGTACCGAGGAATCGAACCCGGGTCTTTGTGCATGCTAGGCAAGCACTTTAACCACTAGGCCAAACTCCCAGCTCGTCACATTGTTTTTTTATTAACAGTTATAAGCAGGAAAATACTAGCCTTTAACTTCTGCAGTGAACTGAGTCTAGTGTACAGGCAATGCTTGGGAAGCTCCTTGGATACTAAATAGCTGCCAGTTTCTTCAGGAGTTCCTTTATTTGCATCTTTTGGATCAATATCTAGGTCCTGTAAAAAAAATAAATCAGTGAAATGTTAATAACAAAACTGATGAAGGTTTCAACATTGTCTATAACACCAAAACATTTTAACACTTTTAGGATTTAATACTTATATTTAACACTTATGAGATATTTAAGTCTCTCATGAGTTTTGGCTTGAGTACAATCTCTTATCCAGAATCAATGAAACAGGAAATCGACATTCTCTGGCCATACAGAACCCTAAATTCATGTATTTAAAATGCAAAGTCAGCTCTGAAAGTCCTTCCAAACTGTGCCTTGAAACACAAACTGTGCCTGTTCTACTCAAGTTTTCTGCTGAGTAGAGAGCCACATTTGTGTTTGACTCCTGGATTTTCTCCATTTCTTACCATCACTTTGGAAGGTGCAAGATTCTTATGTTTAGAGTATTTGAGAGGAAGAGGCCCCATTGCAAGTCCTAGGTTCAAACCCTAGTACCACCAAAAATTTTAAGAATTATAAGTAAGCAACACAAAGTCGGCCATTCCTTTCTTCTTTTATATCCTCCCCACAGGTGGAGAGAGAAGCTGGTGGCTCTAGAGAGGCCCAGCACCCAGGATGATCTACCCCATGCAGGGATGGTGTCTTTGGGGGCCCAGCAGACCTATTTCTTGGGGTTCCATGCTACATCATTTGTTCTCACATGAAGTAATGTCCTCCACAAAGCCTCTTAAATAATAAAGGTCAAATTTATTTTTCACTTAGTTCTTGTTTGTCTGTTTGTCAAAGCTATACAGGAAAGAGTAAAAGTATCTATCTATTGGCTTTTTTCTATGAAGAGAAAATACATATCATGATAGAACTAAATTTATATTCTTCCTATAATGCTACCAAAACTTGAGTCTTGCCTTTTTTTATTTATTGGCCTGGGCTTGGGCTCAGGGCCTGAGCACTATCCTTGGTTTTTTTTTTCTCAAGGCTAGAACCTTACCACTTGTGCCACAGCACCACTTCTGGCTTTTTCTATGTATGTGGTAGTGAGGAATCTAATCTGGGTCTTCATGCATGCTAGGCAAGCACGCTACCACTAGGCCAAACTTCTGGCCCTTAAGTCTTACATTGTTATAGTAACTTATACTGGAAACAATAGTTTCTTTAAAAAGAAAAATTTGGGGTTGCCCTTGCCTGGCAAGTGCAAGGCCCTGAGTTTGGTCCTCAGCTCTGGGGGGGGGGGGGGAAAGAAAAAGAAAAATGCTCTTAGTTGGGTGCTGATGACTCACATCTGGAATCCTAGCCACTGAGGAGACTGAGATCTGAGGATTACAGTTTGAAGCCAACTCCAGCAGGGAAGTCCATGAGATTCTTGTCAGTGCTGGGGATTGAGCTCAGGGTCTGAGCACTGACCCTGGGCTTTCCCAAGGCTAGAGCTCTACCACTTGAGCCACAGCACCACTTCCAGCCCTTTTTATGTATGTGGTGCTGAGGAATTGAACCCAGGTTTTTGTGCATGCTAGGCAAGCACTCCACCACTAGGCCAAACTTTTGGTGCAAGTCCATGAGATTCTTATCTCCAATAAACCATTCAGAAAAAGCCACTAGTGCGGTGGCTCAAGTCGTAGAGTGCTGCTAGCCATGCACACAAAGAGATTCAGTCCCTGAAGGAATGCAGGGTATTCCATATGCTAGGCAAGTGCTCTACCACTGAGCTACATCCTCAATGCAAAAGGGGAGGCTTGAGCTGGTAGCCTGGCTTAAGTGGTAAAGTGCTTGTCTAGCAAGTGGAAACCCAGACTTCAAACCCCTGCATTGCCACACGCACTAAAGATCCTTCAATAGGCAAGAACTTATCATTGTACTTAAAAAGAAAAAGACTTACAAGTGGGAAATCGGTAACATAGGCATCACACATGATTATCTCAGGTGGTTTGTGGACTATACTTGTATAGATTATCATGACATTGGAAAACTCGGCTGCAAATCCTAATTGAATCTGAACACCACACTGAAATTTAAGGCACATACTTTCTGGAAGTTCTGGAAGAGAACAAGAAGAACTCATAAAAATTACTTAAGAGGAGTTTTCATTTACAAGGAATATAAGTACACTAGTTTTACTAGAACATTTCCAAAAGAAGATTTCATTAAAAATTAAATCTGATGGAATAAAAAAGAAATATACCATTTAAATTATTCTTTAATGACTATTTACAGTTGCCATCTCCTGTATTTCTTTCTTAATTACTGATATATTTCTAACTGTAGAGATTACTGTCCTTGTGATATTTCCTTGTTTTCTAAATTTATTTAAATGGTTTGATAACGTTGAGGATTGAACCTGCAGCCCTGCACATGTTAGGTCAGTGTTCTATCAACTGAGGAAAGTCTTAAGCCCTTCTGTATTTTTGTTTTTGAGACAGGGTCTCATTAACTATGCTTCTATTGGCCTCAAACTTGCAATACTCTTGCTTCTACCTCCTGAGCAGCTGGGATTATAGATGTGTGCCACCATGCCCAGCTAATATCCTTATTGGTTAGGGGAGAGAGTCTAGTATCTTTTTTCAAATGCTTTCTCCCGACCCTGATGACGCAGGGTCTTACTCTGTAGCCTCTACTGGCCTTGATTTCTAGGTCTTCCTCCCCAATCTGCTGAGTACTGGTACTTAAATGCAGGGTCTTGTACTCTGGCTCAGCTTTTTCTGCTCAAAGTTAAGAAGGATATTTTAAGAACATTTTTATAGGATTTCAATAAGCACAATTATTTTTCTATTAGTTTTTTTTTCTATTCCTGGGACTTGAGCTCCCCCCTCCCCCCCAGCTTCTTGAGGCACAGTGCCACACCCAGCCTTTTCTATTTATGTGGTACCTAGGGCTTCATGCATGCTAGGCAAGCACTCTACCACTAAGCCACATTCCCAGTCCTCTATTAGTTCTATTCTAATAGAAGATTCACAGTATAGATATCTGGGGACTAAAAAAAAAACAACATCTTTTTTTGGGGTTGTGGGCCTGGGTGCTGTCCCAGAGCTCTTCAGATCAAGGCTAACCCTTGAGCCACAGCGCCACTTCTCGTTTTCTGGTGATTAATTGTAGACAAGAGTCTCCCAGACTTTTTAGTGCCCCAGCTGGCTTTGAACTGAGATCCTAAGATCTTCGCCTCCTGAGTAGCTAGGATTACAGGTGTGAGCCACCATGCCTGGCAAAAAACATCTTTACTTCAGTCAATAATTAAACTTACTTTTCACTAAACTCACACAGAACTGCCCAGCGGTAACTAAGGTAGAGACTGATCTTTCACTTCATCTTCTGTTGTCTATCATTCCACACATGGGGAAAAGACAGTAATATTTATAAGCCATATTGGTCTCCATAGGTGAGCTCTACTCAGCCTCAAACTCTCTGCAGTAGGGCTACAGCTCACCCCAATGTATCAATGACAAGTTTACATCAGGGCCCAGACCTATCTGAGTCCCAATGGCGTCACCTACAGTGACAACACAGGAAAAGCTGAAGACTAAGGACTAAGACATTTAAAAAATTAATTCATTTAAAAAACACATTTAAGAACACAGTTATTTCAATTTTACTAACAGTATAAATAATGAAGCAAATAATCTGATAGGTCTAACATCAAATAAATAAACATGTGCTTAGATTTGGATAGGCTAAAAATTTGTCACCATAAAATTGGGAAGAAAGCTATTTAGTCAGAAGAAAAAGACTTCATGATTTCATTAAGTTTATTGTAGAATAATCTCACAAGACCCAGACTTTACCATACCATGAGCCTTGGCCCACTGCAGGTTCCGCACCAGAGACTCTGCAGAACAAGCCATCCCCTGAATTGGATCCGTGAGTGCTCTCTTTTCAGATAAACTGCTTCGTATCTCCAGAGCCTGTTTGCCTTTGGTAAGGTGACACTTACCCATATCTAAAAGAGAAGGAAGTAAGTTTTAACTGTTGGGGACTCATGCCTGTAATCCTAGCTACTCAGAAGGCTGAGATCTGAGGATCATAGTTCAAAGCCTGCTTGGGTATGAAAGTCCATGAGATTCTTAGCTCCAATTAACCACACAAACAAACAAATAAACAACAAAAAAACCCCAAAACCCCCCAAAAACTGGAAATGGCTCAAGTGGTGAATACTACCCTAGAGCTAAAAAAGCTCAAGGACAGGGCCAGGAGTTTGGCTTAGTGGTAGAGTGCTTCCTAGCATGTAAAAAGATCTGGGTTCAATTCCTTGGCACCACATACATAGAAAAAGCTGGAAGTGGTGCTGTGGCTCAAGTGGTAGAGCTCTAGCTTTGAAAAAAGCTCAAGGACAGTGTTCAGGCCCCTCAACTGGCCAAAAAAAAAAAGTCAAGGATAATGCCCAGTTCCTGAGTTCAAGCCCCAGAACTAGTGCATGTGAGCTCCCCCAAAAGTAAATATTATCTTCAAGACAAATTTTCTATTTTAAGTATCTAGTGTAGCCTGGCACCACTTCTAGTTCACACCTATAATCCTACTCAGGAGGTTGCAATCTGAGGCTTGCAGCTGAAAGCCAGCCTAGACAGAAATGTCTGTGAGGCTTTTGTCTCCAACTAACCACCGTAACACCAGCTCAAACTGTGGCTCAAAGAAATTGAGCATTAAGCTTGATAGTCTAAGATCCAACATAATATCTTTCTTATAAAATTTAAACAACTTATATTTGAGGAACATAATACAAACTCAATAAAACAATGTAAGAAGAAAATAAAGGGAATGATCAACAAAACTGAGAACATTAGAATTTAAGGGAAGTAGGGAAAATGCAGGGGAAACACATGCTTAGATATAGTTTACTGGCAAGGCCTCAGATTTATACTAAACATCCATTCATAACAAAAACTCCAAAAGTACTTCTATGGGTATGTAAATTATTAAAAATAATTATGCAGTTTCTGTTAACAAGTCTTAAAAGTTTATATAGCAAGATGGTTTACAGATACCTAGCTTTGAGAAAAAGAATCTCAGGAACAACACTCAGTCCCTGAGTTCAAGCCCCATGACCGCCTCCCCCAAATAATGATCAGAGCAAAAAATGGCTACAGGTATGGCTCACGGAGTAAAGGGTCCACCTGGAAAGTGTAAAGTTGAGTTTAAACTCCAGTACTCCCACCACCCCCACCACCCCCAATTACTAATCCCCAATTCAGAGTACCCAGCAAGAATAAAGGAATTATTAAGCAGAGGACCCTGACTTGGCTTATATCCCCTTTATCATTTTCCTAGTGCTTTTTCTTTTTAAAAAATGTTACCCTCTGCAACTTCATCCAGCAACACAGTAATTTTCTTGTCTTCTAATAGCCTCTCTTTCAGAAATTTCATGAAAATTCCATTTGCCAATCCAGAATGCTGGATTTCAAAAGCTTCTGCTCCTTGACACCTTAAAAACACCAAGAGAAAGGAGTGAAATCATTTGGATACAGGTAAACAGATATCTTTTTACTTCAAAATGAAGCTAAAAAGTTGAACACATAGGAGCAAAGGCTGAATAGTGATTAGTGGGACAGGAAGAAAGGGGAGAGGGGAGATGCTAGCAGAAGAGCAAAATGCTTCTGCTACACAGAAGGACTCAATTAGTACCTAAGGTGATTAATCTGTTAATTAGCTTGAATCAATCATTTCACATGATACATCTCATCACTTTGTATCCCACCAATATATATATTTATAATTTATCAATATTCAATAAAACAAACATATTTTTTAAAAGGGAAAATATTCCCTCCATCCTGGGGCTTGAACTCACAGCCTGAGTGCTGTCCCTAAGCTTCTTTTGCTCAAATCTAGCACTCTACCATTTGAGAGACACAGTTCAAGTATTAATTTATTTGGAGATTAAGAGTCTCATGGATTTTCCTGCCCAGGCTGGCTTTGAACGGTGATCCTCACAGATCTCAGCCTCCTGAGTGCATAGGATTATAGGTATGAGCACTGGTGGCCAGCTAAAAAAGGAATTCTTAAAGAAACAAACACTTGCCAATAGAATGTCCATAAACACTACCTTCCTATGGTACTCTAGTAAACGAGTTGATCTTGAGGCAGGAGTAAACGTTTTTTTGGTGCTTTGTGATAAGATACCAAGAGTAGAGAGCTAAAGTCAACTATTTATAGGTTTATTTATAGGTTTTTAGAAAGAAGGCAAATGTATGCCTAGATATCTGTGGATACCTCAAAGATGACTAATCTGCAACAAGAAGACATAAGCAAATACTAGGAATCGCAACCAAGTTTCCTTACGTGGCATATCCAAACACAATATTGGCAGTGACTTTTAGTGCATCCAAGATTGGGATGGTATCATCATAGTCATTTCTATTTGAAAAGAAGAAGGGCAGACAAAATAAAACAGGTTAAAAAAACAGGTTAAAACCAAGTTCTTACACTAAATAATGGAAACCAATACTATGTGTACACATAATTTAAAATTACAGATGCAAAATTCTTTTCATTCAGTCAGCATCGTACCTACCAAAAAGAATCCAGGGGGGCTGGGAGTTTGGCTAGTGGTAGAGTGCTTGCTTAGCATGCACTAAGACCCAGGTTCAATTCCTTGGTTACCACATACATAGAAAAAGCTGAAAATGGTGCTATGGCTCAAGTGGTAGGGCTCTAGCCTTGAGAAAGCCCAAGGACAGTGCTCAGGCCCTAAGTTCAAGCCCCAGGACTGGAAACAAAACAAAACAAAACAAAAGCCAAATGAGGTGGTTCACGCCTGTAATCCTAGCTACTCGGGAGGCTGAAATCTGAGAATAGTGGTTCAAAGCCAACCTGGGCACTAAAGTACATGAGATTCTTATCTCCAATTAACCACTAGAAAACTGAAGTGGTGCTGAGGCTCCAGGGGTAGGGTGGTAGCCTTGAGCTGAAGAGCTCAGGGACAGAGCACAGGCCCAGAGTTCAAGTCCAAAGACCGACAAAACAAGCAAACAAACAAAACAAAAAATCCCTGAAGTTACGTTTGAATATTGGCATTGGCTTTTGATGATTAAAAGCTGAGTAATAAAAAAAAATTAGTAAACTGGTGAGGAATAATCATTGGTTGTGTTCCTTAGGGATGCAATAGCAGACAAGTGGGATCCAAGACTTCAAATACCCATTTTAGATGTATTCTCTACCTTTGCAAGAGCAGGCCATGGCTGTGGTTTTGTTACTTATTGAAGGGATAGCTGCAGAGGCTGGAGGAGCCGTGCAGCAGCATTTTAGACAGCTCACTTCTTGTGTTTGAATTCTTCACCAAAGAGGCAAAGAGTTAAAATAACCACATATCCATAGCAAAAATATATTGTCCTCATCTACCTTTAGTTTCAATGTGAAATCAGAAATTCATAAATTCATATGGGTCTTAGTCTCTCACAAGCTTGCTGTAAGGTCATCAGTTAATCTATATCCAAAAATGATTTAATAAAGATTAGATGTTTTACCTTTTCCTACACATATCCAACAAGAACACATTGAGCCCAGTTTCTTTTTCTTGCATTAATTTCAATATACTTTGCACACACAGACAATTTTCGGACCTATATGGATTCGGAGCATCAACAGGGACCATAAAACTATTCCCAAAGTTTTCATAGCCATGTCCTGCATAATATAATAACCCTGGGAATAAGAGGGAGAAAGAGGGCAAGACAAGAAGAAAGGAGAAGGGAGAGAAGAGGTAAGTGTTAATTCTATACATGCTCTTAACATATACATAGCACATTTGAAAACTGGCTTACTTTCTTCAGTCAGATACAAGCATGTTTTAAGAAATAACTAATTATAGTCAATGTTGATTTGCATCATAAGTTATTTTGGCAATATTATTCACTTAAATTCTGTATTTTAAAACAAGTATCAATGTTTGTGAAGTTATGCACCTTTTATCTGGTGAATATAATGTAACCCTTCTATTAATCACAATAAAATATCAAAAAATAAGTAAAACAACAAGATGTTGTCTTAAGTATAATCTATTTCATAAAGTAACATATTTATTTGAATTGCAATTTTATCTCCTTTAGTTTAGAGAATCTTTTTTATTTTTTTGGTCATGGGGCTTGAACTCTGGGTCTCGGCGTTGTCCCCGAGCTCTTCATCTGAAGGCTAGCATTCTACCACTTAAGCCATAGCACCACTTCCAGTTTTCTGGTCTTTAACTCTAGATAAGAGTCTTACGGACTTTTGTGCCAGGACTGGCTTTGAACCATGATCCTCAGATCTCAGCTTCCTGAGTAGCTAGGATTATAAATGACCCCTGGCTCTAGACAGTCTAATTTTTATCCATGCATTCTTGGCACAAGGAAGAAGCCTAATAAATACTTAACAGATGACCATGGTAACATAATTTAAGATGCTCAATGAAATTCTTCACTAGCAAACCAAAATCATAAGATATAATTTCACACTTAACTAGAATAGAGAACAATGACAAGTATCAGTAAAGATGTATTTCTGGAGGAAATATGACGTAAGAACTTTGAAAGAGTTAACATAGAATTACTAAATGCATCAGTAATCCCACTATCAGGGAGATGCCAAAATGACTGAAACTTTGTCCACACATAAGAATGTACATAAATGGTTGTATAATATACATGTGTACATATATATGTATGTCTATAAAGTACAAAGTATATATATATATACAAATAAAACAAGTTCAAATCAGTGTAGATCTGATATTCTATCTCTAGTATTGCTAATTCACGAAAATAGTAAAAGATAGAGGACAAAACTATGCTTAGAAATGTCAAGGAAGGGGCCGGGAGTTTGGCCTAGTGGTTAAAGTGCTTGCCTAGCATGCATGAAGACCTGGGTTTGATTCCTCAGCACCACATGCATAGAAAAAAGCCAGAAATGGTGCTGAGGCTCAAGTGGAAGAGCTCTAGCCTTGAGAAAGTCCAAGGACAGTGCTCAGGCCCTGAGCTCAAGCCCAGGACTGGAAAAAAAAATTAGAAATGTCAAGGAACTAATTATTTAGTTAAAATATTCTGAAAATTAGAGAATTTTATTTCTTGGCAACATGACTTAAGGTCTTGTTTGTCATAGCTATTTATTATTTCTGAAAATAGAGGGAATACATGAAGAATTCTCCGCCAGGTGTGGTGCACGTTTTGAATGCTAGCCCTTAGGAGGTGGAGGCAGGAGGATGCTGTTTGAGGTCAGCCTGGGACTCACAGGCTTTGCCTCAACAAAACAAAATTAATGACCAAAAAAAAAATCCCTTAAATGCATTCCTCTCCTAAGAATATCTTCCTTTGGTATCACTGTGTGTAAATGCCTTAAGACAAGTATAATTTAATTGACAACTTGTGGGTGGGTACAGGAGGGAAAAACTGGGAGAGTGAGGAAAGGGGGTGACATGGCATTGTTCTAAAAGAAGTATACTCCTTATCTGACTTACATAACTACAGCCCCTTTGTACACCACCCTTTACAATAGCAATTAAAATGCATTAAAAATGTTCTGTCCACCTTGTCGGTTCTGTAACAATAAAGTCAAGTATTTGTTCACCAATCTTTACTATACAGTAGTTTTTGTAGTCAAACAAAATTTTAAAAAGTAAAATTACAAATGGCAGGTAAGAATCCCAGTAAAAAACATTTTGATAAAACAAAAAACAAAAAGTCAAGACAGTAAGAGAATTAGTTATTTGTATGAAATTAAGATCACGCCATACCACTCCTGGGCATCTCTCCTGAACATCATAACCCAGGATATGGTAAGGACACCTGCTCAGCTATGTTCATCTCTGCACTATTCACAATAGCCAAGTGATGGAAACAACCCAGATGCCCTACTGCAGATGAATGGATACAAAAAATGTGGTATACACACACACACACACACACACACACACACACACACAATGGAATTCTACATAGCCAACATACACGCTGGGAAGTGGATGAATCTAGAGCGAATCATGTTGAGTGAGACAAGTCAAGACCAAAGGAACAAAATGCACATGGTATCCTTAATATGTGGCTATTAGATCCAAACAATACAAGAGTGAGGACTCAATATTTGCATACCCAATGCTATGGACATGGTACTGGAAATATAAACACAACTACATAGACATAAGAACCTCTGACTCTATAGACATAATGTTTTATTTCATAGATTAATATGTATCTATGACATAAAAACCTTCAGCCTAATTTTACTTATGTTCTAAAATCTAAGTGCCAGTGATTGCATATAGAGATTCCCTTCTTGAATACCTGCTTGTTAAACACGTCCTTTGAAATATGATATAAAAATCAATGTTAATAAATTCTTTAATAAAAAAAGAAAAAAAAGAAATTAAGATCAAACTTACCTTTTTTTGGGGGGGGGAGGTCATGGGGCTTGAACTCTGGCCTGAACTCTTCAGCTCAAGGCTACCACCCTACTCCTGGGCCTGGGTGCTGTCCCTGAGCTCCTCAGCTCAAGGCTACTGCCCTACCTTTGAGCCACAGCTCCACTTCCTGTTTTCTAGTTTTCTAGAGCTTAATTGGAGATAAGAGTCTCTGACTTTGTATTGTCACGCTCCCCCACAAATCTGGCTTTGAACCTTGATCCTCAGATCTCAGCCTCCTGAGTAGCTAGGATTACAGGTGTGAGCCACCGCGCCCAGCTAAATTTAGCTTTTTTATGTAAGAAAAAAATTCAGTTTGACAATGTATTTACCTTGTTTTTTGTTGTATTTTGAATTCTTAACCTAGCTTGAATGATGGGAATAGTAGGCAATTATGAAAATAAAGACCAGAAACATCTCACCATATACTCCTTTGTCTAAAAGCAGCAGGAATTCATCCACAGCATTGCACATCTCATATTCTGTGAGGTCCAACAGCGAAACCACTTTGAAGTCTAGCTGCCTCAGTAGGTTGGTCAGTTCATACACATCCACTAGAGGAGCTTTAAGCTTGGGGTGCTCCCAGTAATTCATATTTCCTATCAACAGAGCAACCTTGTCCTTTGCTGCAAAAAATGGGGAACATTTAATGGAGGACTTCTATAAAGATTAAGCTTGTGGAAATGATATCACAATGTATTTTTTTTGTTTTTGTTTTTTCATTGTGGGGCTTGAACTCTGTGCCTGTCCCTGAGCTCTTCAGCTCAAGCTAGTGGTCCACCACTTGAGCGACAGTGTCACTTCTGGTTTTCAGGTGGTTAATTGGAGAGAAGAGTCTCACGGACTTTTGTGCTTGGGCTGGCTTTGAACCGTGATCCTCAGATCTCAGTCTTCTGAGCAGCTAGGATTATATGCATGAGCAACCCGGGCTTGGCTCACAATAAAAAACCTTGAATTATTTCAAGTTAGGACTTCCTCTCTCTCTCTCTCTCTCTCTCTCTCTCTCTCTCTCTCTCTCTCTCTCTCTCTCTCTCTTTTTCTTTTCTCTCTCCCTCTCCCTCTCCCTCTCCCTCTTTCTGTCATGGGGATTGAACTTGGGGCCTGGGTACTATCTCTGAGCTTTTTTGCTCAAGGCTAGTATTCTACCATTTTGAGCCACAGCGCCACTCCCAGTTTTCTGGTGTTTATTTGGAGGTAAGACTCTCAAGAACTTTCCTCCCCCAAGTTGACTTTGAACCACAATCCTCAGATTTCAGCCTCCTGAGTAGCTAGTATTACAGGAATGACCCACCAATGTTTGGCTTCTATTAAATTTCATTGCAGAATTATTACTTTATGTAGGAGACCAATACATTGAGGAGAAAAACACTGAATAATTCAAAGCCAGCTGAGGTATGAAAAGTCCATGAGACTCAATTAACCACCAGAAAACTGGAAGTAACACTGTGGCTCAAGAGATAGAGCACTAACCTTGAATTGAAGAGCTTAGGGACTGTGCCCAGGGCCAGAGTTCAAGCCCCACAATCAACAACAAAAAATGGAACAAATGAAATTAAAACTAGGCAAAAGATACTTATTAACTATATGAGAAGCGCAATGTAACTAATAAAGAATCATAATTTTATTAAATTGCAGCAAAATAATGTAATATCTAACCAGATTTTTAAAACAAATTTAAACAAGGAATGTTTAGAATTGGGTTTCCGTAAGATGAGGTTTTGTTTTGCAGAGGAAAAGGACAGGAAGAAGTCCTGTGAGCAAGCTCAGGTAAGTACAAGTAAGGGGAAACAAGAAGAGAATGGTAGGAACTTCACAGGGATTACGGGCTTCATTTCTGTAGTAGCTATTTCTTAAAACGAAAAAGCAAAAACACCATTTCCTGTTTGGGATGAGGCTCTGAGAGGTACGTGATGACTGTGTGAATGTCAGTTAACAGTTCACATTGTCCATTGTGCACCGAGCCTTTCTCAAAGTTCGGGTTTGTGGCCTCTCCTGAATAGTCCTGACAGCTGGATGCAACTTACTGCTTAATACGCTTCTGTCTTACACTTCTAATGGTCTGAAGTAGGATCAAGGGTTTGAATAAACCTACTGCCCTGCCACTGATATAAAACTACAAACCCAATTAGATTACACACAGGACAGTGGCTAATGATGAGAAACCACTGCTACTGCTCAGCATATCTACTACATTATACTTTTCATTGTCCTTTTTTATTGTCCTTTTATTTAAAATATTACACAGTATACTTTCCACTTAACAATCCTCTGTTGAACGTCAATAGCAGCCTATCCATTGTGCTTACTTCATTGAAAAATGGCATTGGGCTGTACTGTGCACTTGACGTATGTAGTCTAACAATGCATTTCTCAAATTCTATGCCCCCCGCAGAGTCCTGTATGACTCTAGTTAGGAAATAACAGCAACTTTACAGAAATGCAAGGATCCAGAAATATGTGTGGTAAAATGCATGAATCAATTGCCTATAACTCTTGTAAAACTTTTGCTTGTTTGCTCATCTGGCACTCTATCACTTGGGCTATGACTCCAGCATAGCTTTTTGCTGGTATTCTGGAGACTTGAGTCTTGCAGACTTTTATGCCTGAGTTGACTTCAAATCTCCATCTTCAGACCTCAGCCTCCTGAGAAGCTAAGATTACAGGTGTGTGCCATGGGTATCTAGCAATGTAACTGTTGATGGCTAGTTCCTAAGCTGTCTCTTGGAGCACTTTAATGATAAGAAAGGTGGTAGTTAAGTAAATCTTACCTTGTCCAATCTAGTGGTAAAGCAGTTCCTGGGTAGCAGGAGATCAGGGATGGGTTTAGAATATGGGAAAGTAGAGGCTCTGGCTGACAAACATCCATTCCAGGAAATTAAGTTTTAGAAAAGGAAAGGCAGATATTAGAGTACAGAGAAAGTGAAAGTATTTGAGGAGATAAAAAGGGGGAATAAAGAAAAAAATTTAAGAAGCAACTAAAGCAATTTATGATGGTTTTCAGGTGATAAATGCTAAGAATTTTTCTATAAAAACACTTACTGTAAGAGCCACCCACAAATTCTTGCACACCAACTATTTATTGGAAGACAGAAACATGAGCCTGTGTTTATCAGGTGAGGGTCCTGGGTTTGATTCCAGCACCCTCCACCTCGCCCCCCCAAAAGAACAGGAAATAAAATTGCCAGTTGTTTATGTGCAAGAACAATGAAACAATTTCACAAAGACAGAGATCCTAAGTATCTTCCACAGATTAATAGTATATTTTACAAAATTGGTTCTATTATGTCATTGTCTAATAATTCTGTCACATGTCCAAATGAGTTCATTTTCTTAAGCACCTGGAAAAGGACCTGTATACTGTGTGCATGTGGGGAATTATCACAATAAGAATCTTTCCTGTTACTAAGCATGCTCATTTTTAAAAAGCATTGGTCAATTTTTGGATAAAAATTGAGTATTAGTTGAGTGCCAGTGGCTCACACCTGTAATTCTAGCTAGAGGCTGAAATCTGATGACTGTGACTCAAAGTCCATGAGAATCTTATTTCCAATAAACCGCAAACCTCTTCCCCCTAGAAGTAGAGCTGTGATTCAAGTGGTAGAGTGCCAGACTTAACCACAAAAGATCAGGGATAGCATCCAGGCAATAAATTGAAGCACCAGGACTGGCATGTACACACACACACACACACAGTATTAGTATCAAATTTTATTGGCTGAATATATAGTCTTTGTTATTCTGATGCATTAAATCATTCAATCATTTGGTCCCAGTTCTTCAGGCTATTCATATTCTGTGCTTATCTGCTATGTAGCAAATGGCCCCCAGTGTAGTTAGTTCCAACTCGGAACAGGGGTACTGGTAATTTTTTTTTTTCTTTTTTTGGTGGTCATGAGGCTTGAACTCTAGGTCTGGGAGTTATACTGGAGCTCTTCAGCTCAAGGCTAGAGTTCTACCACTTGAGCCACAGCATCACTTCTGGTTTTCTGGTGGTTAACTAGAGATCAGAGTCTCATGGACTTTTGTGCCTGGGCTGGCTTTGAACTGTGATCCACAGATTGCAGCCTCCTGAGTACAGGCGTGAGCCACCAGTGCCAGGCCCATGATTCTTTTTTTATTTCCATATATCTTTTATTATAATTAATAGAAGGGTTACATTATATTTAGTTTGTGTAGTTCTTGAAATAACAATGCACAGCTTTCTGTGTAGCACTGAATGTCTTGGGACCAAATGACTGAATGATTTAACATATCAGAATAACAGACTATATATTGAGCCAATCAAATTTGATACTAATACTGTGTGTGTGTGTGTGTGTGTGTATGTGTATGTGTGTGTGTACATGCCAGTCCTGGTGCTTCAATTTATTGCCTGGATGCTATCCCTGAGCTTTTGTGGTTAAGTCTGGCACTCTACCACTTGAATCACAGCTCTACTTTTGGGGGGAAGAGGTTTGCGGTTTATTGGAAATAAGATTCATCAGATAGAAGGTGCATTACTTCACATACATTGATACCCTTTCTCATGTCTTGGTCACCATTTCCCTCCCCACACCCCTACCTCTCATCTTGTTTTCCCCCTTCCCTATCCAATTTCAAATAACCAAATACACATACATTCATTATATCAGATAACAAGGTCCATGATTCTTTTTCTAACCAAAATAATGTGGTGTGTCATTGCCAATTCTGGTTCTAAGCATTAACAAGTCCAGCCACCATGTAAAGAAAGCTCTTTAGTAAACACATTTTTCTGGAAGGTCTTACAAATACTGTTCCAGCAAACTGGCTTATAGTCTTCCAAGTTCCGAGACCCTTCTTGGTCATGGGCCTCTTCCAGCTCATCCACCTTTCTGATTCCCGAAACTGTAGATACCGTCACACTTCATGGATTTCTCTATACAATCTACAAATTAGTAGGAACATCTACATCATGGTTCTCTACACTGTACCAGGAAAAGAGACTCCAAAAATAGATCTGAGACTTGAAACATCAAACTGAGGCATCCTGATAGGGCTTCTTTTTCTTCAATTGTGGGGGGGGGTGGTGTCAGTCACTGTGCTTGAACTCAGGGTCTGGGAGGTGTTTCTAAACTCTTTGCTCAAGGCTCTACCATTTTGAGCTACAGTACCACTTCCAATTTTCTGGTGGCTAATTGGAGACAAGAGTCTTCCTGGGCTGGCTTTGAACAGTGATCCATAGATCTAAGCCTCCTGAGTGGCTATGGTTACAGGCATGACCCATACGTGACTGGCTGATGTCAAGTTTTTTGGCTTGTAATTATAATTTTCCTTATTCATGCTTTTCTTCTCTGTTTTTTTTTCTTTTTTTCTTTTTTGCCAGTTCTGGACTTGGGCTCAGGGCCTGAGCACTGTCCTTGGACGTTCTCAAGGCTAGAGCTCTACTGCTTGAGCCACAGTACCACTCCTGACTTTTTTTCTGTGTATGTGTTACCAAGAAATCAAACCTGGGTCATTGTGCATGCTAGGCAATCACTCTACCACTAGGCCAAACTCCTGGCCCTGTTTTTTTTATTTTATTTTATTTTAAAATCCTTTTTGCCTTTTATAATGAGAAGCTGGGTATCTTAGGCACATGGATTCTCTTGGAAGGACTTCCAGCCTCACCCCCTGAGCTGTTTTCCTGACAGACAGCATGGCCTTCAGTCATTTCCCCCCCCTTCTTATTAAATTATTTCCTCTTCTCTTCCCATGTCCTTTCTCACTATTAGACACTACAGCAGAGGCTTGTGTGAAGGCGAGGGCTCATCCAGGAGGTCCAGTATGGGAAGCACTGTTAATTTCTTCAGAGCTGGCATCCAGCTCAGCCTGCTGTTATGCTTCAGTGTTCACTGTGGCTGCTGGTGGGGGCAGGAAGTGCCCGGTAAGGTTAGCACCCTGGCAAGAAAGGGAAGTGGTCTTCTCTGTTACCTATCTATTACACGGTAGTCATACAGCAAGTGGAAGGTAAAACGGGAGCTTTTCAAGTCAAAACCCAAGTTCTTCTACCACACTGCTTTCATATACACACTCAAAAAAATGGGGCAGAGGACCAGCTGGTGAGACACAGCAGCAGCACGTGGGACTTAGGAGAAAGCTGGTCTGAGCACAGTAGCTCCCAGATACCTGTCCCCATTGGAGCACTGCCTCATGCTCAAGCTGCCAGCTGGCACAGCCTCACTCCCACCTGCCCCGACTCTGGCCAGACAATACCTTACGACTCCACCTTCCAGCAACACTGATCCGCTTGTAACCCACCATATCACTTATGCCTTTTCCTTTCTGCCTCAAAAACACTTTCTCACTTTCTGTAACCAGGACCTCCAGTTTAACTTTAAAAATCCTACCTGGACTTTGCCTTCCCTGACTCTCCTAGATAAAAGGTTTCTACTATAGCATGCTACATTATACCAGCCACGGTCTCATGTGAATCAATCTTTCTTTTCTTTTCTTTCTTTTTTTTTTTGTTTGTTGGTCGTGGGGCTTGAATTCTGGGCATTGTCCCTGAGCTCTTCAGCTCAAGGCTACAGCCCTACTCCTGGGCCTGGGCATTGTCTCTGAGGTCTTCAGCTCCTGACTAATGCCCTACCCCTAGAGCCACAGCACCACTTCTGGTTTTGCAGTGGTTAATTGGTGGTAAGAGTCTCATGGACTTTAGTCCCCGGGTGGCTTTGAATCACAATCCTCAGATCTTAGCCTCCTAAATAGTTAAGGATTATAGGCATGAGCCACTGTGCCCAGCTAACGTTTATTTCTTGATAGGATGAGATTACATTGAGTAATCTATATAGTTTAATAACGTATTTCTCAAAGTATATCCCCATGATTAAATGACAAAGTGGTTTCCTTTTTTGTGCCAGTCCTGAGGCTTGAAGTCAGGGTCTAGACAATGTCCTTGGACACACTCTGCCACTTGAGCCATAGTGCCACTTCTGGCTTTTTCTGTGTATGTGGTAAGGAAGAATTGAACCCAAGGCTTCACGCATACTAGGTGAGCTCTTTACCAATAGGCCACATTCCTGGCCCGTAATGATTTCTATTATAGGGCATGAATCATGTGCTGTATCTATTGATATCTGGGTATCAATCCTAGTTCAACTACTCATTATGTAATCCTGATGAAGTTTTATTAAATACAATTTTAAGTTTTCATTTGTAAGACTGAAGGAAATGTATGCATCTAAGGGGCAAATTATACATTTCATTAAGTGAAACACTTAGTTTATTAGTATTATAACTAAATATATTAAAAACTAATAAATTAGTATTACTATTAAACTCTTCGGTGACAAACTTAATTTGGACCTTGCCATGTGCATACTTACATGCATAACACATTACAGAATTTCTCATTTCTCTACTTTCTCATTACAGAAAATAGCTCTGGTTTGTTTAGAATACTGGGTGTGTGTATACAGTGTGTGTGAGGGTGGATGGGGGAGGAGTTCCGGTGCCTGGGTTCTGTCCCTGAGTTTTTTTGTCAAGACTAATGTTCTATCATTTGAGCCACAATTCCATTTCCTGTTTTTTTTTTGGTGGTTAATTGGAGATAAAGAATCTCATGGACTTTCCTACTGGGGCTGGCTTTGAACCACCATCTTATTATTAGGTATTTTTTTTAACAAAGGATATTTTGAGATCTGGGTGAAAGATAATGGAGCTGGAATACATTAAAACTTAGCACTATGTTGGACACTGGTGATTAACACCTATAATCCTAGCTACTCAGGATGCTGAGATGTAATGATGGTAGTTCAAAGACAGTCCAGGCTAGGAGTCAGTAAGACTCTTCTCTCTAATTACTGCCTTTGAAAAAAAAATCTAGGGCTGAGAGTTTGGCTTAATGCTAGATTTTTTTTCAAAGACATTAATTTATGATTGCTTGTATCAAGTCCCTTCACTTTCATGGCTGCTCAGTTCCAAGATCAAACCCTGGACCTGGCTGTCACCTGAGCTACTGCAACTGTGAAATCTCAAGTAGTACATTTCCTCTGTGGCTCTTTGTCTCCCAAGTTAGTAACCTCTCTTTATCTCCTTATTCTTTATTTTTCCCTATTTACTAATCTTTTCAAAACTATCTTCCCTATGAAGTTTGGCTAATTCCGTCAAATCCCAACTCTTTTGTTCCCTTTGGATGCGCCCTTTATAAAACTGTTGGTAGATGTGAACAGAAGGATCATTCCACTGGTTTGCCTTTTCAGTTGCTGATTTCTGCTAGAGAATTCCCATAACGAATCAGTACCAATGTGAACTCGTAATTTTTAAAAGCTGTAGTTTGACTCTGTCAGTATTCTTTCCCTTGTAGATGGTAGCTTTCATTTTCCTAAGCAACTAAACCTCTGCCAGTTCACCAGTTCTACATTTAGCCTTTACTCCTCTTTTCTTCCATCTTTTAAGTAGGATAACCTAAAAAGGACAATCATCAATTGAAGATGTCAACTTCTTTCTTTCTCTCTTTCTTATTTTGTGGGTCATGGGGCTTGAACTCTCGCCTGGGCCCTGCCCTGAGCTTTTCAGCTCAAGCCTACCACACTACCCCTGGGCCTGGGCATTGTCCCTGAGCTCTTCAGCTCAAGGCTACCACCCTATCCTTGAGCCAAGCCCCAGATAAGAGTCAGAGGTCCTTTTGTGCCCCAGCTGGCCTTGAACCTTGATCCTCAGAGCTCAGTCTCCTGAGTAGCTAGCATTACCGGTGTGAGTCAACGCGCACAGCTAGATGTCAACTTAAGACATCTTTCTATATGTTCACTATCTTCTCTTCTAATCGAAAAAAAAAATCAACATTCTTTTTTTTTTGTTTGTTTGCCAGTCCTAGGGCTTGAACTCAGGGCCTAGGCATTGTCCTTGGACTTCCTCAAGGCTAGAACTCTACCACTTGAGCCACTGTACCACTTTCAGCTTTTTCTATAAATGTAGTAGTGAGCAATCAAACCCAGTTCCTTGTGCATACTAGACAAGCACTCTACCACTAGGTCAAACTCCTGGCTCCATGTTCAACATTCTGATTAAAGCTATTTCTCTCTTTAGTTGGCCCCCAAATCTCTGACATCCTCTCTAGGAACTAGGTTCAGAAATTGCCTTCTCTTTGATGGGGTGCTCTAACCTTTCATCTGTATAGCCTTAGGAGATTGTTTCTCTAATGTAAACATCCTCCTATTTTCTCTCTTTCCAACAAATTAATTTGTATTAACTTTATCTATTCATTTTGAAGTCTTTTTTTTTTTTGTCAGTCCAGGGGCTTGAACTGTCTGAGAACTGTCCTTGGGCTTTCCTCAAGGATAACAATTTACCACTTGAACCACAGCACCACTTCTGGCCTTTGCTGTGTATGTGGTACTGAGGAATCGATCCCAGGGCTTCATGCATGCTCGGAAAGAACTCTACCACTAGGCCATTCTCCTGGCCCTGGAATAGTTCTTTATCCACTATATTATACAATTTACCCACATTTGAATCCACAGTATAACTAAGTACCTGACTTATATTAGGTAGGTACTTTTAGAATTTCACTAAGTTATCAACCATTTCTTCAGTTGTTTAATCCAAAGGACAAATATTAGATATCCTTTCACCTGATCTCCCAAGATGAAAATGTTGACTCTTTAACTATTTTTCCTTTCCATTTTATAATTCATTTACTTACTTATTTGTGGTACTATAGTCTGAACTCAGGGCCCTTGAGATATGTTCCAGTCACCCTCTTTAAATGATAATCTGCTAAACTTTCATGGCATCATCTTGTATATCTTCTTGTATTTTTTTCCCCTGTCTTTTTTCTCTTCCAAGGTTTTTTTTAACTGCACCATCCATTTATATTACATCCTAAATCTTCCTCTTTCCATGCAAACTCCAAAGCTTCTGTAGAGTTCTCCTAAGACCTAACACCATGAAAAGAGTTAATCATCACCTCTTTCTCTCTGCAAATCATGAAACATGCATATACTTCTGTGTTTGCATGATGTAAGAAACACTAAAATTATTCCATAGAATATGAAGATCTCAGAAACCAAATCCCTAATTTTATAAAGCTTCTATATTTCTTCTCCAAGTATCAATAATAAATTTGGCCTCCACGATAAAATAGTTATAAAAATTAGAAATATCTTAAATCCCTTCATGTTCATCAAAAAGCATTTCTATTTTAAATACTACTCACCTAAAGGTTGGTCAGTTGTTTGTTCTTTATTGTCTATACAAAGATAAAAAAGCAAAAACAGATGTCACCATTCAAGATATATTTTTAGAACTCAAGCTATATGGAAAACAATGAATGAAAATAGTGGTAGCACCATTAAAATAGGTCAATGAAGAGATCACTAGAGGCTAGAAAGGTGGGAGAAGAGAAAGAGTTGATAATGGGTACCTAAATACAGAAGAAGGCAAATATTATAATATTATGTGGTACACTAGAACAACTGTAGTCTACAATAACTGTACTTTTCAAAATAATTAAAGAAGCACTTGAAGATTGAATTACTGGCCACAATACTGTAAGTAAATACAAATATCCTATGTTAATTAGAGAAAAATAATTTAAAAGGAAAACACAGAATGTAGTTGCCAGTGGATTATTTATAAGGTGTTCGGATTTTCAATAAAAAATGTACATAGCATAGCTTATACTCTTATTCTAATGTTTAACTTTCTCAAACTTTGTCATGTTTTTATGATTTATTTCAATGTACACATTATTTTTTTGTACACATTATTTTTAAGGCCATTTCTGGAACAATGCAAGCTATGGCCAAACACATTAGATCAGAAGTATTATTGTGTTGAGCAATTTTCTCCTTTCAGAAAGGACTCTCCTGACATATATCTCTAAATATACTGCCTTAAAAATCATTTATTATGAGCCAAGGACAGAGCTCAGTGGTAGACTACTTGCCCTGCATGCCAAACAAAGGTACTCAGTTTAATGCTCAGTATCAAGCAAATAATCTTTTAATAAAGACTGCAATTGCAATAAAAAAAAAACAAAAAATGTATACAGCAAGGATAGAATTGGAGTGAAGGCAGGAGAATTTCTGTTAACTGACTGACAGCAGGGCAGTGTGTGTGGGGGGATACTAACAACGAACAGCAGTCTTCATTAACAGGGACACCTTGGCTGCAGCTGCTGTGCATGCTTTCTATACAGATGTCATACCTCACTGTGCCTTAGGAGGGGCACCGTTGCACAGATAAGGAAACTGAAGCAGAACGAGGTTAGGTTTGCCGGAAGCTGTGAAACAAATAGCAAATCTGGGCTACAGAGAGTAAAGTCCTGCTCACCATGAGCACCATCAGGTTTAAAGATGCTGAGCAAGAAGCAGTTCAATCCATGTGTGTCCACTACTGTGGGTAAGTAAATCTGTCTGCATGGTTAGCAAAAGAAATGCTGGGAGAGCCTAGTCCAAGCTTCCTGACATAGAATTCTCCTTTTAAACTTAGCAATTTTTGTTTTCTCAAACTCTAGGACAGTAAAGAAAGAGGGGGGTCAGATAAATTTAGAAGCTTAATGATAGGTGTATGCAAAACATTTTATGAAATAATTTCACAATGGTCAGCAAAGGGAAAGAAACAAGAAACAATATATGAAAGGAATTCAATCCAGACAAAGAGAAACAATTGCTAGGGTGGTTCTCAAGAGTACTGATGTCTGGATGATGTGTGAACACGTCTCACAGAGGCTTTGCATGAATTTGAGCACATAAAACGTTAGGGAAGTGACACACTAGTGATGGCATCGTTCTGCTTTGTCTAATTTGGTTATATATAATCAGCACAGCCCAAACTGCATTCACAATAATACGTGTTTATTAATGAAACAGGAAACTAAACACACTACTCGGGATTAAGTATGTGGATCAATGGTAGAGTACTTGTCTAGCATGTGTGAGGTGCTGGGATCAAACTCCAGTACTACACAGAAAGTAATAGAAAGGGAGAGGAAGGAAGGAAAAGGAGGGCAGGAAGAGGAAGAAAGAGGAGGAAAGGCAGGCAAGCAAACTATTTACACAGTAAGAATACCAGTTAACATGAGAAATACCAGGGCTTTCTCTAAATATAAAATGGCCTATTCATCTTCTTAATGTATTTCTCTATAATTTTACTCAAATCTATTCACAGGCCATCATGGCCTTTCAGAATGTCCATAACCTTTATATCAAAATTATTCATAGATCTCACTATTGGTATGCCTTTTATCCCAGTTAAAAACTTTTCCTTTGGCTTAGCTTGTTCAGAAATCTGTGATTAGAGCCAGCTGGATGATGAGTTCCGTGTTTTCCTGCCAACTGTCAGTCTCTCAAAGGTCACTGACCAACTTGTCTGCACAGTACCCACACATTATCTTTTCTAATACACCTCTGATTTCAGGTGAAGGCATCTGCCAAGCCACTCAGAGATGTTCTATGTGTAAACCACTGAGACCAAGGGCTTGGGTCTGACAAGCTCAGAAATGTGACGTCACTCTGTGAAATATGCTTCTCATTATGCAAATTAAAGATAATACATTTCCCCCTTTAACTTCCTTCTGATATAAGGAATAACACACACTAATTTTGTGTCTAATATTTTTCTACCCTTATGGTTTTATAATCAAGAACATTATTGCATCTCATTTATATGAAACTGAACTGCAAGTAAGTAGTAATTTCAACCCTAAATTATATTACTTCAACAAAAAACTCTAATTTGCTAGTATCATTATAGTCAAGAGTGTCTAATGTGTTGGTTGTATTCAATTTACTAATCTAAAACTAAAACATTTTGTTTGTCTTACTCACCAGGATGTCCAAAATTATTTAATTCATCTAAAATAAAATAAGATAAGATAGATTAATTTGAAATAATCTAAATGCTAATTTAGCACAAACTGTAAGAGTAAAAACAAAGCTGTTTTTCTCGAGTCATGTTAGGTTTTATAGTTTAAAACTTTCCAAATCAAATGAAGAAGGCATGCAAACAGGTAATAAATAGCGAAGGATAGTGTTGTGGACATCATTTAGGAAGCTACTGTTATTTCCATTAAATGACAAAAAGCTACATAAGCCAGGGTTGGGGTGGCTGAAGTTTGTAATCCTAGCTACTCAAGAGCCTGAGGTCTGAGAATTGAGGTTTAAAGCCAGCCTAGGGAGGAAAGTCTTATTCTCCAATCAAGTACCCAAAAAGTGGGAAGGGGGTCAGGAGCTCAAATGGCAGAGTACACTAGCCTTGGCAAAGAAGCTCAGGGCCAACGCCCACACTAAGTTTAGGCCCCAGTGTCTGTCTGTTTGTCTGTCTCTGTCTCTGTCTCTCTCCCCTATACACAGACATACACACACACACACAAACAAAACAAAATAGACTCATAGTTTGTTCCAAGTTGGAGATATTTTGGCCAATTACAGGGCTAACATAGTCAAGAGGTAGGTAGCATCTTGAAATCAATCTCTAATGATTGTTTTTTTGCCAGTCCTGGGCCTTGAACTCAGGGCCTGAGCACTGACCTTGGGCTTTCTCAAGGCTAGCACTCTACCACTGGAGCCACAGAAACATTTGCGGCCTTTTTCTACATATGTGGTACCAACGAATTGAACCCGGTCTTCGTGAATGCTAGGCAAGCACTCTTACCACTAGGCCAAACTCCAGGCCCAATCTCTAATGATTTTTAAAGAATTAATCTTAATTTTAGAACAGCAGAAGATTCACAGAATTACTGAAAGGTAATATAGATGGTTCCCGTATACCAAACTTAAGGGTTTGTGTATGTGTGTGTGGTAGTACTGGAGACTGAACTCAGGGCTTTGCATTTGTTAAGGAGGTACTCTACTTCTTGACCCATCTCTCTTGTCTTTTTGCGCTGTTTTTGAGGTAAGAGTCTCAATTTTGCCTTGGGCCAGCTTTGACTATAGTCCTATTTAGGCTTTCTGCTGTAGCTAGAATATACTTGCTCACAACTATGCTCAGCCTTTCTCTCTCTCTCTCTCTCTCTCTCTCTCTCTCTCTCTCTCTCTCTCTCTCTCTCTCTCTCTTCCCTCTCTCTCTCTCTCTCTTCCCTCTCTCTCTCTCTCTCTCTCTCTCTCTCTTCCCTCTCTCTCTCTCTCTCTCTTTTCCTCCCTCCCTCCCTCCTTCCCTTCCTTCCTTCTTCTCTTTGCCAGTCCTGGGGCTTGAACTCAGGGACTGAGCATTGCCCTTGGGCTTTCTCAAGGACAGAATGCTACCACTTGAGTCACAGCGCCACTTCCAGCATTTTCTATGTATGTGGTACTGAGGAATCAAATCTGGTTCTTTGTGCATGCTAGGCAAGCACTCTACCATTAGGCCAAACTCCCGGCCCATGTTCAGCTTTTTCTGATGGGATGGAAGTCTCATGAACTTCTTTGTATTAGTTTTCCTATTATTAACACGTTATATTGTCATTAATGAACTATTCGTGTGTGTGTGTGTGTGTGTGTGTGTGTGTGTGTGTGTGTGTGTGTGTGTGTTGTCTCAGGACTCAATCTATGATACTACACAGTTTCATTATATCTCCTTAGGTGCCTTCTTTTTTTCTTCCAATCCTGGGGCTTGAACTCAGGGCCTGGGCACTGTCCTTGGACATGTTTTACTCAAGGCTAGCACTCTGCCACTTGAGTCACAGTGCCACTTCTGGCCTTTTCTGTGTATGTGGTACTGAGGAATCAAATCCAGGATTTCATATATGGTACGCAAACATGCTACTACTAGGCTATGCTCCCAGCCCCTTAGGTGTTTCTTGATTATGACAGGTGCTCAAATATTTCTTACTTTTGACAGTTTTGAAGAATAGCTGGCTAGATATTTTGTAGAATGCCCCTTGAAATTTTTCTGATGCTTTTCTAATGGTTAGATTAATGTTTTTTCAAAGTCTGATGTGGGTAATCTTACCATGACTAATGCAATCAAACATCCTTAACATTATGGTCATCATGTTTTTGTTTTTTTGTCAGTTGTGGGGCTTGAACTCTGGGCCTGGGTGCTGTCCCTGAGGCCTTCAGCTTAAGGATACCACCCGACCCCTTGAGTCACAGTGCCACTTCCAGTTTTCTGGTGGTTAATTGGAGATAAGAATCCCATGGACTTTAGTGCCCAGACTGACTCTGAACAGCAATCCTCAGATCTCAGCCTCCTGACAGTTAAGGTGGTTTTTTTTTTGTTGTTGTTTTTTCTTTTTTCTTATTTAAAGACTAACATTATTTAAAAACTAGCATTCACAATAAATTTCAAGTGTTACCGTATTCCTAAAGTGTTATGGAGAAATAATATTCCTTTTTTTTTTCTTGCCAATCCTGGAGTTTGAACTCAGGCCTGGGCACTGTATCACCTTTACCCCAGCATCACTTCTGGCATTTTTGGAATAGTTTATAGAAGATAAGAGTCTCACAGACTTTCCTACCTAGGTTGGTTTTGAACCACAAACCTCAGACTTCAACCCCCTGAGTAGCTAGGATTGTAGGTATGAATAACCAGGGCCTGGCTAGAAATATTTTTATAGCACATAAAATCATCTAAAAGTAGAATCCACCAGTGCATGGGGTATGTGAAATTTTACTGTCTTGTCTGTAAGACTATTTTTTTTTTTTTTGCAGGGGGGTGCCTAGTGGTGGGGCTTGAACTCAGGGTGTGGGCACTGTCCCTGAACTTTTTCGTTCAAGGCTAGTGTTTCTGGCCATTTTTTGGGGGGTGGTGGTGATTACTTGGAGATAAGGATCTTGAGGACTTTCCTGCTTGAACTAGCTTCGAACCATGATCCTCAGATCTCAGCCTCCTGAGTAGCTTGGATTACAGGTGTCAACTACCACTGTGTGCCTAATATTTTTTTCCTATCAGTTTTTCCTGTCTCTCTTTAGTGAGGATGTTCCATACATTTGTAATACAGTTAGATAGATGCCTTTGTCATAGTCTGTGTTTGTCTTGGGGTCTCCCTGCCTCTAGCTTTATCAGTGACTGCTTAAAATTTATTTATTGAATCTGAGTTATATAGTCAATTTCACTGCCACAGCTATCTCAGCTTTCAGTTATCCAATTCCACCTCCTAATCAAGAAACTTTAATGAAATATACAAAATTAAATGTCCTGTTATCAGTATGTATCAATTCACCAACTGTAAAATGTCTCAGCTTTTGTAGTTTTTGAGAAAAATGCTGGATGTACATTTTCCATCTAAAATCTTTAGAACAACTTTTATAGGTATATTTTATTTTGCCAGCCCTGGAACTTGAACTCAGGGCCTGGACAATGACTTTGGTTTTTTTTGTTTGTTTTTGTTTTTGTCAGTCGTGGGTCTTGAACTCTGGGTCTGGGCGCTGTCCTTGAGTTCTTCAGCTCATGGCTATAACCCTACCCTTGAATCTAGGCCTACCACCCTACCCCTTGAGCCTCAGTGCCACTTCCAGTTTTCTAGTGGTCTTTTTCTCAAGGATAGCACTCTACCTCTTGAGCCACAGCGCTACTTCTGGCTTTTTCTGTGGTACTGAGGAATCAAACCCAGTGCTTTATGAATGCTAGCCAAACGCTCTACCACTAGGCTACATTCCCAGCCTATGATTTTTTTTTCTACGTGTTTTCCTAAAGATACTAAGGATTGAACGTAGCACCTTGCTCATGCTAAATGAGTGCTCTGCCACTGAGCTATATTCCCAGACTAGGTGTTCTGAATAGTTATTTGAAAATTATTGTTGCCACTGGAAAAAATTACATGGTAAATCATGCAGGGACACAAGCAGTATGGGAAGGTGATAATCACATGCATCCAAAGCCCAACAGTGGTATTCATTATATTCATTTTTAGAAGTCTCTCATGTTAGGAAGTTAAAAAAAAAAGTGCAACTAGGCAAGAAGGAGTAAAAGAGGGGGAGAAATTTGAGTAGGATTTCTTCACATAACTTCCCTCATTCAGGGTTAACAGATCAGGAATTCAATCTCCTTAATGTGAGAAGATTCTTGTTCACAGTTACGTATAGGATAAAGACAGTTACTATTAGTATTTTAAAATGATACTATAGAGATTTAAATGATAGGGAAGCCAGGAAACATAATTTAACATTATTTTTTTACTTTATTCAAGTAGGAAACAAGATTATGTAATAGTTTGAAGAGGCGGCAATTGAAAAAATACTTTGCTTTCCACAAACCTAAATTTAAAGTCTAATGTAGTATTCACACTAAAAGAATCCAAGTTTTAATGTTTACTCATTAAAATTTAAGTATAGTACTGTAGTTAATTAAAACAAATTACAAGTTTATGTCAAAATAGATTTTCAATGTTTTTTGTTTTTGTTTTTTTGTTTTGTCAGTCATGGGGCTTGAACTTTGGGCTTGGGCACTGTCCCTGAGCGCTTCAGCTGAAGGGTAGAGCTCTACCACTTGAGTCACAGCGCCACTTCTGGTTTTCTGGTGGTTAACTGGAGATAAGAGTCTCACTGTCTTTTGTGCCTGGACTGGCTTCGAACGGTGATGCTCAGATCTCAGCCTCCTGAGTGGCTAGGGTTACACCACCACCTGGGTTCAGTATTCTTTAAATGGTAGAGATGATGTGGTGGATCAATTTATAGACATGCAACTTCAAATATTTCTATTTTATTTCTAGACGATTTACTATTTGATAAAACCTGTATTGGACAATAAATCTGTCCTGAAACTTTAACAGAAACTGCATTTGAATTTGAGGAGCATCTTATCATGGTAAGAGGGTAAAATGATCTAAACAGATACTCATGAATTAACATTAAGATTAATTGTAAATAGTCAGGAAGTAATGGCACATGTCTGTAATCTCAGTATTTGGAAGGACAGAGAGTTTTGGACCATCCTAGACTATATAGTAAGACCATGACCCAAAATATAAAATCCTAAGTGTCATTACTAAAAAACATGCTATGAGGAGTTTTGTTCTTCTATGCAAGAGAAAACAAAGGAACAGCATGTTATTTGTCAGTTTCATAGAGTCTGAGGCAACTTATAAAACTACAAAAACTAAGACACATTATCTTACATTGAAGTAATTTCTTGGAGCTAGTATTTTTTCCATCACAGCACTCAATAGGCTAGAGCACTCTACCAATCCCCAGAGCAACCAGCATGCAGGAGACTCAGTCTCAGACCAAAAGATTATACTACCTTCAGTGCACTCCATTGCCTCATCTGTTCTTCCTTGTGCCAGAGAAAAAAATTGAATATATTGAATTTATGATCTTAGGAAGGTAGCCATTAGAGAGATAAATATCACAGAAATATGTTGTCAAACCAATACATGTGCTGACATTTACTACTAATAACATAGCTATAAACATATTAAATAGAACAAACTACCAAATTACACAGCTCATAATAGGAATTGTGAGTAATAATCATTCTTTATGTCTGTGATAGTTTGTTTTATTAATACTTTTTTCTACCAGATCAAGGTTTTTAGACTCAAAGCTTTAAAGCATACCTTTTGATACAAGTGTTCAAAATAAACTACAACATTAAAAAATAAATCAAATGAGCTAATAAAATCATATTTTGTTTCTTTCTGATCTTTGTATAAAGAAACTAGATTACAATCTTTGTGTGTATTCTTCACATTTTTATATAGGCAATATAACTTCTGGAGTAGGATAAAGAAAAACAAAACAGCTTCTGGCACTAAACATACTATTAAATATAGGGCAAAAAAAGGAGAATTCTTTTTGCTTAAACATTTGTTTACAGTTTACATCTGACTTGTCAAAACACTGAGAAATGCTGCTTACCTATGGTGATTTCCACCTTTCTACTGTCTTGACTGTCTTGATCATTATATACACGACACCAATAGGTTCCTTGATGGTCCAAATCCACATACGGAACCTACATCCACATCAGAAACACACACATTATTCTCTTCAGTTTCAATTCAAATTGGCTTAAAAGGCCAGGGGTGTGGTGGCTCATGCCTCTAATCCCAGTGACTTGGGAGGCAAGATGTAGAGGATTGTAATTTGACGTGAGATCCTATCTCAGTCAACAAGCAGGGTAAGGTGGCACACATTTGTAATCTCAGCTATTCAGGTGGCCACAGGTAGGAGGATTGAGTCTCTGCTGTGACTGACTCTGAGGAAAAATAGGAGAGTTTAGTGAAAAATAAAGCAAAAAAGGGTTTGGAGCATGGCCCAAGTGGTAAAGTACTTACCTTTCAAATGTAAGGCCCTGAATTTAAATCTCAGTATTACCACCTCCCCCAAAGAAAAAAAAATATGGCTTAGTGAAAGTCATTTTGTGTTTGAGAACATTTCCAAAAAAACTTTCAACATTTTTTTCCCCAGTCTGGGGCTTGAACTCAGGGCGTGGGCACTGTCCTTGGACATTTTTGCTCAAGGCTAGTACTCTGCCACTTGAGTAATAGTGCCACTTCTGGCTTTTTCTGTGTATGTGGTTCTGGGGAATCGAACCCAGGGCTTCGTGCATGCTAGGTGAGCACTCTACCACTAGGCCAGGCTCCTGGCCCCTCAACATTCTTTTTTTTAATCTCCATTTATTAGGCTAATAGTAAGCAAATAATATAATCATTCTAATGGTAAATTTAGTATAATATTTTTTATTTTACATAGAAGCCAAATATTAGCAATCAATCAATATTAAATCATAAAGGATCTGAAACACTTCAATACTGTTTTATAGATTAACTCCCAAGATACCACAACAAACCAACTACTTACCATGTATAGCTTTTTTGTCTCATGTGTTAATGGTGATTCGTTTTTGAACCACTGGTAGTGAGGAATAGGGCTTCCGATAGCAACACACTGTAAAACCAATGTGCTGCCTGGTACCAGTTTTTGAGACTTAGGTTCAACACAGATTTGCAACTTCGATTCAGAGATGCCATTAAAACTACCTTGAATTAAAAGAAAACAAAATTTCTAAGTTAAAAATTCAAACAAAATTCCCCTATAATTTACATAAATATATGTGCCCCCCCTTTTTTTTCCATCATGGGGCTTGTTCTCAGGGCTTGGAAACACTGTCCCTGAGATTTTTTTGCTCAAGACTAGCAGTCTGCCACTTTGAGCCACAGTGCCATTTCTGGTTTTCTGGTGATTAACTGGAAACAAGAGTCTCATGGACTTTCTTGTTCAGGCTGGCTTCAAACTGCAATCCTCAGATCTCAGCCTCCTGAGTAGCTAGGATTACAGGTGTGGCCCACTACTACCCTGCTGCTGCTGCTGCTGTTCCTCCTCTTCCTCCTCCTCCTCTTTTTTTTTGGCAGCCCTGGGGCTTGAACTCAGGGCCTGGATGCCATTCTGGGCTTTTCTGCTTTAAGGCTAGCACTCTACAACTTTAAGCTACAGTTCCACTTCCATTTTTCGGTGGTTAACTAGAGAAGAGTCTCAAGGATTTTTCCTGCCCTGGCTGGCTCTTCACTGTGATCCTCACATCTCAGTATCCTGAGTAGCTAGGATTATAGGTGTGAGCCACTGGCACCTGGCTTAGTTTTTATAATCTTTAAAAACACATCCCCTAAAAGGTGTTCCATAAAATTGCAGCATTCCCAGAAATATGAAGAGATCAAAGGGTGATATGGACATTAAAAACTTGGAAATTCTGGGTAATCAAAGTATAAAGAAATGGAAGTTATGGGGGGAAACGATAATTGAGTTATAGATGCCATGCACAAAAGCACCAGGCCAAGAAAGCTGGAAAGTTTGAAAATCTCAGCAGCAAGGACCAAACTGAGAAGTTTCGATATCATCTGTTCTGAAAGCACATGAGAAAGACAATCAAACCACATGGGATCATATCTTAATGCCTAATGACGCTATTGGGTCAAATACTATATATATATATATATATATTTATTTATACATACACACATATAAAATCTTTGACACTATCCATCAAGCAATAGATAACTTACCCCGGAAACTTTCTGTTACTTCTGTGACATCACAAACATCGAGCTGTGACCACTGGCTAAATTCAAAGGTGAAATTATTATTAACTCGACACACATAAAAGCCTGCATCTTTCACATGTACTGCATTAAAAATAAGTTCTGGTGAATTTCCATATGGAATCTGTGAAAGAATCAATTAGAACATATTAAGTGAATGATTCCATCAAAGCACATCTTATAAAACAGCGCAAAAAGTGATTTCACTATGGAGCTTAGAAAGCATGCATTTTTTTCTTCCAATTTTAAAATGTTTGTTACTTACAAAATGAACAATATCATTTTAAGAACTGAAGTACTAGAAATCCATATAGCTTTAACAAACCCACGTAAGCAGAACAGCTGCACAGACTGCATTTAGCCCTGCCTGACAACCCTACCATATATACCACTAAGTCTGCTTTCTTATCAGATGACTAAGACTAATGCATGTTTTCTTCTCTCATCTCTTTAATCCAATCCTACTTATCTCAGATATTGTCTAGAGATAGAAATCATATCCTTTTCCTGCTATGGAATCACAAGCTCACAGAAGCCTATAGTTATAATTGCCTTTTTTTGCTTCAAGTAAGATGAAGATGTGTCTTCCCAATAGAGACTACTCTGACTAAAGGTCTATGAGGACCAGTTCAGACCCCTATAGCTGGTGTGAAGATTCTATTAAATGGAAGACATACAGGGTTCAACAGATGCAGAAAGAAGCCTATGCCAAGCT
Source organism: Megascapheus bottae (assembly GCF_031878675.1). NCBI lineage: Eukaryota > Metazoa > Chordata > Mammalia > Rodentia > Geomyidae > Megascapheus > Megascapheus bottae. Next base: position 11,476,420 of record NC_143527.1, read on the forward strand.
TCCTTTATGACACAAAGAAGGTACTTCGAAGAAATAAGGCCGCCATTAATTTCCTCTTGGGGAAGCTTTTACTCCCAGATTAAGAAAATAAATCCCTTCTGCAGAGAATTTTTACAGCCATGAAGAAGAAAAACTTTCTGATCCTGACACCTGAATGAATAAACATCACAAACTGTCTTCTTCTCCCCTTTGAAGAAATCTGTTTGGTCTTGGCCACAAAGCTCCCCATCCCCTTCTTACTGTCAGATGTATAAACCTTTGAGAATCACGTACTAATTTATGTCTTTGAAAGGTTCCTATATGGATACCAGCACAGTTCTTTTTCCTGTCAATCCATCTCATCTGTTATTTATACATTTCCAGCACTAAACCAAACAGTGAAGAGGTTTTTCCTCCCCAGTAATCTCATCCTCTGTGATCTTACTCCTGCAATTTTCTCTGCTTTGACATCTCTCTCTCTCTTTTTACGATGCCATTGTCAAAAGCATATTCTTCTGCCCTTTCTGTTCCAAGCACTGAAAAAGCTGGCCACCATTTGTTCCTAAAATACTCCTCTCTTTTTTCCCCTTAGTATCCTCACTGGCCATTTCTTTACTTCCCTTCACCACATATCTCTCAATGATGTCTCCCTGGATTAGCCTAGCTATTTATTTATTTATTTATTTATTTTTTGCCAGTCCTGGGCTTGAGCTCAGGGCCTGAGCACTGTCCTTGGACTTTCTCAAGGCTAGAGCTCTACCACTTGAGCCTCAGCACCACTTCCGGCTTTTTTCTATGTATGTGGTGCCGAGGAATTGAACCCGGATCTTCGTGCATACTAGGCAAGCACTATACCACTAGGCCAAATTCACGGCCCAAGCCTAGCTATTTCTAAAACACATACTGAGATATGTCCTGGGGTCCACCTCCACTGCTGCATGTGAGTCCACACTACAGTTACCTCTAAGTTAAGCACAGACATTCGATATTTGATCTTCTTATGGTTCTTTGCTTCCTTCGAGCTGCAAGCTTGTGTGTTGAAAACGTAAGTCCTACCACCACTTTACTTCTTTTGCTTAAACCTCTAGTGACTTCTCACTTCCTATTGACACTCTGCTTATTTTAACAGCCTAGCTCTTTAACTCATTTGAAACAATGCCTTTGTTAACCACTTATTTCTGGCCTGGGGTTCAAGTTCTGTGAGGATAAGGACTTGGTGTATCAATTATCACATTTTAGAAAGAGGCCTGGTATAAAATAGTGGTTAATAAGTACTTGTTAAATCAGATGTATGAAGGGTAGTCTGATAAAATTTAGGTTGCTAGTGTCTTAAAATCCATTCCAACTTTTCAAATACAACACATACTCCAAATCCACTATATGCCTACCTATGACATCCTGATGCACTTTACAATTGATATATTTAATGCAGCATGTTTCTTCTATTACCTTCTCTTTAAAAGGCATTTATTAAAATAAAAGCAACCTTGCGATAGAGAAAATATGGTAAAAATCACTAGCTACTATTGCTCAAGAAGGCTGGACACAATTAATTCTCACAACACATGATAGAAATTTAAATGGCCAGTAACAGGGATCCAAAACAGAGTTATGAGCACCAAAGTCTACATATAATCTCTTTGCTACTTGCCACAGTTGCTCTACCTTAACTGTATTAAGGGACAGAAATAAAAAATTTGCATAAACCACAAATTTCTGCTATAAGATTACCTTACTTAACAAAAAAGAGATAATGATCTCAGAATGGCTCTCATTTGGTTTCAGAGTATCAGGTTTGGAAGAAAGGTGAATTACTATTGGATAGGGAAGGGGGGAAAACAAGATGATGGGCGGGAGTGGGGTGAGGGAAATGGGGACCAAGACATGAGAAAGGGTATCAATGCTTGCAAAGTAATGTACCTTCTATCTGGTGAATATAATGGAACCCTTCTATTAATTACAATAAAAATACATGGGAAAAAAAGAAAGGTGAATTACTAATAGGTTAAAAAGAATATGGAATTTTAAGATATAAAGTACAAAGGAAGGGGTAAGGGATGAAGTACAAGAAAAAAGTCCGTAAAAGTGGAGCATACATTGGGTAGCTAGTAGACTAAGAACTCTCTAGTATAAAAGCAACTTAAAGAATTTGAATATGGCTAGGCATGGGGGCCCATGCCTACAATCCTAGCACTTGGGAGACAGAAACAGAAAAATGTAAGTGTTCAGCTTGAGCTACATAGTAAAACACTGTCAAAAAGACCATGGGCAGGGGAATGTAGATATCATGTGCAATGGCCTGTATTCAATCTCAAAGATGAGGGAGGGAGGGAGCAGAAGGAAAAGGAATGTATTTCAATTTCTGATATAAATTTAGTAGTTCGTCTGGTGGTGAAGTCATCTAATCCTTCCCCAACTACAAACAAAATGCCTACTTTGTGATCTTAGTTTTACTTAAGAATGGCCTTCGCTGGGTGCTGGTGGTGTATGCCAGTAATCCTAGGTACTCAGGAGGCTGAGATGTATGGATCACATTCAAAGCCAGTTCAGGAAAGTCCATGAGACTTTTTTTTATTGTTGTTGTTGATCATGGGGCTTGAACTCTGGGCCTGAGTACTGTCTGAGAGCTTCTGTGCACAAGGCTAGTACTCTACCACTTTGAGCCACAGCTCCACTTTACTGTTTTCTGGTGGTTAGGTAGAGATGCTTTTTCTGCCCCGGTTGATTGACTTTGAATCATGATCCTCAAATCTCAGCCTCCTGTGTAGCTAGGATTACAGGCCTGAGCCACCAGCACCTAGCTCCCATGAGACTCTTACCTCCAATAAACTTACTAAAAAGTTGGAAGTGGAATTGTAGCTCAGGTGGTAGAGGGCCAGCTTGGAGCAAAAGAAGCTCAGGGACAGAACTTAGGCCTGAGCTCAAGCTCCAGGACAGGAGCAAAAAAAAAAACAAAAAAGAAGCATGGCTTATATATTTTGATATAATTCAGTTCATGCAGTTCTTGAAATAACAATGCACAGCTTTCGGTGTAGCACTGAATGTCTTGTAGTTCAGAATTTTTGATGGAGCATAGTCTGTTGTGAGGAACTTGGGGAGTGACATCAGAATAGAGTGGAGCTCGTGAGTGTGAGCACTTCTCCTCTCCTGTTTTACTGTGAGAAAATGATGGCATGACTACAGGTTTTTTTCTTTTTTTTGACCACACTTTTTAATCAAATTCATAAAATCACATTCAGGACAATAACATTGATTATTTTTCTGCTTCTCTCTTCTTACAAGGTGATAAAGAGACATTAAAAATTACCTCTTTATTCATTTTGAACCACTGATATTGTACGAAAGGATGTCCAGTTGCCCGGCAACACAGTTTCACAAACTGTCCAGCCAAGACTGCCTTTGATTCGGGGTTTACAGTGATCTTTAATCCTTAAAAAAGAAAGAAAAAGGTAAATAAATGAAGTGTTTTCTCTATATATCTGAAAACAAAACCAGAAATATTTTGGAAATTACTTGCATATATGTTTGTCGTACATCCCCCATTCACATCCCCTTTCCCATCGGTTTCAGGAAATAGCCTACCTGCAGAAGTGTTCTCTGATCTACTCTTCCTCCTTGCAATTAGGAGGGAAAGTTAAATGCTATGTATTTTTTTTTTTCAATTCACAGAATCTTTTTCTAGGCAGAAGTCCTCATGCAGTTCTCAGTGCCAGCTCACATCCCAAGGTGGTAAATGCTCATGTGCCTGGTGCTTCCGGTAAATAGATGCTCTATTAGTAATGTAAGTATTATGTCTAAATGTCTGTTAGGGGCTTAATATGTTCCCTCAAATTCATGGTTAGAAGCTCAGTGTTGCAAGGTGGAACCCAGGACAAGGAGGTGTTTAGGACCCAGAGTCTCCATCCTCACAAATGGATTAATGCCACTGTAAAAAGGCTTGTTCAGGAGGGTTGTTGTTTCTCTGTTCTTGTGTTATATGCAGACACAAAGTCTGTCCCTTCTTGCCCTGTCATTTGTGCCTGGTGAGGAGGCTGCAAGGTCTCGCAGGATATCAGAGCTTCATCTTGGGACTTCTCAGCCTTTAGAATTAGGAGAAATAAACTGTGGCTCTTAAATAAAAAATGTTAAACAATGCCATGACATTACTTAAAATAAAAAATGTCATGAAATGACAGCATTATGACTTACATTTGAAACAAAAACTATTTTGGAAGCAGAAAAGTACAGATACAAGATATAAATGGTACCTAACAAACAAATATTTTCATCTGAGGAATGATTATAAGCATCAACACTCAAAAACTTTTTTTTTGTCAGTCCTGGGACTGGAACTCAGGGCATAGTCACTGTCTTTGGGCTTTCTCAAGGCTAACGCTCTACCACTTGAGCCACAGCACCACTGAAAAATCCCAGTGTCAATCACAGATCACAGGTCCCTACCCTCTCTCCCCGTGATCTCTTTCTCAAATAAGACTTGGGATGTATGCTGTCATGTCATGAGGACTCAAAGGCAGCTTTGCAAAGACACCCAAGTACGAAAAGAAACTTGGGCCTTCTACCAACAGCCAGTGCAGTATGTGTTTGTGGGTCTCTTGACAACAGCTGTGTAAATGATCTGAGAAGAGGATTTTCCAACCTCAAACCATCAGCTGACTGAAACCGTGGCCGGCTGTTAGCCACCTTGTGAGAGCCAGTAACCTAGCTAGCATCCTTGGAGCTCCTGCTATAATAAATGGCTGTTATCTCAGCACAGTCGTTTGTGTCATCCAGCTACTTTGGAGGTACTAGGTCTGTGGATGAGTAGTATAGCAGCTGCGTAGTAGCTCTGTGTTAACACCTGAGTACCAACAAAAATTATATAGAGAAAGCAATCTTAATATATCAAAGATACTAAATTTTCTATTAAAAAAAGTGTACCAGGGCTGGGAATGTGCTTAGTGGTAGAGTGCTTGCCCAGCATGCATGAAGCCCTGCAGAAAAAGCTGGAACTGGCACAGTGGCTCAAGTGGTAGAGTGCTAGCCTTGAGCAAAAGAAGCTCAGGGGCAGTGCCTACGCCCTGAATTCAAGCCCCAGAATTGGGAAAAAAAAAGTATTTAAAAGAAAAATACATATCAAAAAGATCACAGAAATCTATGCTAAAAGTGAATAAAAAAAGCAAATAAATATTTATTGTGCACTTAGCACATCTAAGGATCTGGAGAAACTCTATAAAATCTTTGGTACTTATAATACAACCCCTCAAAAAAGAACATATCTCTTGATAAGGGAGAGGGCTCATGCTCACTAATCCTATATGGAAACAAAGGAAGGCACAATGGAATAAGTTCATTTTTTTCCCCTGAATTCTATAATACATGGTGGTAGAAACTTAGAAAACAAAGCCATCAAATTTTCAGCCTTGGTATTGTATTGTATCCATATTTTCTGTTTATACTTGTTCTTTTCATTGTTGTACATTTTCCTTTCTTCATCACACTTAAACTTGGATAACCAAAATGTGAATTATTATCTGGAAGCAAGAAAAGAAGTGGCTAGGACATAACAACACTTCAGAGGTGATTGTGTTTACAATAATATTGTAGCACTGAAGACTGGGAAACCTGGAAAAGCTTAATGGACAGGACTTACAGATCAGCCGTAATGTAGAATAAGAAAGGAGAAGGAGCTATTCATAGGCCAATGATAGTACTGGTTGATTGTCTCCAACATGAGGAACCATGCAAGGACTGGAAAGAAGAGTCAGTGTTGTGTCAGGAGGGACTGGGGGTTGAATCAAGAGCCTGGTGCATGCTAGAAAAGCACTTCGCTTGAGGTAGGCCTCTAGCTCTTTTTCTGATGTGTATGTGTGATCATTTGTGGGGTTCGAATTTTGGGTCTGTGTGCTGTTCCTGGGCTTTGTTGCACAAGGCTAGTGCTCTACCACTTTGAGCTACACTGCCATCTCTGGTTTTCTAGTGATTAATTGGAGATAAGAGTCTCACAGACCTTCCTGCTGGGGCTGGCTTTGAGCTGCAATCCTCTGATCTCAGCCTCCTGAGTAGCAGGATTATAAGCCTGAGCCACCAGTGCCCAACTTGTTTTTGTTTGTAATTAAATGTTTTATTGTTATTATAAAGGTGAAGTTCAGAGCAGTTGCTGTTTCATAAATCGGTAATGAGTACACTTATTTTAGGACCTTTCCTTCACCCAGTTTTTTTTTTAACCTCCCATCCTTACCCATAAATTGTATAGTTCATTTTTTACACAGTTTCTATTGGGTATCACTGTTGCATTTGTTCACCCTTGGTCTCTCCCCCTTGCTTATCCTCAAAAGATGGATGAACAAACAAGGCAAAAAAGGAAAGGAAAAAAATCCCTATTGTTTCCATTTCCTAGAGTATACTTCAATAAATATTACTTAATATGACCAGGGGCACAGAGGCACTACACTTTTGTGTTAATCTACTGAGTATTTTCCTTTGGCCTCACTGTGGGTGAATGTTTACCATCCTGTATAACATATCATGTTCTGATGTATTTTGGATCTAGCTTCTGCATATGAGAGAAAACATGCTTCATTTGTCCCCCTGAATTTGGCCTACTTTACTTAACATGATTTGTTCTAGTTCTATCCATTTCTCCGCAAATAACATTTTTTTTTTTTTGGCCAGTGCTGGGTCTTGAACTCAGGGCAGGGGCACTGTCCTTGGGCTTTCTCAACTGGCTCTACCAGTTGAGGCATAGCACCAATTCTGTTTTTTTTTCTGTGTATGTGGTACTGAGGAATCAAACCTGGGTCTTCATGCATGCTAAGGCAAGCATTCTACTACCACTAGGCCAAACTCCCAGCCCTGCAAATGACACTAATATTATTCTAATGGCTGTGTAAAATTCTATTATGTATCAGTACCATGATTTTTTTTGAACTACTCATCTACAGTAGGGCATCTGCGCTGTTACTACAACTTGACTATTGTGAACAGTACAGCAATAAACATGGATGTGCAACTGTCTTCACAGTATCCTGGCTTGTGATGTTCTGGGTTGATGCCTAGGAATGGTATAGCTAGGTAGTAGGGAAGGTCTACGTTTATTCTGTGGAACCTGTAGACCATATGTCCAGAGTGTTGTACTACTTTACATTCCCACCAATAGGGTTCCTTCCCCACCCCCCATTTCCACCAGCATTTGTTGTTCAAATTCACAATGTTAGCCCACCTAACTGGGATCATTTTTCTTTGATTTTAAGAGAGGGTTTTGTTGCTACTTTTGCCTGGCCTAGCCTGGAACTCACGATCTTTTTGCCCAAGTAGCTGGGATTATAATAAACTAAGTGATTTTTACATTTTAGATTTCAAATCACCATTTACAAATAATTCCTATAACCAACAACTTCAGTAGGTATTAGTCTATATCTGTCTTTATATCTCTATATATCACTTACTGTGTCGAACATCGAAAACAGAAAGGCAAAATGTGATTTGGAAATTGCCCCTGGTGACTAGTAAAGAAAAGAAGTTGCGGTGCTTCCCATTTTAATCACACATTTTTCTTCTTTCTACCTAGTGTTGTATGACTGGGAACCACAGCCAATCACTAAGCACTCTTATGAGGTGTTCACTATTGAGAATGTTAAGCAAAGATAAGGAAAGACTCTGGCACAGTAATATAGGTATACAAATGAAAGTTCCATTTTAAATGGTGAATGCACAACTTCCTGGCAAACAAGCAGATTTTCAGATAAGATCTACAAAGAATCAAGAGAGATAACGTGATTTCCTGTAAGCCTTGGAGAATGTGACTATGTATGCTGGAATTAAGGATTATGCTTCTTTACATGCACACACACAAATACTGATATTAAGCAATAAAACAAAACTTACAATCTGAAATTTACAATCACAAGAAAGGTAAATTATAACATTTCTTGATCTGACAAAAGGATTCATCACAGTTTTCTTATAAGTTCTTCTTGCTCATAATTCATTTAAATATTAATATAGTTTATAGACACTTTTCCAGAACAAATCTACTAAATATATTAAAGTGTCTCTACTTCCATCTACAATGTTTCCTCTCAGTTGCTCTGAAATTTTCTGAGCTCTCACTGAAAAGAACTTATTCCTCTTTCTTCAACTCCCTCCCTAATTACACAACTAATGTTATGTCCGCTGGGTTCCTCTTCCAAGTCAATTCACATAGCATCTACTGTGGCTAACTCTACTCTCCCACATCACGTTCTTTCCTCCTACACTGCCCCTCCAACGCTGCCCAAGACTGAACACTCCTCACCCAGCAACACATTCTCTCAGCCCTCACTTCCCCACTCCTTTCTATCTTGACTTCTTCCTTACCCTTATTCCCATCTCTCTCTTCTTTGTATTATCTTTTTGGCAATTACTGCCAATTTCCTGACATCTATGAAACAAGAAAAGTCCCTTCTAGACAAGATATAGTGTCTTACTAAGTATTTCACTTGGTTAGAAGGAAAAAATTAAAGCCCATTGATCAAAAAGGCAATGAAAGTAAGAATCAGTAAGTTTGCAAACAATTTAGAAATTTTCTAGTATTATGAAAATGACACTGAGTTCAGGTTATGGTCAGTGGCCCTAGTTTTTAATTCTACTTTTGTGAGTAACAAATTATTGCTTTGGTCAAATGACAATTTTTAGAAATCTCATTTTCTACATAAATATTTGCTGGTAAAATTTAAATGTTTGCATTTCCCACAAGTACGAAGATAAAATGTCAAGTGAAGGTTTGAAGAATGCTGAAGAATAATATTCAAAGCTGAGAACCAGTGGCTTGTACCTGTAATCCTAGCCATTTAGGAGGTTGAATCTGAAGATCATGGTTCCAGGCCAGCCTGAGCAGAAAAGTCTATGAGATTCTTATCTCCATTAAACTACCAAAAGGAGCTGGAAGTGGAGTTGTGGCTCAACTAGAGAACTAGCCTCCAACAGAAGCAGCTCAGGGACAGCGCCTATGGACAGGCCCTGAGTTTAAGCCCCAGTAGCAGCATACACACCAAAAAAGGAATAAAATTCAATAGTCTGTAACTTTCTTACATTAAAACGAACAAAAAAATAGATATGGAAGGGGCCCAGAGCATGGCCTAGTGGTAGAGTGCTTGCCTAGAATGCATGAAGCTCTGGGTTCAATTCCTCAGTATCACATACACAGGAAAAGCCAGAAATGGTGCTGTGGCTCAAATGGTAGAGTGCTAGCCTTCAGGAAGGATGGTGTTCAGGCCCTGAATCCAAGCCTCAGGACTAGCAAAAAAAAAAATATGGAAGGTTGGGTACCTGTGGTACATGCTTGTAATCCTAGCTACTCAAGAGGCTGATATCTAGAGGATCCCAGTTTGATGTTAGCTTGGACAAGAAAGTTCATTAGACTCTATTTTCAAAATAACCACAAAAAGCAAGCTAGAGGCAAGACTCAGTCTGGCAGTAGAGTACCAGACTAGCAAGGATGAGAACCTGTGTTTAGTACTACCTCCCACAAATTATGTGAAAACATAAGAACAAGTATGCTACCCTGGGTCCAATTTTTAAAAAGCTACTATGAAATTTTAAAAAAAGTCAAAAAATGCCACTGAAAGCATATGACCTTGTTTTAGCCATCTAACAGGTCCCTTGGTGAAGCATCTTTTATGTAAAGAATTATATGTCTATTTCTTGTAACTAAAAAGAACTAGTATTTATAAATCATGGAAATGGGAGCAGAAAGAAATGATTCATCCTGATGAAACCCATAAAAATGAAAATTATCTTTCATGTACCCTATTTTCTACCTCTGCTTTGAAAGTTCCTTAAGAAACTATTCTGTGATTTATATAACTACTTAAAATCAAGCCTATAAATCTTTATTCAAAATGATTTTGAAGATTCAAGAGCCAAAAACATCTTGAATTGTACATTTAAATTTATTTACATTTATGAAGAAGATAGATGTCAGTTCTGGATGCATGCCTGGACCATATAATGAATTTGATCTCATAAAAACCAGTAAGTAATAAATATTTTAAAATTCCAGTATTGCTTTGGAAGCTTAAATAATAAAGGTCTAAACATTTCCCAAAACTATTCAAAATAATTTTAGTACATTCATTTAACTTCTGATTCTGAGATTATGAAAAGAATAAGAATAGGAAAACAACTTAGTAGTGCTGGAAAATGGATACAGATATCAGTAACACATAAAAATCAGAAGCAATTGTTCTAACACAACTCAGGTAAGACTAACTCAGGTAAGACTGGCAAACCCAGCAAGAAAGAAAAGAAGCCAGGTACAGTGCTGTATGCCTGTAATTCAAACACTCAAGATGACTGAAGCCACCCTGGGATATACAGCAAGAAGGGAGTAAGAGCGAGATGGAAGAAAAGGGAAGGGAAAAGGGAGGGATAGAAGATGGGGAGAGAGGGAGGGAGAGCACCAATGTGTACACATGTGTGTGTGTGTGTGTGTGTGTGTGTGTGTGTGCAAGAAAAGTGAAACCTCAGTCCGACTGACTCCTTTCGAAAAGGTTTTAGGTCCAGAGCTAAGAAATCATAAATTTCAGCCCTCACCTTAGAGTTTATGGTAGTGACCACTAAATCTGGCTCCTAGATTAATGCCCTAAGTATTTCTCTGCTATCAAAGCACATGCTATCTGCGCATGGTGGTACATGCCTATAATCCCAGCACCTGGGAGTAAAGGAAAGAGTGTCAGGAGTTCAAGCCCAGCTCACACAGTGAGACTCTATCTCAAAAAACAGAACCTCCCAAAAAACAAAACACCACCACTACCACCAACACAAAAGCAACTGTAACGAAAATAAATACATAAAAATAGCTTGTGCTTTGAGCTTAGCCCAGAATAAAAGTTCACAAGACCATTACCTTGGCATGCACCTATTATCCAAGCTGTAATACCAAGTTAGCCTGGGCAAAAAGCTAAGCCCTAGCTCAAGAACAATTAGAGCAGAAAGAGCTGGAAGTCTGGCTCAAGTAGAGCTTAAGTATGCCCCTGTCTAGCAAGGCAAAGCCCTGGGTTGAAACTCTAATACTGCCCAAATCAGTCAATAATCACACTAAGAAAAACTTCATAGAATATATCTCAAAGTTACGTCTTGCTGGTATTCCACAGGAGCTAAATGGAATATAGAAAAGTAAATGAAGTTCCTCCTCTAGTTAGAATAAAAGCTAGTTTCTCATTTGGACCTGAAAATCTTGTTCTATGAAGAGACTGACATAATTTTAGACAGAACTCACCTTACTAATCTACTGCTAAGCAAATCTCTCTTTATAGGACAGCAAAAAATCATCAGACTTTCAGCAAAAAAAAAAAAAAAGAACTTAAATTCTCACCTACCTGGGGGATTGAGAAGCTGAAGAACTTCGGTGTGTTCCATAGCCTGCAGGAAGTCGCTCAGTTCCGCGACTGTACATCCTTTTTCACCCATTAATTTTAGTAAGCACAGGCTTGGGCTTCCCTCAGGCTCTAGTACCTTAAGAGAACACTGCTCCAGGTCCAGACAACTGAAAATGACAGATGTAATTCAAGTCAGCAACATACTTAGAATGATAAGACTGCTAGGTTAGTTGCTTCACTGTAGGTTTCATAGAGAAAAATCCACAGGTTGGCAGAGTGATGTGAAGCTATTTACATCGTGAATGCTAGTGCGCCTTCCTCCTTCTCCTCCATCATCTTCCTCTTTACTTACTTCTCCCATTCAAGCTCCCAAGGGGAGCGATGCCTTGAAACTGGATGTGGGAAAAATTTGGTCTTGGTACTGATCAAGAATTAGGCCTTTAGTTTGAAAATAAGGAAGAGAAGGACTAAAACATCTCTCTACTCTTGAAAATGGTAAAGAAAAGATGACCAAAAGTGAAGGCACTAGAATGCTAGATTCTGCTGCCTCTGAAAGGAATATGCCCTCATACCATTTAGAGTCAATACATCTTAAATAATGGCACAGGAGCATATGTATGTATGTATGTATGTATGTATGTATATATATATATATATATATTTGTGTGTGTGTATGCTAGTGAAAAAGTAAGTTTCTCAAAAATGACAATAGAAGGTGCCAGGCTTGTAATCGTAGCTATGCAGGAGGCTAAGACCTGAAGATGCTAGTTTGAAGCTAGCCCAAGTATGGAAATTCCATGAGACTCTTATCTTCAATTAGCTACCAAAAAGCTGGAAATGGAGCTATGGCTCAAGTAGTAAAGTGCTAGCCTTAAGCTCAGGGCCCAGGCCCTAAGTTCAAGCCCCTGACCAGTACAAAAAAAAAACAAAACTAGAAAAAGTCAATGTTACAGAAAAAAAAATGCTCACATCAAGATCACATATTAGAAATAATTTTAAGATTTCAATTTTTTCAAATGATTAACAAAGTTTACAAATAAAAAGGGCCATCTTCAGAATATATCTTCTAATGCCTAAGTTTACTAGGATTTAATACACAAAATTAAGTCATCTCATCAAATGCAAACAAGTGATAACTGATGTTTACTTGATGCAGAGAAATGAAAAATCAATTTTATTGTTCAAAGAACAAAGATCAAATTGAAATAGACGATTTTTCTTCCAAGAGGCATATAGGAGGGTAAGATATTGCATCTTCCTTTCATCTTATTGATTTTCTGGAAGGTACAGCCTTTCAACTAAGGTGATATATACATACTTAGCTTTTATCTTTCTTTTTTTAGTTACATTCCTGTAAGAGTGTGCTTTGAAGTGGCTTTTGAAAATTCTAATTTGGAATTGAAAAAACTCGCTTTATTACTGAAGCAAAAGGACTATTGCTTTAAAAACGTATTTTTACTTATACCTTTAGAAATACATAATCAAATGAAACATATATGCCTTTTGGGCACAAACCACAGGACTGCTTTTAGGTTTTGTTTCTCCTCTTGAGTACACTCTCTGTAATCTTTATTCATTGATTTAGTTCATTTGTTAATTATCTAAATTGTATATTTCACCTCACAGGTATTTAAGGATCCAGCAGTGGACAAAATTCTTCTAAAGTTTTCATTTTAGGGGACAGACAGATATAACGCACACCTGTCCAAGTGTTTTGAAGAAAACTAAAAGAAATCAGAGGACAGGTAAGGCCCAATAGATACACAGGGCAACTAGAGGTACTATAATCAAGAGGAGCTGGTAAACATTTACCTGTACTCTGGAGTTCAAAGAAGAGATAACTTAAAAATGTCTGTAAAGCCAGAAGACTGAAGCATAAAACCAGGAAGAGATGAAGAGATACAAAGACTAAGCCTTAAGGCACTCCAAAACTCAGAGACAGAGAAGATGGAGATAAGGACAGAACATTCTGTTACAGACTTAAAAAATCATTATTGTGAATGGATATAGAGAGGGGTTACAGTTATGTAAGTCAGGCAATGAGTACATTTCTTTTGGGGCAATGTCATTTCTTCCCTCACTCTTTCCCTGTGTCTCCCTCCTGTCCCCACCTACAAAGTGCATAGTTCATTTTCAACATAGGACAGAGTGCTACATTTGTTCATCTTTTCAGTTTTTTAGTATGTATTCTCATCCCTACTTTCAGCTGCTAGAGGATAAGATTTCTGCTGCTAAAAACAACACCTCCTATGCAGCAGACATGAAATTATGGGCTTTGCCAGGGAGGGGGGGTTTCTCTTCCATAGTCCCATTTCTAAGCACCTTGCTTACAGAACTCAGGCATTTTATAGTACCAGAAAGCTCTGACATCCTTGGAGCTTAAATAACTTAGACATCACGAAAATTATACAGATTGGGCAAGGCAGAGAAAATCTGTGCTTATCTAAACTGACAGCAGTGGTGTCTAACAGTAAATTAGTTTGGAATGGAATCTAGAGTTATATGTAGGGCGTTCCCATGATTAGCGATTCTAGCAAACTAACCGCATGAAAGGATTCATTTTGAATCAGCAATAACCATCTGAATAATGTATCCCCAGTGGACAGTGGGGATAGTTCCTACCTAGTTTGAGGAAATATATAAAGAGTTTTATGGGGCTGGGCTGGGAGTTTGGCCTAGTGGTGGAGTGCTTGCCTAGCACGCACAAAGACCCAGGTTCGATTCCTCGGTACCACATACATAGAGAAAAAAGAGCCAGAAGTGGTGCTGTGGCTCAAGTGGTAGGGCTCTAGCCTTGAGAAAGCAAAAGGACAGTGCTCAGGCCCTGAGCTCAAACCCAAGACTGGCCAAAAAGCAAACAAACAAAACCCCAACAAACAAACAAACAACCCCCCCAAAAAAGAGTTTTAGGAGGAAAAAGTAATGAGAAAAAAAAGAAACTGAAGACGCAAACATGCAGAATTTGGACCATGAGCTTGAATATTAAACAGTGACTGTAGGAAAGCATCTTACATTCCCCAGAGTCGGTTATCCACTTGGACTAGAACCTTCAACTACAATTCCTATATCTGATAAGAGAAAAAAAAAACATATTTATGATCTTTTACGGTCACTGATATCATTCTCCCAACAGTATAAAATCACTTTGTAAAACATTTTTTTTTTCCCTTACATTCTAGTTCACTCTTCCGCTTTGGTTGTCAGAAAGTTCTCAGCTTATTTAATTCCTCTGATCTCATTAGGTATGAGGCAGATAATATTCCCAATGTGAAACTTGATCCTGGTAGATTGGTAAAACTCTCCTCTATCTTGCAAAACCTACCTCCCCACTGATCAGCTTCCACAGACGAAGCTTTTGGTGCCTACAACATCTGGACCAATACTTTCCCTCCTCCCTATACTACTATGCTTCTTCCTGGAAGAGTCTTATAGACACCTTCACCAAATAGCAATGCTTATTACCAGAGAGCACAGAGCCTTTCCCTAACTACAATGCTGGTCATCTGTCCTCAAAGACAAATCCTTGTTACTATGATTAAGTCTAGAAATCTAAGAATTTATAGGCTTCTGCATTTTGTTTGCATACTCAAAACCTAAATATATTCTCCTAATATTTAGTTTGTATTCTGTCTGCTTGGAAGACTTCACTAGTTTACCGTGCGTGTGTGTGTGTGTGTGTGTGTGTGTGTGTGTGTGTGTGCATGTGTGTACGTGGGTGCAGGTCCTGGAGCTAGAACTCTGGGCCTTAGGCTCTGTCTCTGAGCTTTTGTGCGCAAGGCTAGTGCTCTACCACTTGACCCACAGTTCTGCTTCCAACTTTCTGTGGTTAACTAGAGATAAGAGTTGCACAGACTTTCCTCCCCCGGCTGGCTTTGAACTGCAATCCTCCCATCTCAGCCTCCTGAGTAGCTAGGATTACAGGCGTGCTCCACCACTGCCCGACTTAATTCATTCTTTCAGAGGTGTAATTTGTGGAAATTTGTGACCTGTGAGACTACACCAGACTAGATACAGGATACATACAGAAGAATCCAGCCCTACGATTAAGCCAAAACATAAGACTAGGTTTGGTGGCACAGGTCTGCAGTCCCAGCACTGGGAAGGCGGAGGCTGATGGGTCGGTCAGGACTCGCAGCAGAACCCACAACATAAAGAACGTTTCAAATCGTAAACTAATGACATTTTCCTAATTATTTCTGCAAAAACAACAACAATCTGTTACTGTGTAGGAATGGTGGTATCATCCACAGAAAAGTTCTGTCCTTTTCTTCTCTCGTATGGAAAAGTGTTTCATGTCAAGAAGAGAACTTGGTAACTTGCTCTGACGGTCAGAGTCCGCCTTTCCCCCTTGCCTTCTCCCTGTGAGGTGTCGATCCCCCTGGCTCTGAGGGAGGGCTGGCACTTTACGCCCTGGTGTCTACCTCGACTCCCTGCCCTCCAGGGGTGGAGGGTTTGCGGGCCGTTTCGGCCCCTTCCCTCCCACCTGAGGGGGCCCAGCTGGCATCCCCCGCCCGCCCTCCCGGGTCTCGACCGGGCTCGGATTCTCCCAGCAGGGGGTCGACACTCTCCGGGCCCGGTGCCCCCCTGCCTCCGTGCCCCAGCTCTGTGTCGCGCGCCCGGCTCGGGGTCCCGTCCCACCCGCGCCCCGGGCCGGGCTCACCTGAGCCGGAGTCGCCCCCGATTCCCCGCCAGCTCGGCCAGTCGCCTCCATCCCCGGCCCTCGGGTGCACGGTCCAAGCTCTCGCTGAGCCTCCGCAGCAGGGGCTCCCGCAGACGGTTGAGGGTCGCGCCCGCGGGACAGGCGGGCGGCGGCCCCGAGACCGCGGCCGGGGGCTGCTGTGAAGCCGGGGGCGACGAGGCCTGCAGCGGCTCCCCCCACAGAGACATGGCTCGCGCGGGCGACCCTGCCTCCCGCGCGGGGCCGGCACTCGCAGACACCTTCCGCTCGCCCCTGCCGAGCTCCGAGCTGCAGTGGCGGAAGGAAAACTCGGCGGACCTCACGGGAGGAAGCTCCGCTCCGTGCCGGTGAGACAGGTTTACCCGAGGAGGCCGCCACCGCCCCGCCGAGGGGCGGGGCCTTGGGGGGTGTGGCCTAGGCGAGGGCGTGGCTAACAGGGAGGGGTGTCGGAGGCGCGGCCTGGAGGCGGGGTCTCCACACGCGCATGCGTGCGGCGGTGCCTTCCTCCACCTCCCCGCCTCCCCCTCCACCCGGCGTGGCGCGCGCTTCAAACCCTGTGGGGCAGGAAGAGACGGGTGGTTCCTCTGCTGGAGGAAGCGGTGGAGCAACGACGCCCGGGTGGGGCGTCGGGGCTTCCCGGGGTCGTGGGAGGAGGCTGGGCTCACGCGGATCAGGGGAGCCCGCAGCTCCCGGCTGCACCAGGCCAAGCCACCCGCTCCCTCCTATCTCTTGACAGAGCGCAGGCCTAGCAGGCCCAGGGCCCTGGGTTCCTTCCCAGCCCTGAAACAAGCCGCGTAACGTTCATGTGTGGTGACTAATGAATCTTGGAAATGATTGTTTTTTAGGCAGGAACCATCTGGTTTCCTCCAGGTTAAACTGCTACCCACAGTCTCCATACTGACCACAGAGAGGATGCAGTTCCCCATTCCAGAAGGAGCCCATTTAAGAGAAGCAAAGCAGTAGAGACACGCTTCAGTCCTCACTTACATCCAAGGCCATTAATTCCAAGGAAAACCCG
This sequence comes from Megascapheus bottae, assembly GCF_031878675.1. Lineage (NCBI taxonomy): Eukaryota > Metazoa > Chordata > Mammalia > Rodentia > Geomyidae > Megascapheus > Megascapheus bottae. Next base: position 11,493,431 of record NC_143527.1, read on the forward strand.
AGGTACTTTGGGGACAAACGCAAGCTGCTGGCGTGGCTGGCCAGGTAGTCCTGAGTCTTTCTGGGTTAAGTTCAGAATGCAGTCTGATGGCTCACAGCACAAACTGTGGATCCAGAAAGTGCTTCTGGGTACGGTTGTTATAACCTTGAGTAAGTTACAGAACTACTGAAATGTAGTTTGTATAGAGTTGTAGCCAGAGTGAAAGGCTTTGATGTACGTCAGAACAATTAGTGACAGGCACACGGTGAGCAATAAACACTAGCTCTCTCCCTTATCAATACAAATGCTTGTTTCATACTTGGCTGAACTTGGACAGCCTTTCCCAATCAGATTTAGTCTGTTACCCATGTGTGCCAAGTATGGAAATTAAGTCATTGTTGGATTCTTTTATTTATTTATTTGCCAGTCCTGGGCTTGAGCTCAGGTCCTGAGCACTGTCCTTGGACTTTCTCAAGGCTAGAGCTCTACCACTTGAGCCTCAGCACCACTTCCGGCTTGTTTCTATGTATGTGGTACCAAGGAATCGAACCCGGGCCTTTGTGCATGCTAGGTAAGCACTTTAACCACTAGGCTAAACTCCCAGCCCCTTTGTTGGATTCTTATTTATAATCAACAGGCCTTAAAAAAAAAAAATCTCCTAAGCCTACCTGATTCCATGTGTTGTTTACATCACTTATTTGAGAATAAGTTAAAAGGAAGATCTGCGTTATTTACTTTGAGACTATCCTTACTAGTTTCATCTGATACTTTCTTGATGTAGCTTAGCTGGCCACTGAATTGATGATTAACTACCTTCTTTCCACTCTTACTTCTCGGGGTGAGTGCCTACCTTCTTTCAACCTACCCCAACCCTATTTTCTACCTAGCTATTTTATAACCTCATTCATTCTCCCCCACCACCCTCATCTTATACCCTGGACTGACATTACATGTTGTGATTGGTCTAGTTCATCTGTCAATCAAATGTTAATATATCTATGATGTGATTTTCAGTTCTGTTCTAGGGCATGCTAGCATAGTAGAAAAAAAAACATGACCTTTAAAATTAGCCCTGAATATGAACCTTGATGTTGCTACATATTAATGGTATCACCTTGAGTAAGTTATTTAATTTCTCTGAGCATCTATTTCTGTTCCAGTAAAAAGGTAGAAGACAAAGCTGGGTAGTGGTGGCTCATCTCTATAGTCCTGGATACCTGGAGGCTGAGAATGTGTGGGTTGTGATTTGAGGCCACCTTAGACAGAAAAGTCTTGGAGACTCCATTTTAATCAGGGGCTGGCTTGATGAAAGGCTTAGGTGTGTGCCTGGACCTGAAGTGAGACCCTGTTCTAAAAACTACCCAGTAAGTGCTTGTTTCATACTTGGAATATGGCTCATGCAGTAGAGCACCCACCTAGCAAGCACAAGATCCCCTGCATTCAAAACCCAGTACCACTAAAAAGAAAAAAAAAAGTAGCTAACGGTATAATGTATGAAAGCAGGTGAATGTTCAGTCACTCATTGCTTGACAGTCAGAGAATACATTATTAGATGATTTTTTTGGTTGTTCATGGGGTTTGAATTCTGAGCCTGGGCACTGTGACTGAGCTCTTTAGCTCAAGGCTAGCACCCTACCACTTTGAGCCCCATCACCGCTTCCAGTTTTCTGGTTGTAAACTGGAGATAAGAGTCTCATGGACTTTCATGCCTGGGCTGGCTTTGAACCATGATTCTCAGATCTCAGCTTCCTAAATAGCTAAGATTACAGCTGTGAGCTACTGGCGCCTGGCTGATTTTGTTCTTTATATGAACATGAAAGTGTACTTACACAAAGTGAGATGGCTGTGAAATTACTAGGTGATAAGAATATTATGGAAACACATTTGTATAGATGTCTGTCATTGACCAATGAATATGTAATATGTGAGTAACATAGCACTCTGAATAGTGCTACATTCGTTTCTGAGAACAAAATAAAGAAGCTTCCTTTCTATCTCAACAATCATTTTTTTACAAAAAAAAATGGAGAAAAATTGAAAGTAGAGACCTGGCTTTAAATATTCCTTCAAGTTCATGCATGTATGTGGATAATATCCTTAGGAGTTTTTTTCTCCTTACTTGAAAGTGATCAAGATCTTTTTGAATCCAGATAATCTGCAGGAAATTGGTGGTTTCAGTCTTCAAAACCCTGCTGATGTCATCCTCAAAACACTCACAGATGTGGAAACTGACTCATAGGTTTGTTCTTATCTTTTACACAACTTGATTGTAGATGCCAAATAAAAATGCCAGACTGATACAATTCATAGACAAACAAGTTTGAAAAGACCTGGTCCAGGAATTTACCTGCAGACAGTCCTTGGATCTGTAAACATTGACAGGAAAGGAAAAAAGTCATGTGACAAAAGGCTTGCATTGTCCTGTATTCCACACAGACAGCTCTGGGCTACTCAGGCCATCCTGCCACACAAGACCACTCATATTCACATCACAGCAGCTATTCTTGCTGACATTTCCTAAATGATTAGGGGACTTTTTAAAATTTGAATTTCAACCCTGGGGTGGTCACTAAATATCCTACTACTCATCCAGACCTCAGTACTTGATATTGACCATGGCAAAGACTACTTATTTAAATTTATCTACCTAATTAATAACAGATGTTCATTGGGTATCTTGCCTACTTTGTGCCAAACTCAGTACCAGGTCACTACTAGAGGATGTTTTTGTTTGTTTTGTTTAGATGATACTAAGGTTTGAACTCAAGGCCTTGAACATGCTAGACAAGCACTGTACCTCTTCAGCCATACCCCCCTCCTCAGCCCTTTTCTGTTATAGTTATTTTTCAGATAGGCTCTCAACATTTTTTCCCCAGACAAACCTGGACCATGATCTTCCTATGTATGTCTCCTGTGTTGTCAGGATTACAAGTCTATGTTCCCACATGCAGCTTGTTGATTGAGATTGGACTCCTGATAACTTTTTGTTTTCTTCTGGCTGGTCTTGTGAACTGGTAACCCTCCTAATCTCTGCCTCCTAAATTGCTGAGATTACAGGCATCCACCACTATGTCTGGCCCTAAAGAATAATTTTTTGTTGTTGTTGCCAGTCCTGGGCTTGAGCTCAGGGCCTGAGCACTGTCCTTGGACTTTCTCAAGGCTACAGCTCTACCACTTGAGCCTCAGCACCACTTCCGGCTTTTTTTTCTATATATGTGGTACCAAGGAATCGAACCCGGGCCTTTGTACATGCTAGGCAAGCACTTTAACCACTAGGCCAAACTCCCAGCCCAAGAATAATTTTTTTTTAATGAAAGTAAAAAACCATGACTCAATAAATAGACAATGAACATATGTCAAAGATCTTACTTAATTCACTAACAAGGGAACCAGAAAGGCATCACAGCTACTTTAGAGGAGATTCCAAAGACCTGATAAATAGATAATCACATCAGAAAATGCTGAAATGAATTTTGCATCACAGATACAAAATTAGTTTTGTCTACAGTGGAGGAGGGAAATACATTAAACTACCTACTTCTCCCCCAACACAATTTAGTAATAAGAATTATTTGGATTTTCTTCCTTCAAGTGGGCTTCTATTTCTCAGAGTTGTGAAATAGGCCAGCTCAGACAATAGAAGAAGACAACTAGATAGATGAGCTAACCAGGGTACCAATACAGTTCAGTTTTTTTTTTTTTTCTTTTGCCAGTCCTGGGGCTTGAGCTCAGGGCCTGGGTGCTGTCCTTGAGCTTTCTCAAGACTAGTGCTCTACCACTTAAGCCACAGCACCATTTCTGGCTTTTTTCTGTGTATGTGGTACTGAGGAATCCAACCCATGGCTTCATGCATAAGAGGAAAGCACTCTACCACTAGGCCAGACTCCCAACCCCTGCCTTTGAGTTGACAAAACCCAGTGTCTGTTTAAGGAAAATGAGTGGTAAGTGCTGGCTTCATGGCAAAAAGTAGTTGTAAAGACCCCAAGAGAAGGCTTCTGCCACTTGGAGAGATGGAACAATGCCTGGAGACTTGGGGAAAAAAAGAACACCAAGGTGGCACAGGGCCACAAACCTCAATAAGGTGGACAAATCATGCTTAACACACTAGAGCTGAGGATACAGACAACAAAAGGACAGAGACTGAAATGAAAGATCAGATTATGTTACACCAAAGACTGAGTTGTTACCCAAGTCTGTGTCTGCCATGGGATTGTCTGTGCCTTGATGGATTATATACAATATTATTGGAAGTTGGGTCCAGGTGGCTCATGTCTGTAACCCTAGCTACTCAGGAGGCTGAGATCTGAGGATCTGAGGGTTACCAGCCTGGACAGGAAAAGTCTGTGAGTCTTACCTCCAATTAACCCCCAGAAAGGCAGAAATGGTGCTGTGGTACAAAGTAGTAGATCGCTAGCCTTAAGTAGCCTTGACTTCAGTGCCCAGGCCCTGAGTTCTAGCCCCATGACTGATTTAAGAAATAAAAAACAAAGAAAGATGTTATTGGGTATTACCATGGATAGTTTTATCTTCATTGCTATGCATTAATTTACTAGGTAAATTAATTTTGTTACAGGGATCTATTAAACATCCAAGAGTACAGTGACTAGGTCAGAACTGCTAAAGCTGATGAATGGGTGAGTTTGAGAACACATGCCTTAAGTGAGTAAGGGAAACAGAATAGTTATTTCATGTCTGGGTTTTTGAAGAGTCACTGGAAAAGCAGTGTGAGGAAGGACAAGCCTCAAGATATATCTCAGCCAGAGTGGATGGCACAAAGTATAATCCCAGCATTTGGGAGGCTGACACAGGAGGATCAAGAATCAAGGCCAACCTGCACGACATCATGAGACCCTCTACAAAACCAAATAAACAGCAAACAAAGAATTACAATATAGTATAGAGCTTGGCCAAGGCCCAAGAGTTTTGGACGCGGATAGGAAGCGACAAATGGAAGAAATATAAGAAATATTTGGATTACTTTTCACCAGTCTTGGTAATATCATCAGGTCCTACAAATTGCTAGGCATTTAAAAATGTTGTTTAAGTTTTCAGATGTCTTATTCATAACTTGTTTACTCAGGAGGAAGTGAAACAAGCATTTCTTTCTGTGTGTGTGTGTGTGTGTGTGTGTGTGTGTGTGTGTGTGTGTGTGTTGCTGCAGATCCAACCCAGGGCTCAAGCACAGGTAAATTCTTCCCAAGAGAAGAACGTGACATCTGCATGTTCTTCATGGTAATAGCAGAATTCAGTAAAGCAGGACTTAAATAGCTGGGATGAGCCCCTTCAGCAAAGACTTCCTAGGACAGGATTTAGAGCTGGATCCTGAAGGATGGAGGGCTTTGTGAGGGCAATTTAAGGCCAAAGGCGCAGGGGGCAGGCGTTAGCACCCAAGGGAATGAATATACTGAATGGAAGGAAATGGGCTGTGGAGCACTGTGGGTGACAGATAGAGCAATCTGGCAGCAGCAGACATTTGAACTCAGGGCCTGGGCACTGTCCCTGAGCTTCTTCCACTCAAGGCTACCTGAGCTACAGAGCCACTTCTGCCTTTTTCTGTTTATGTGGTACTGAGGACTCGAACCCAGAGCTTCATCCATGCTAGACAAACACTCTGCCAGTAAGCCACATTTTCCAGCCCCTTGCTATTAAATTTTCAGTGAAAGTTTTCAAACGGTAGAAAAGGAGAGCTGAGTAATGCTTTCAAGAGATAGAAGATATTCACACACACAACATGCACCCAGAGATAACATCACCTTGTTCTGTCAAATTTATTTGAGCATGAGTATTATGACAAGAGTAATACCAGGCTTTACGACACCAGTGGCATTATGATAAGAAACGTCTTGAATTACATCTAATTCATTACTCTGAAAGGAAATGGTGCAGAAACTCACATGTAAATTACTTTGGGGGACACATTTCAGCTGCAGGCAGGAGTTACAATTGAGGCGTTCTTTCTAATGGAAACGAGACACTGTTAGCAGAGTAACAATCACATTAATTCGTGTAACAGCCTTTTGGATTTGTGACAAGAACTTAAGGATCTGTGGATATAATATCCACAGTGAGACCTGCACAGAATCTGGCCTGATGACAATGGATGACTATATTCAGTCACCTGTTGTATTTAACTCTAGTCACAGAATGTCAGCCCTATAAGGACACCTTAGCCTAGCTAGCTCAGCATCTTTAGGAGAGTTTTTCTGCCTCTTCTTTAACCTCTACCAAAATACTTTTCAAAGAATGGCTTGGACCATATGTCAGCATATGAAGTGTATTAGAAAAAAGATTTTCAGGCCTGAACTCAGTCTGAACGAGAAGACCTGGGGATGAATCTGGCACAAGCCTCGCCAGTCCCACATGGATTCAGTCTATGGGAATGAGAGAGGCTCCTCCATGCTTCAGCTTCAAAATATCTTGGGTCAGTAACTTCTTGTAGATGGTGCTCAGCCACATAGAGATGACTTCCTGCTTTATGTCTATATTTATCTCTCCAAAGCTTTGAGGGGTGGAGCACATCATCTTCAGAAGTGTAGACACAGCTCAAGCTTTTCCATGTGGGCAGCATCCCAGGGGGGTGGAAAGGGCAGCAAGAGGGAGAAGTAGACAGAGGTAGACAGAGCTGATACTGGAGACCCTGGGGGAAGACAGGCCCAGTTTTTGCCCTTCTCCCTTAACCATCATATGATGACCAGAAACCAGATGATCCAATCCCTCCCCCCCCCCCACCTCACTTCAGGGTCATCTGTAACATCAGTGTGACAACAGCAAATCAATTCAATTGTTATCTGTCTTAGAGCTCTGCAGTGGGTATCTCCTGATTCTAGTGACTTAATATTGAGCTTTAAGTGGCTTCTCCTTAATCAAATGCTTCAAAACAGTTTGTTTCAAAACACATGTGAGAACAAGATTGTCCTTAGAATAAAGAGCAAAGGACAAATCAAAGAAAGCTTCAGTGCCCTAATCCTATGATTAGGTGTAGATTAGTGGATTTGTACTGCTAATCTATACAAAATGCAGTAATGTGGACTTTGATCTTTGGCTGAAAACTTTTAGTTTCACCCTGTTGTGTTTCCTCCCTTTGTGGTTAGCCGCTTGGGAGGGGATTTCCGGAGGTGTACACTCTTCGATTTGTTTCCCAAAATATTTTGCATTGTTTAGGGTAAGAGATGGCATTGCCTACCCTGTGTCCCTAGGTCTCAGAGACTCAGAGAGCCAGTATGCACTGTAAACACAGCCACATGATCATTGTCACATGACTGACTTCAGAAATCAGTTTTATAGTGTGGCGAAATGTAAATAACAAATTTTTACCATTTAACCATTTTAAGGGCATAATTCGGTGGTACCAGGTTGACAGTGTTCTAAAACCACCATCATTTCTATGATGTTTTTTATCATCTCAGAAACTGTACGATTAATTAGTAACTCTATCAACTCCTTAGCCCAGGTTTTGGCAACCACTATTCTCTTTCTTTTTCTAGGAATTTTCCAACAGTAGGTACTTTATATAAGTGAAGTCATGGAACGTTGTCCTTTTGTGTTTATATTTTTCACTTAGCAGAATGCATTAACAGTTCATCCTTGCTGCAGCATATGTCAAGATGTTCCTCCATTTTAAGGTTGAATAATAGCCCATTTTATACACGCATGCACACATACACCACACTGTATGCATGTGTTGTGCCAGAACCTTGAACTTGGACCCCTGCTCTTTTGCTTGTTTGGCTCACAGCTGGTGCTGTACCACTTAAGCCACATCTCCAGTTTGACTTCTTGTTCATTAATTGGAGCTAGAATCTCAAAGACTTTTCTACCTAATCAGGCTTTGAGCCTTAATCTTAAGGCCTCAGCCTTTTGACTTGTTAGGTTTACAGAGGTGAGCCACTGACACCCAGCTAAAGTGATCTGACATTCAGATCTTACCATGTCTGCAACAAATATATAAATATATGTACATACATATATACAATATGCATTATATATAATGTACATATACACGTATATATGCAAACAGGTTAGGATGGATATACAGCTATCTCCTATAATTAGTTCTTTTATGTGTTTGTGGGTGTGTGGGGGGGGTCATGGGGCTTGAACTCGGCCTGGGCACTGTCCCTGAGCTCTTCAGCTCAAGGCTACCACCCTACCCTTGGGCCTGGTCATTGTCCCTGAGCTCTTCAGCTCAAGGCTACTGTCCTACCCTTGTGCCAAGCCCCACTTCCCAATTTTTAGAGGTTAATTGGAGATAAGAGTCTCAGGTCCTTCTGTGCCCATGCTGGCTTTGAACCCTGATCCTCAGATCCCAGCCTCCTGAGTAGCTAGGATTACAGACATGAGCCACCAGCCTCTTATATTTAATTCTTGAAGTTTATCATTCAAACATATTTATAGTCATGATCAATTTTGAGTGAATTTTTATATATATTTATGAGGACAGAGTTCAGAGGTTTTTGTTTGTGTTTTGCTTATTTTGTATATGGATATCAAATTATTGAAAAGATCCTTTTTCTATGGAATTACCTTGGTACCTATATACTATATAGGTGATAGTTCTATATGGTACAGCACCAGTAGTGGACTATCTCAATTACTATTACTTTGTAATAAATTTTAAAATAAGATAATGAAGTATAAATGTGGTATTCAGAATTTGCTCTTTTTCATAATTATTTGGCTAATTCCACTGCATCCCTATATAAACTTTAGGACCTATTCAGCAATGCTACCAAAAATCCTGATTTTTGACATTTGTATTGTATTGAATATTAGATTAATCTGAAAAAAAACCTGCCAGTAAAAATATATTCTCATCCATAAGCATTTATCTGACCTTTTCAATATTGATAGTTTTAAAATCAGTTGCTGGTGGCCCATGTCTATAACCCTAGCTACTGAAGAAGCTAGATCTGAGGACTGTGGTTTGAAACCATCTTGGCAAGGAAAGTCTATGAGACTCTTACCTTCAACTAACCCCTCAAAAACCAGAAGTGGCACTGTGGCTCCAGAGGTAGAATACTAGCCTTGAGCGCAAAGAAGCTCAGTAATAGCACCCAGGCCCTGAGTTCAAGCCTCACAACTGACCGAAAAAAAAAAGGCAGAAACTAGAAGTCTAATAACATGAAAATTTGAGACTCCTATGTATCAAGGTTAAGGAAAAAGGAAAAAGCCAATCAAGTATTTTTTTTTTTTTTTTGCCAGTCCTGGGCTTGAGCTCAGGGCCTGAGCACTGTCCTTGAACTTTTTCAAGGCTAGAGCTCTACCACTTGAGCCTCAGCACCATTTCCGGGTTTTTTCCTATGTATGTGGTATCGAGGAATCGAACCCGGGTCTTTGTGCATGCTAGGCAAGCACTCTACCACTAGGCCAAACTCCTGGCCCCCCAATCAAGTATTTTAATACAGACTACATATGATGAAACCCAGATACTGGGAGTTGAAATTGGGAGTATCAAGATTCAAGGCCAGCCCAAGCAAAAAGTTCTTGAGAACTTCATCTCAATCAATAAGACTGGCTGTAATGGTGATTTGTCATCACAGCTATCTGGCAAGTAGAAATAGAACGGTTGTAGTCCAGGCCGACAAAATCAAGAACTCCTATATGAAGAAATAGCTAAAGCAAAAAGGGCTGGGGACTTGAGAAAACAAATTTAATATGTTTAAGGACCTGAGTTCATAAACCAGTATATGGGAGAATGTTTTGATTCGAGTTCAACTTTACTGTCTACACCTTATAGCAATATGAAGTAGTGGATAAATTCATCAAGGGATAGGACTTTATAAACAAAGAAAGAAACTACAGAAAGAGCTAGTTTGAAAAATTATTATAGTAGGAACATACATAACATAGCATTTACCATTGTGACCATTTAAAAATGCCTGTTCCAGAAGTGTGAAGTGGATTCGCATTGTTGTAAAACAGATCTTCTTTTGCCAGCTGGATGAGGGCTGCAAACCCATGTGTCAGATCATGTCCACGGAGGACCTGATCCTGGGAGAGTTGTTAGGAGAGGGAGCAGAGACCCCCTAGGCAAATATTACCAGCACTGTGCAGCAGGAATGACCTGCACATTTCCAGCTGAGCTAGAGCAACCCTGGCAGAAACTGATCTGACATGTGATTGGTACTAGGCCTCAGCCAAGAATGTGCCCAGCTGGGAAGGGCATGATCTCACTTGTGCCATTCTACACCAGTATTCACGGCCTTTCCATGCCAGGAAGACTAAAACGAGCAGATAAACCCCTTACGTACCCATCCTAACCCAAGTGAGGAGAGCAAAGAACAGCTTAAGAATCCAACGAACTGACTAAATATTCAGACTTGTTTCCAACTGACTAGATACGTGTCTTGCCCCAGCAAGCATTGGGGTCTGGTGACCAGAGGGGCGTCCATTTATTCATGAAACCAAGAAAATAATAATTGGAATTTTAGAAAGCCCCAAAGGCCTTTCAGAGAAGGAATTTTAGAGTATCTGCTATACACATACATTTTTACCTCTAAATCCTTAGAAGAAAAATCTCTCCCCATAAGGAAGATTTTTCCTTCTCCTTTAGCTTCAGAAAAATAGATAATTTAACTTTCATTGGTGTTGCGATACTGCAGTTTGGACTCAGGACTTTTCTGCTTGCCAGGCAGGTACTCTACCACTTGAGTCATGTCCCTAGCCCTAAATATACATTCTTACACGCATACTACTTTATTTGGAATGATACTATTTTCATCCCTTCACTTTTAATCACAAACTCATGTGTTTTATTTAAACACAACAAAAGTGCATCAGCATTTTCTTTCCTTTTTCTCTTCAGCGTACTACCCCTTCTATCCCTCATTTGAATAAAAAATTCAGAGCAAGTGTCCTGACTTGGGTTTAATTCCAAGATCTTTGCTTCTGATTTTCTTTTATTTTTATTCCCTCAAACCTACAATTAAAATAAATAGCAAGCTAATGAGATGAATAATAAGTCAAATCAATTATTCATATACAGACATATGTGACTATATCTGCTGTATGTATGTCTGTATGAATATATAACTATATTCATATCTATCTATGTATCTATGTATCTATCTATGTATGTATCTATGTATCTATCTATCTATCTATCTATCTATCTATCTATCTATCTCTGTGTGTATCTCTATATATCTGCCCTTCTATTTATTTTATTAGGAGATGAATGCTAGAAATTGAAATTGGTCCTACAACAAAACTGAGTTTCCTATAGTGACTTTTAACTTTTCCCTTTAGGAATTTCCAGGCTGTTGGGTAGCAATGGCTCACACTCATAATCCTAGATATACAAGAGGGTGAGATCTGAAGATTGTGGTTCAAAGCTAGCCCAGGCATGAAAGTCTAGTTAACTAGCAAAAAGCCAATAGTGCAATGGCTCAAGTGGCAGAGCACTAGACTGAGCATAAAAACTTAGGGACAGCACCCAGGCCCTGAATTCAAGCCCTACAACCAGCACCAAAACAACAACAAAAAAAGAACAAGAAGCCCCAAGCAATTAATCTACTGCTTTGGCGGATTTTCCTTTTCTTGGCTTTATCTTCTGCTTTGTGTGGCATTTGCTTATCATCATTCTCCCTCTCTCCTTTTCCACCCTCAATCTATTTCCCTGTGGTCTCTGACCTGGAAACTAATTTAAATTGCGAGGATTCCAGCCACACAGTCACAAAATCATGATTGTTTCTGAGTTCTTGTACACGTCTTAGATTTGTTGCCAAAGAGTGATTATTTTAGAGTCACTCAGTCTTAAATAGCTTTCTTCTCATTTAAAGATAAACATGGAAAACAGTACCCATCACCTGTACAGGACAATTCTTTAGATTTAATCATTTTAGATGATCAGTTTTTTGGTCTTGTCAAGGCATAATGACGCAGAGACACTGCATGCTGCTAAGCATTTTGCTTTTCAAGAGTACAGTGCATGTCACAGAGTGAAAGCCTGCCGTGTGTCCTTCTCAAAGTCGCCCACTTGGAGCTGCTAATTTTAGCATCTCTGTGTCTCACTAGAGGTTTCTTTCTAAGCTGTCAGTTTCCAGGTATCACACATTAAAATAGTTTTATAGTGAGGCAAGGCATCCACTTAAGGATGCCTTTGGATAATCCATGTTCTTTCTGGGATCTGGGCAAAATTCAATTAAAAATAATGCCCGTGTTACAAATTTACCTTGCCAACAGGAATAATTCCTTACAATTTAAAGGACTCTGGATTTCTCATGAGAGATAAGAGATTGGAGCTCTGGTGTTTTGGCCTTGCTTCTATGGCTTATGCTCAGTGAACTTTAAAGGACAATTGTAGTGCCATGTCTAAATGAACGACACATGACTCTTCTGTTCACCTCCTCTTCACCCTCCCTGAAAGTTTCTAATGTGGACTTCAAATGCCTGAGCCCCTCAACTTGAAAACCTGCTCATGTTACTCCAGCCCTTTTACTTTCTTAAGGGCAGCTTTAAGCCTGAGGTCCTGTATGGACTCTGCAAAGAGCTGTCCTCTCACTCCAGCAGCAGTCAGTGACAGCTCGTCTGGGTTTCATCAGCTGGCTGGGTCTGCCCTCTGCCAGGGCGTCCCTGGCTACGTCGACAAGTGTTACACCTCCTGCAGAAACGGCCCTCGAATTTCATCACAGTGATGCTAAAAAATATTCTCCAGCTTCAACAAATGACCTAGTACACCCAAGGGCAAGGGAAAAATGTTCTAGAACTTGCCTGAGCATGGACTTTTCCCTCTTTGGAAGACAGACATTTGCTGGAAGCAGATCCAACTCAGCTTTGACCCATTGGTAGGAATGACCCTGTGTTTGAATCTCTGTCCCGGGGACAGAGACATGCAAACAATGCCTCACATACAGCCCGGGGAGCTCACCATCAAGTCAGTCCTCCAGTAACAGCTACTGGACAGACACTACTGCAAAGTAAGTATTGGAGACTCGTGGCATTTACCTAGGAATGGCTATGCTATAGATACGGAGCCATGTACATTTTCCTAGAACAAAGAACAAAGCGTGTTGTGAATGGGAAAGAAATGAAGGCTGCATGGACTATGGGGTGAAGCAGGCTTTAACATGGTCAAATGCCTCTGGTCTCATAGTTTAAGTCCACTTTGACCTTTTATTGAAAACGATGATGATTTTTAAATGTTTATGTTATCTGGACAATAATGAAAACAGTCTCACTTATATCATGTCTGCTTTAACAACTAGAAACAAACGTATCAAATGAGTGGCTTGTAAAGGCTTTGTAAACATGAAAATTCAAGACAATTATTCCGGTGACTCCAGCCCTAGACACGTCTGCTGAAATAGTTGGGTATTTTCATTAGAAATTACGTCTTTTCCTTTGGATTGTCTTCTGACTGAAAAATCTCCCCTGTCTGGTGGACACACAGACTCTTGTCTGATGCAGGTACTGTCAGTTACTGAAAAACTGTCAGACATTTAAAAATGACTCATACAAAGCATTCACTGAGTCAGTAAATAGATACTTAAAAAATAATTATGGCAAAAAGTCAGCCCAAACCAAGAAGCTAAGGATTCATTTGTTCTTAGATTTTAACCATCACATCTAAACTTTAGAACTACTGATTAAGGGTGTCAGTTACAGACATCTGACAGCTATTTAAAAATAGATAAAAGCAAGAACAGCATTTAGAGCTGCTTCTGCTGGAATAATTTACACAACCTTTTCTTGGTGGGAAGGTAACCTTCATTTAAGCAAGACTGGTTAAGATCCGTTAACTAAGTATTGGCAAGACAATTGCTCTGACGTTATCTGTGCTCCGGGTCTAACAGTATGCCAGCCAAGGGGAAATGCAGCAAGCTTGTTATAAGTGTTCTGGATCGAAACCAAGGATGTTGTGAGTTACTTTCTGAACCAACAACTGGATACAGCCTATATGAAAAGGTACTGATGGCTAATAAACAGAGTATCCTGCTCTTCTGGAGCTTTTTTTTTTTTTTGCCAGTCCTAGGCTTGAGCTCAGGGCCTGAGCACTGTCCTTGGACTTTCTCCAGGCTAGAGCTCTACCACTTGAGCCTCATCACCACTTCCGGCTTTTTTCTATGTATGTGGTACCGAGGAATAGAACCCGGGCCTTCGTGCATGCTAGGCAAGCACTCTACCACTAGGCCAAACTCCTGGCCCTCTTCTGGAGCTTTTACAAAACCTTTTTAATCATAATTTGGAGATGTTTTAGGGAAGGTAGAATTCCTGATTACATTACCTGCAAACATTGCTTCGTGTTCATGAACATTTCTGTAGATATCAGCCTAAGCTGATGAATGAATGAAGTCGTGAGGTTCCTAATCTAGATGGAGAAGGAGGAGTCCTCAAGAAGAAAGCCCCCGCTGTGAAGCAGGATTTGCAATTGCTTGACTCCAGCCCAATTGTTTGAAGTGTCTGAATCCCAGTTTTCTTTCCTGTAAAATGGAGGTAACAGCATTCGCTATAATACAATTGATAAATATCCTCTTTAAACAGGATTAGATGACTATAGATATAGCATAATATGTATATAACATATCTTATATAACTTTCATACATTTCTTATAATGTATATAACGTAGACTGTTATTATATTAAACATTGTTATATATATTAAACACTCAGGCTTCAGGATATGATTATGAATTTACCTATGTAGAGTAGTAGAAACTAAAACTAAACCTTATTGACATTAGTGTAATGACTAAAAAAAAAAACCAGAAAGTTAGATTGAGGAAAATTCTGTACTTAGAAACAATGTGTTTGAAAGCAAAGCTTAAACATACAATTATATTTTAGAATTTATCATAAATGAATTTTTAACTGAAAATAGTTGGCAGCATGTTTAGTTTCTTTAAAAAAAATAGGTAGAGATGTATCAGCATCATCTCAGAATTCGTGTGTGTGTGAGTACCTGCTCTAGGGCTTAAACTAAGGGCGTGGGTGATGTTCTTGAGTTTTTGAGTCACTACTCCATTTCTGGATTTTTTGGTAGTTAATTGGAGGGAAGAGTCTCATGTACTTTTCTGCCTGGGTAGGCTTTGTACCATGATTCTCAGATCTCAGACTCCTGAGTAGCTAGGATTATAGCTGTGAACTACTCAGAGTACTTTTAGTATGTGGGCACCATGTTTAAACATGAGCATTTGGGATGGATGCCCTTCCATTGGCATGGAAAGGTTACAAGTTGTTCTCAAGCTTCCAAGTGTTTTAGACTCTAGAGAGCTTTAAAAACACCAATTACTGGGCTCCCCCCCCCCCCCGCCCACCGCTGCCTCCCACCTCCATCCCCTACCCCTACCCCCCCACCTGGCCCAGGGACTCTGATTCTGAAGGCTCTGGCAATTTGCATTTCTTCTGTGCTTCTAAGAGGTGCGGATGGTGTGAGGTAGGGACCTGTAGTCATGAAGAAAACTTGTATGCATTTGTTTCTAGTCACGGATCTTATCTTCTCAAAGATACCAAGGCCAGGGCCACAGTGAACGAGTGTTGAGTATTATGGAGAACACAAAATATAAACCATTTAGCTGTACCCATGCTGCAGGCAGGCAGTTTAAAACTGGGGGATGCTGGGTTTGGGGAACACATGGTAAGTAAAGCATACCATCATTTGGGGGTGGCTGGTGTGTGTGTGTGTGTGTGTGTGTGTGTTGTAACTGAGAATATCAGGTGAACCTTCAAAGGAAGCAAGCATTTGAGCTTAGGCATTGGAGAGCTGGTAGGATTTCAACAGATAGAATGTGGATAGGAAGCAAGAAAATCTAAACAGGTGCAGACAGAGATGGAATAACATGGAAATAAAATGGTTGATCTAGATTTTCACAGTTCTCCTCAGAACTGTCTTAGGGAAGCAATCTTTGATTAAGCCATCTAATTTTTAAAAGCATTACTCCTGTCAGTAACGGGGTTCTAACATAGGGTTCAATATAGACACCTGTAGTGCAGAGCCAATGGCGGGAATTTCATGGGGCTGGAGGAGTGGCTAAGTCAGTAGAACACTAGCCAATAAGCCAAAGTATCAGGTAGTGAATTTGAGTCCCAGTCTCACATCTAAAAAACAAAAGAAAAGAAAAGAAATTTCAGGAACCATGCACAGAAGGATATGTCTTCTAGAAGTAACAGAAAATTCACCCCAAACTAGATTAAACAACATGGGAATTTATTGCTCACACAGTGGAAAGTCCAAGAGGTTGGTGAGGACCTGGCTCTGTTTCTCTGTATTTCTGGAGGCTCAGCTTCTCTCTGTTTTTGGTTTCAACCTCAAGTCAGTTTTCACACAGTTTCAAGACAGGTATCACTGTCTCAAGAGAACTACCTTGTACCCTGTGCACTTTCTTTTTACTGTAGAAACTAAGTGAGGGAGGACCAAGGCTCTGCACTGATTGGCTTATCTCCTGAACTACTTTATGGAGAATGCCATAAGACTTTGGCTCAGACTTTGGTTACTGAGAATCTTGATAACTTTATACCTAGCCAGCTCAAGCCATCAGGCAGCTGAGTGACAGAAGACATGGAAGATTTAGGAGGACATGTGAAACAGCCACTTGAGGAATTTTAAATATTTTGGAGAAAGGTCCTACAATCATAAAGAAGTAAAGCACGGACAACATTTATGAGTTAAAGCTTCAGAAAGGCTTACAGTTCCTCTTGGAAAACAGTGTCTCCTCAGTGAATAAAACTACCTTTTTCTTTTTTTTTTTTTGCCAGTCTTGGAGTTTGAACTGGGCCTGGGTGCTGTCTCTGAGCTTCTTTTGCTCAAGGTTACTGCTTTACCACTTGAGCATTATTTCTGGCTTTTTCTGAGTAATTTATTGTTGATAAGAGTCTCCTGGACTATCCTGCTCAGATTGGCTTTGAACTAGGATCCTTAGATCTCATCTTCCTGAGTAGCTAGGATTATAGTCTTGAGCCATAGGCACTGGCTCCTTTCTTTTCTTTCATTCTTTCTTTCTATCTTTTTTTTTTTAGGGAGTATCATACTTCCTAAGCACATTAAAAAACACATACTCCCTAAGCACATTACTAAAACAATACAGAATGATTATTTAAAAATATTCAGAAAACAAGGTCATTGAAGCAGTTTTCTCCCTAACAGTCTAATGGGGGGGGGCTACATCAGAAGAGGTACATCGATGTGTCATTCTCTGTTGCTTCCCATTCCTTCTACCCTTCATTCAAAGCAGATAATATACTTTGCTTTTGGTAAAAACTAATTTTTTTCATATATTTTTTATTGTAATTAATAGAAGGGTTACATGATATTTGCCAGATAGATGGTGCATTAATTCCCATACATTGATAACCTTTCACATGTCTTGGTCCCCATTTCCCTCCCCCCCACCCCCACCCCTCATCTTGTTTTCCCCCGTTCCCTATCCAATTTCAGATAACCGAATACAAATATATCCAATATATCAGGTAACAAAGTGAGATAGTGTAACAATACGAGATAAGCAAGGGGCAGCAAAAGTGATGAGAGATAACATAGTATCTTAAGAACAACAATCATTCATTATATGGCTTATGTTTACATCATATTTTAAATAAAAACTAATTTTTAATGTACTTTTCTTTTCTTTCTTTTTTGCTTATGTAATAGTGAGGAATTAAACCCCAGGCCTCATGCCTGCTAGGCAAGCACTCTACCACAAAGCCACATTTCCAGCCCCAGATGATGAACTTTGAGTCCAGCTATTGAGAGATGGTTAGTTCTGCGGAATAGATCAGGGCCGAGTGCATCACCCCTGGAGTCCAGATGATTTTTATGCACAGGGGCCGGGAGTGAGAAGAGACCTGAGATTTCCCAAGTTCTTCCCTACATTTTCTTTCTTTCTTTCTTTCTTTCTTTCTTTCTTTCTTTCTTTCTTTCTTTCTTTCTTTCTTTCTTTTCTTTTTATTTTTTCCAGTCCTGGCCTTGAGCTCAGGGCCTGAGCACTGTCCTTGGATTTTTCTCAAGGCTAGAGCTCTACCACTTGAGCCTCAGCACCACTTCTGGCTTTTTCTAAGTATGTGGTACCAAGGAATCGAACCTGGGTCTTCGTGCATGCTAGGCAAGCACTCTACCACTAGGCCAAACTCTCAGCCCCCTTCCCTACATTTTCTGATGGCTAAGATTCCATAGCTTTTTACTTCTTGGTCCGATTAAAATAACCTTCCTCTAAAGAACAGTAACTCAGAATGGTCCAGAGTTCCTGTTGTAGCAGGACCAGGCTGGAGGACGCAAGGAGGTTGAGCAGATGTGGAAGACAGAGGCAGCAGCTGTCTACTGCACAATTCTTCCTATGGCATGTTTCCAGATGTTCACAGCTGTCAGCCCAGGGCATTCCGCTTCAAAGTCAAACAACACTAACCAGGAAAGTTGGTCTCATTTCAGTATTTCTCTGCAGCACCTCTACAGCAGCCTAACACGGTTCGCGTTGCCCCGTCTTCACGCTCAGGAAGAAATAGGCAGGTGTGTACATGGTTCAACTATAATGCACTAAAAATCAGAATCAAGAAACCTGAACTCCCACTAATGGGCTGCGTGAGCTTGGAAAAGTCACCAAACTTATTTCAGGTGCATTTTTCAATTTTAAAATTAGGGACAGTACTAAGATCCCACACAGGTTTCACTTAACCTTGAGCTTTCTTTTTCTTTTTCTTTTTCTTGCCTTGGCTTTAAGACTTGGAAGTTGTTTGGTACCAGTGCCAAATAGCAGAAGACAGGAGAATAAAGGAAAACTCTATTCTACTACACACACACACACACACACACACACACACACACACACACACGCACTCATGCTTGCACATGTGCAGGTTCTGGGCTTGAACTCAATGCTTAGGCACTGTTTCTGAGTTCTTTTTGTTTAAAGCTTGTGCTCTATCACTTGAGCCACAGTTCTATGTCTGGCATTTTCTTTCTTTTTTTTTCTGGCATTTTCTGTGGTTAATTAGAGGTAAGTGTCACAGACTTCTTTACCCAAGATGACTTTGAACTGTGAACCTCAGCACCTGGCTGATTTTCTTTTTTAAAGATGCTTCCAAACAAATCCAGAGCAAGCAGTATTACAGCTCTGCAGTTACCCTGTCCATGCAACACATGTGCCCCTAGACAACTGGGCACCTGGAGGTACTCGCTATTAATATTTTTAAATTAAATTTTGTTTACTAGGCAATATGCAAATTATCTGTCCTTAAGTGATGTTCTCATTTCCCTGCAGGCCCTCTCCTAGGGCAACAGGGCTACCAGTTTATTACGCAATTCTAATAGTTCTATTTATAAATACCCAGAGTATCATATATTTTTTTCTTGCACAGGTGATAGCATTGTCTGCACTTCTGTATTTTTTTTATTAAGTTAATAACATACTTGTGGGTTGGTTTGGTATCTGTGCATACAGTACTACCTTATTCTTGCTTAATGCCCATTGCTGTTAAAATCATTCAATTTAGCTATACTGTAGCCACTTTCTTACTAGTGGGCATTCAGGTTGTTTATACTCTCTTACTATGGCAAGCAGAACTGTAATGAATATAATAATGCTCATTAAGTAGTTGTCTCCTTGATGCTACTTAAAAAATTTAACTTCATTGAAATTACTTAGCACATTATGCAATTCATTCTTTTCAAGTGTTCTGTGAAATGAATTTACCAAATGTACAGCCATCATCATAGGTCAGTTGGAAAACATTTTTTGTCACTGGCAAAAGCCTCCTCATGAATGTTTATTGTTATGGTGTCCCCAGCGCTTCTTTTGCACAGTTCAGATGAATGGATTCTTAGAGGATGTGATCAATCACTTTATCCAGCTTGATTCACTGAGTATACTGAGAATGTTTTCTGCAAATTCATCCAGGTCATACAATGTATATATCCTTTGCACCTTATTGCTCAATTGTATGACTAAGCCTCGGTTTATCTGTCTATTCTTTTTTATTGTAATTAATAGAGGGGTTACAGTTTTGTTCGCCAGATATAAGGTGCATTAATTCTCACACATTAATACCCCTTCTCATGTTTTTGTCCCCATTTCCTTCCTCCATCCCCTCCCCTCATCTTTCCCCCTTCCCTTTCCTATTTCAAATAAACAAATAAACATATATACAATATACCTGATAATAAGGTCAGATACTGTAACAATATGAGATTAACCAATGCACAACAAAAGAGATGAGAAATAACATAGTACATGAAGAACAACAATCATATCCACCTATTCTTTAGTTGAAAATTTAGTTTGTCCATTCCCTAGTTGAAAATTTCAATGGATACTCTGGTTATTTTCAACTTGTGACTATTCTGAATAATCCTGCAAAGAATATGTGAAGTGTTTGGTAGAGTAACTGTTTTCTTGGTTTTTCCATCTAAGGGTGCAATTGCCAGGTCACTTGGTAAAGTTACATTGAACTTTTTAGGAAACTTCTAAACTGTTTTGCAAAATGTATGCTCTTTTTACATCCACACTAGTGATGCATAGGATTGCTGTTCTTTTCCACATCCTACAGACACTCACTCAGCTGTCTACTTTTTGTACCCATTGCAGTGGATATGTAGTGGTATCTCACTGTAGTCTGAGTTTGCATTTCCATAATGACTATTGATGTTTGAGCATCTTTTCATGAACTTATTGTCTTGTTCCTGTTTCTCACATACAACCTTAATATTATATCCAAGGAAAAGTACCCTTGGGCTGGGGGCCAGTAGTTCATGCCTGTAATCACAACTATTCAACTTCAGGCTGAGCTGAAGTCTTCTGGGGATGAAAGATCTACTAGACTCCATCTCCAAAATAAACTAGCAAAAGGCAGGGCCAGAGGCGTGGCTCCAAGAAAGGAAAGAAAGGGCATATTTGAGTTCTGACAAGCCTGAGCTTATACCTCTGCCACCTGTGGGCCATGAGCAATTAGATTTGTTACAGAAAACCTTTGAAGTTACTGAAGCCAGCTGTAGTGGAACACATCTGTATTTCTATCACTTGGGTGGCTGAGATAGAAGGCTTGTGGATTTGAGGACATTCTGGACAAGATCAGGAGACCCTGTTCTTTAAAACAATTAGAAAAATGATAGCTATGAAAACTTGCATGTCCCTACCTGTGAGGTAGGATAAAAACAACCTGAAAGATCTTCTGTGAGCATTACATGTGGTCATGTTTGTGAATGCCCAGTCTTGGGGCTGAGACACAGTAGCCACCAAAAATGTCTTTCTCTGTGTCAACCTCTCCACCCACTTTGGGGAGGGTACTTACTCTAACTTAACATGGGACTGAGTAGTAAATGACAGTGGGTATGGTGTCAAAATGAACAATAACTCAGAGGGTGAATTAAGGAACACAATTGCTGTTGGATTCTACTGGATAATCAGGATTAAACCCTTTTGTCCCCTGCAAGAGGCACTGTGATGGCTGGCTCTCAGGCCAGATCCATAAAAGCTGGTTCTCCATGCCTTGCCTGGAGGTGAGATCTCTTCCTTGATCCTCTGCTGACAGCAACCACACCATGCCACTATCTATGTGGAGACAGAGTAGCTAAAATTAAAATGTGGCATACTTGAATGTTCGAACTCACCTATGGCTTCTTACTTGCCATCCACCAATTTGAGCGAAAGGGATTATATAATTTTGTTTGTGTTAAACCTAAAGCCACTGATAACAGTCAATACCCACACAGTGCTCACTTGGTTATCTGGAAGGCCATGACGCACACTGACCCACTTAATTTACACAACAGCCAAATCACTAGATGCTAGTATTATCTTCTTTTCATAGATGAAACCAAGGCAGGAAAAAATAGGCTAGAATGGCAGAGCTAAGATTTGAAGTCAACATGGTATGAGAAGCTGTGCCTGTTATCCCCAAATCATTCTAGTCCACTAAAGACTTCTTATTCTGGAGTAGCCTCTAAAGCTAGCAAATGAAAACACTTCCATCTGATATTATTAATAAGAACAGATAGATGATGAACATGAAGCTGTCATACTAGAGATACTTAAAACACATAGCTTTTTTTTTTGTTTGTCATGGGGCTTGAACTTTGGGCCTGAGCGTTGTCCCCAAGTTCTTCAGTTCAAGGCTAATGCCCTACCTCTTGAGCCACAGAGCCACTTCAGGTTTTCTGGTGGTAAATTGGAGATAAGAGTCTCACAGACTTTAGTGTTGGGGCTGGCTTTCAACCGCGATCCTCAGATCTCAGCTTCCTGAGTAACTAGAATTATAGGTGTGAGCCACCATGCCCAGCTACTTAGCTGCTTTTAAAAGGATGGAGCCCGGGCTAGGAATGTGTCTTGGTGTATGCATATGTGTCATACTTGCTTGCCTAGCATATATGAGGCCCTGGGATTGATTCCTTGGTGCCACATAAACAAGAATAAATAGAATTAATTTTGAAAATTAGATTCAAAACTACTGGAACAAAAAAATAAATAAAAGAATGGAACCATTTAGGTATTGGATTAACAATGATTCTCCTAAATTATTATAAAGTAAAACAAGCCAGAATGAGCATATAAAATTTAATACCATATCTGCAATCAAATTATAAACAAATTACAAAATATAAATTTATTATATATACATTATATATATATATATAACATATGTGACCATCTGTGTAATGAGTAGGAAAATGACTGAAAGGTTACCAAATCCTTTCCTCTTAAGAGTGCACTGGGATGTTGAGATGGTACTTTGGGGAAGGGGAAACATTATATTTATTATTACTTTGTCTTTTGTTTTTGTGCTAGTACTAGCACTTCAACTCAGGATCTTGTGCTTTTACTTGGCTTTTTTGCTCACACTCTACCAAGCGAGCCAGGTATCCAGTCTGGCATTTTGCTGGGTAACTGAAGGTTTCTGCCCAGGCTGACTTTGAACTGTGATGGTCAGCTATCAGCTACTGGAGTAACTAGGACCTAAGCAAGAACCACTGGCACTGGCAAAAATGTAAGCACACAAATGTAAATGATCTGTACAATTAAAGGCATAAAATTTTTTTTAAAGAAAGAAACTTACCCTAAGGGAGAAATTAAAAAAAAAGAAAAAGAGCAGACAAATCAAATGACATGTGCTTTCCAGCTCACGCATGGTTTCTCCAAAGTTGTCTGTAAAGCCCTCCATGGGCCCCTCTGCTAATACCAATAATTTAGTATTGATTTATCTTCTCTAGCACAGAATGATAAATCTGCCATCAAGTATTCTCACCTTCAGAGAAGCCATGAAATATGAACCACAGCCTGTCTTAACTGTTCTTTTCCTTCCAGAGAACAGACAGTGCTTGGAAGCTGGAACATGTGGTGACTAAACAGACTGTGTGTCAGTGTTTTCACATGTGGGATCACCGTGAGGAAGTGCTCACCCAGGCAGCCATCATGCGTGAGCTGATGCCCAGTGTCCTTACCACCAACCCTGCCCCATGACAGCTGGGTGTGCCTTTTCCTTCCTCTCTGTCCAGAGCAGTGGTCCCAAGAGTCATCCTCTGTAAAGGAAGACTCTCAGAAAGGAGCATGACTCCAACCGACACGATTACCTCTTAAATGGTACATCAGGTTTTGAAAAAGAAGTCACTGTGGTAACCCACAGCCAAAAGGAAACTCATATGACAGGCAAAATCTTTCCTTAATGCCTCTGCTTACTAGTATGCAAACCAATTATGTAACAGATTCTTAAAAGGTGATTGACATACCATTCTTTTACTCTTTAGAGTATTCTCATTACAGATGAGGAAACAGACTCAACAAGTTGCCAGGTAAGTGGCAGAGCTGGATTTAGATTTATTCCTACTTTTGGTCTGCTGTCAGGCAGTGCCTCCGGCTCAGGAGAATGTTTTCTTTCTATGCTCCCAGAAAATTGTTGGGTAAGTCCCTAGATATGTGGAGAGTTGGGCTACTTCTCCTCAAAAGTTGCTCCCAGGGAGAATTGTGGGCTGTCAAAAAAGGAGAATGAAATATATCAATATACTTGACATCAAAGGAGAAAAAAAAAACAACCTCATTTATTTTCTCTACAGAAACCCTTTTCCCTCACAGGGAAACATGTTTCTTTGTTCCAGGGCAGCATGGGGAAGATATTTTAGAGTATTCTTTTGTGTGTGTGTGTGTGTGTGTGTGTGTGTGTGTGTGTGTGTGTGCCCATCCTGGGGCTTGAACTCAGGGCCTGGGTGCTGTTCCTGAGCCTCTTTGTGCTCAAGGATAGTGCTTTGCCATTTGAGCCATGGTGCCACTCCTGGACTTTTCTGCCTGGGCTGGCTTCCAACAGCAATCCTCAGATCTCAGCCTCCTGATCAGCAAGGATTATACAGATGAGCTACTGGTCCAGCTCCTGAGCTTTTTTGTTGTTGTTGTTCAAGATTAGCAACTACCACATGAGCCACGACTCTACTCCTGACTTTTCTAGAGATTAATGTCCTGCCTGGGATGGCTTTGAACCTCGATCCTAGGCTTTTTATATCAACTGGTACAAATCCCTCAGCTACCAAACATGCTTGTAAAATAATCTGGAATTTGCTTACAGTTCTGTGTAACTAATTCACCATCAACATTGCAAGGGATCCAGCCAACTCTTAACTAGAAGGCATGTGCTTTAACCAGGGATCCCTTGTGATCCAGGCTCAATCTTGGAACAATAAATAATTGGAAATGCAATTTAAGGCTTTCTTAATGAATAGCAAAAGGCCCCAGTTCACATGTATAAAACAAAATTTTATAAAATCTTCCCTCTCTTGACAGGCTCTGGAGCCTTGTGCTTGTCAATCTTGTCCTCAAACTTTTTCTCATCTAATTTCTCTCCCAGCCCAGAGGTTCCATGTATACTTGAGCACTGTTCTTGCTTTTTCATGCTAATCTGTAAATTCTTCACCTTTACAATCCCTTGTACCCATCAAGCAAGTCACTTAAGCCTTGGGTCTAAGCACAGAGTTCTTTTTGCACATGCCCTAAGGAGGGCAGGTAGTGAGTTCTTCTAAATTAGTATCTTTATCAAGGAGGGTGGGGATGCCATGCTGAAGTGATTTGGGAATGCTTTTCATTTCCAAGGACTTGCCTTGTTCTAAACCTGATGGGGAGAGAAAGGAACCATTGTGAACTTCAGCAGCAATAGAGAAGGCCTCGAAGGAGCATTATCAGGCATTCATTATTGGCAGAATGTTCTAGTATTTGAGAGCAGAATGGTCCAAGTGTGGTGTCCACACGTGGATGCGTGGGTCAGTGTGTTGGCACCCAGTCTAGAAGGGCTTTGAGCTGGGTTTTCTGATCTTTTGTTATCATCGTCATAAAATCCCTCACCCCACTTGAACGAATTCATTTTCATCTTGAATTGGGCCCTGTAAATCAAGACGCTAAAGCCTGCTGCTGAGGTGAAGGTCCTTAAACATTGTCCTCCCCTTTACCACTACTTATTCCTGTGTTTTTGTTTTTTTCTGGACTAGGACTTGAACTCAACACTTTATACTTTTGTTAGCCAAGCACTCTACTGTTTGAATCATGCCTCCAGCCCCTTTTTGCTCTGGTTGTGTTTGAGATAGGGTCTTGTATTTTGCCTGGGCCAGCCTGGACCACTGTCTTCCTATTTGTGCTTTCTATTGTTAATGGGATGATAGGAAAGTGCCACTGTGCCCAGCTATTGAGTGAGATGGAATTTAAAAACTCTTTTCGCAGGCAGGCATTGGACCTCAGTTCTCCTACTCTCTGCTCCCTAAAGGATTGGGATCGAATGCATGAGCCATGAGTATCTGCAACAGAAGACTTTTAGGTGTTGGTAAAACCTGTAATTTCCCCTGGCTACAGTCTCTCAGAGCATCAGACAACCTGGAGAAATAAGTGGGCAGAGGTTAGGGATTGGTGTAAATGGTTAAGTAGGTATTGCCAAAGCCACATGCAATGGGCCTTCCCTCTCTGCAGTACACTGGGCTTTTCCATAATTAGCTTAGTTCAAGCTTCTGTGTGGGGGTCCTCAGCACCCCCATACCCACCATTTATAGTTTCTCCCTGCCTCTTCTCTATTCTGGTTACCATACCACAGTGTGGTTCTTTCTTCTCTCTGAGGTTAGTGATGTCTGAGGCTTTAAAGGGGAAGTGGGAGTCCCCATTTTGGAGAGAGCCAGATGTGACTTTCAAGCTCAGGGTGGCATAAAGTATAAACTTAGCTAATGTGTATCTGTAGGTTGAATGAGTGAGAAGGCAGGATCCTCTGGCTTCTGAACAACCTGTGTTTTCAGACCTGCCTCAGATCTGCACCAACTGTGCCCTGTGCACCTCTGATGGCTGAAGGAATCAGATTGCATAGTTCTGAGGGCAGCCTCAGGGTGGCAGCCATTTGGGCTGTGTGATCTTCAGCAGCTGATGAATCTCTCTGAGTCTTAATGTAGCCACACCATGTGTTTCCGGAATTCCTGGGGAAGCCAGATTAATCACAGAAGACATGGTGATGTTGAAAATGTTTCTGTTTCAGATCACGTTGCATGAGAGGATGACAGACTCGGACAGGCCCCAGAGGCACAAGCTGTGTTTTTTATCCACGTTGCTTTCCCAGAAGGTCCGGGAAGGGTCTGACACTGTGCTTCGCTGCATGATAGCTGGTAACCATTCCTAGAGGAGCTATTCTTCCCCACCCCCCACCTCCCAGCACTTTTCCATAGACCAGGTTCCTTGGCTTATAAAGAAATAATGAAAACATCAGTAGGGAAAAAATACCTTGGAAATTTACTCTGAGTAATCAACTAAGCAATGAAGTCTCTGTGATTTTTAAAAATTGTACGTATGTATGTATGTATATATGTATGTATTTTAATGACTTGTTGGACTCTGTTTAATGATCATCCTCATTTCATGCTGTAGTTCTTGATTAGGTAACTTCCACGTTGGCTAATTTCTCATACAATCCACTCTCTACTTCCTGTGGCCCCTAAGGAATAGTATGAGTCACCTCACTTCAGAAAGTCTACTGAGCTCTTCAGTTGCTCTTTAACTGATGTGCCCAGTTAGCTAAGTTCACGTCCTATTACTCACTAAGTAAACAGGTTAAAAGGAGGCAAAGGGAGTCCTGTGGAGGAACAAATCAAGGACAGGAATCTCTCCTAGATTGGAGAATAAGTCAGATTTGATTGGTATCTCCAGTGGCAAAAAAAGATTGCTCATTCAAGAGAAATAAAGGCAGTAATTCAACAAGGATCTGGTATCCCTGTCTCTGGTAGGTGGTCCTCCTTTGTTTCTTAAATTCTGTATCTACCCTCAGGAAGTTAAGAGAGCTAGAAATCTTGTTTCTCCTTGATCCTCCTTTCTTAAATCCAGAGAGAGAAATGTCCCACTTGGAAAATAGCTGCCTTTTACTAACAGAAGTTGAAGAAAACCTTGTCTTCAGTCTGGATGCCAGAGCCACCGACCATGTGCTCAGCAAAGCTTGCCTCCTTTGTGCTCACGATGTCATTTAGATTGGTGGAGAGACACAGGTTGGCCTGTGTCTTTTGAGAGTCTCCATGAATTCAGACAGGCCCAAACGTGACTTCAGGTCTCCACACACATTTGCCAGATTGTTCTGAAATGTTCCGGGGGCTGTCAATTTGTGACTCATGGGGGAGGGCGGTGATAGGAAGGCTTAGAGGGTGTACCTTAGAAGTAGCAGGCTTGCCTAACATGCTCAAGGCCCTGCGTTCCCATCCCCAGCACCTTTTAATAAAATGAATAAGTTAAAAATATTCTTAAATAACAGATTTATACTGGGGTGTGGTTCAAGTGGTAGAGGAGTTGCCCAAGCTCAAGGCCCCTGAGTTCAGTCCCCACTCCCACCAAAGCAATTTAAAAGGAAAGTAAGGGAGGATTTTGAGATGAGATTTCCAACAAAAAAAGGGAGAAAAGAGAACCACTCACAGGTACAAGATGCCACTTCTCATTTCTCGATGATGGGTCAGGCCTAGGCTGCACTAAGGGACAGACATTACAACATTAGGAAACTGCAGGAAATGGTTCAGTCCTGATCAGTCTGGATGAACAGAGGGCATGGAGGCCGACGTGGCTTTCTTTCCCTGGCCCACCTCCCATACACAGGGTTGCTTTGTTTTTTCTTTTTGTACTATTCCTGAAGCCTGTACTCAGAGCCTGAGTATTGTCCCTAAATTTTTTTTCTCAAGGCTAAAACTCTACCACTTGAGCTACAGCTCCTCATCTGACCCTTTTGATGCTTAATTGGAGATAAGAGTCACACAGACTTTTCTGCACAGGCTGGCTTTGAACTCCTGAGATCTCAGCCTCCTGAGTAGCTAGATTACAGACACGAGTCACTGGCACCTAGCTCATGCACAGTTTCTTATACACTTTTTTCAGAAGCATGCATGTACTCAAAAAGAACAATTAGATATTCTCTAAACAGGAACCTAACAAAACTAGGAGATGTGGGGCAAAAATGACCTCTGTCCAGTGAGCTTTGTTCACTGGACAGCTCATTTTGAGAGAGGTTTTGCCATTTGTGTGTCAGAGACCAAGGCAAGCTGCTGCTTGTCCTTGCATATGGCTCTCAATAACTCCCACTGTTCAGGTCAGCTATTTAGGAACCCACTTGAAGGAGGAGGCAAGGAGGAAAACCCCACAGCCACCAGAAAGCACAATAATGGCACTGCACAGAGAGGAAGGGGGGCTGCCAGTATCCAGAGACCACATATGGCACAGGCTTCTCTCACTTCTGTTACCTTCCTGGCCTCTTTATGCTTTCCCCTCGCTGTGGTCTTAGAAGAATGAAGTGGTCAGGCTATTGTGTTGTGATACCTATTTGTACTCCCAGCACCCAGGAGGTAGATGGAGGAAGATCATGAGTTTGAAGCCAGCTTATGCTATACAGTAAGAGCCTGCCTCAAAAGCAGAAAAGAAAAAAAAGAGATAGGAAGAGAAGAAGGAAGAGAAAGGGACAGAGAAAGAGAGAAAGAAAGACAGAAAAAAGAAAAGGGAGGAAGAAAGAGAAAAAGGAAGGAAGGAAAAAACAAAGAAAGGAAGAAAGAAATAGAGCATTCTTACTCTATGGTCTCTAGGGATAAATCATAAATAAGACAACATTGTCAAGGCCCTGAGTTCAAGCCCCATGACTGTTTAAAACAAATAAGATAAAACAGATGAATAGGCAGAGTGATGGATTATTTTCAAATACTGGAGTTTTCTTTACGTCCATGTGGTGCATTCTCAGTGACATGGGACATAAAGAGAAAGTTCCTTGGGACACCTTGAAGACAAGAGGGGGGGAAAAAGTCCCAGGAGGGGTGAAAATCTGTTTTTTTTTAAACAAACTTAGCCTAGCATCTGACCTGGTTAATGATCACCAGGATGTATGAAACTCTTAGAGGAAAGCACAGGCCACTTTCTGTGACATCATTCATGTGGGCACTATGCCAGCCTGCAAAGTGGTACATGTCTTTCAGGAAAAAAAGTTAGCAGTTTTGTTCTTCTAATCCATTTTGCTCTTCTCTCCTCTGTACTGTAATGCACAGTGGACTCTGAGCACTGTTAAAATATAATTCTTCAGAAAAGAAAAGTGATTTCCATGCAAATATGAAATTAACATTTCAAACTCTAGAAGCAAGGTATTTATGGGCAAGTTAATAATGTTAGGATCAAATTGCTGGGTTGTGTGTTTAATGTCCTCAGGACATTATCGTTTTTGCTGGATGGAAATTTGCATCTCTGTTAGATTAAAAACCTACAAGTTAATATCTGCTTCTACTGAATCCAGCAATCGCAGTCGGTAATAACCACTGAGTGAAACAATATATGTTCCCCAAGAGCATTATTGGATGAGATTATGCCCTCATATGACATTAAGAAAAGACACCATTCATGCCTTTACCTATTGAGTAATTTTTCTCAATAGTTCTTATGATTGGGGATAGCACTTCCTATTGGTATCCCTCACTCCCAGCACAGTACCAAGTGAGACAGATAACACGCCTCTGGTCTTTACTTCATCACAAACTTACAACAATGAGAGGAAGCTTTCCATCCTTTTGTACTCCTATTTCCCATGCTCGTTCATATTTATGACTTTTTCTTCCATGAATATTTATAGTAATAAGAATAATCTTTTTTTTCCAATCAGGCCAGCCCAAGCCAGAGGTAACTTGGTATAAGAATGGTCAAGCCATAGAAGAATATGGTATTTCCAGCTATGAATTTTTTGAGGATCAATATATTCATTTGTTACAACTCTTTTGGTAAGTGACTTTGCCTCTGTAGATTGTTCAGTAACTTCCTATAATGTACCATGTTCTGGTTACTGTGCCGGCTCATGTTTGCTTCTGAAGGTCTAGTTTTAAATGAGTTGTTGGTAGCTGTTGGCCCTGGGTTCATGCCTGATTCAACTAACTGTGAGTGGAAACTATTCAAACAAATAAATTGTATCTGTATTGACCACGTATAGGCTTTTTTCCTTGCTTTTATCTCCCCAAATTCTGTATAACAACTATTTACATAGCATTCACACTGAATTAGGAGTTGGAGGTAACCTAGAAATGATTTAAAATAAAAGGAAGGATGAATAGAGGCTACATACACCATTTTATGTAAGAGACTTAGCACCCCTAGGAGTGAGAGCAGTTCTGTAACAATCTCCCCTTGGATATTGAGGAACAATTCCATTTGCTAAACCCAGTAAAGAGTTACATTTCTATAACTTGCTGCCATTAATGGAGTTAAACTTAATCTAGAATTTCATTCAAGAAGTTTAGCCATTTTCCTACTTTAGATGAGCCTTTCATTTAATTCTATTTTTTCTGGAGAGCTAAGAAGGCATGTTAGGATCTCAGCACAGTCATTTAGCCTTCCATGCATAAGGAGAAGGGAGAAATCACTGATCTGATCTCAATGAAAACTGGTAATGGAATAAGACTAGAAATCATACCTGGGGTTTATTTTAGGAAGTAGTTGTGGTCCAGTATAGTGGTGTCTTATGTTTTTCCCCCATTCCTCTAGTATCTATTTGTTTAGACAAAATCAGGATTTTAATACGGAGAGAAAATAAAACTGTCCTGGTTGAAGCTGTGTAGGGAGTCTGTGCCCATCATTCCCAATATTACATAAGACCACAGGGTCTTATGTGATTTTGAGGGGCTCGGAGTACTCTAGAACATGATACAAAGGGAACTAGCAGATGTAAACATGTCCCCACAGCTCTTGGTCTGAGAAATAATAAGACCTGGATTTGAATTTAAGCTCTCACATTTTCTTGCTACGTGACTTTGACCAAAAGAGCACTTTGCCCAATGGCTGTAATCTTGGCAACAGAGTTCAAGGGGATAAACGAAAGCCAGGCAAAAAGTTCTTAAAACCCCATTTCAGTCAGTAGCTGGGCAGTGTCATATGCTGTCAATCTGACTAGGAACGTAAGCCTTTCAAAGACTCCAAGCTAGTTATTAGTTATAATATTATTCTCAAGTTGTCCTCCTACTATCAACACACTGTCAGCCAGTGGATTTGCTCACAGCTCCAAGAAAAGCACTTTTATCTGACTGGGACTTTTGGGTCATTAACTCTGAGGCCTTTGATTTCTGGATGCTTCTGTTTCTGTTTCTGGAGGGCAGTAGTGATTTAACAAATCTAATCTGCAGTTCTACTTCAAAGTGAAGAACCTTGTTGCTGTAGTTACCAACTTTCTGCCCCTCTTTCCTGTACCTGGTGGCACCTTTCTCCATCCTCATTGTGTTCTCCTCCTCGGATCGCTCTTGTCAGCGGAACTACACAATGCTGCTGTGATCGACATGTGCCCATAGGACAAGGGGGCTTGGCAGGAAGGAAGAAGGGAAAGCCTAGAAAGTACTAGAAACATCAATCATAACATTTTTTTCCATGTAGCTTGAAAAGGGACTTTTAAAAACATTCAAAAGATGTGGGAGTTGGATGGAGAGGAGGAAAATGCAGAGATGTTTCCTACATTATGGTCCAATCAAGTAGTATTGATGTGTGTGTGACAAGAGGTAGACTCTTATGGACAAAACTTAAAGAAAGACAACAAAGCAACAGATAAAAATCTGTCCTGAACCAACCCCTGGAGAGGCAGACATTGTTCTGCAGCCAGAAGGCCCTTTTGAAGATCATAGTCACTTCTGTTGTGCTGAGAGAGGGTACAGATTACAAGTGATATGTGTGGGGGTGGGGTGGGCGCAGGAGTCCCAGAATTCTGTGAGCATCTGGTCAGAGAGAAGCAAAGCAGATCCTCTACTGTGTTTATCATCTTGGTGTTTTGGGCTAGCACAAGACCCCCAGAGTTTGAGAGAGGACAATCACCAGAACAGCACAGTCAGCTGTCAGCTAAAGCGCTCATGGAGTGAGTGCATAGGAGTAGAATCCCCTCAAATCCACATCCACCTGGAACCTCAGAATGTGACCTTGTATGGAAAGAGGATCCTTACAGGAAGGATTCATTGAGTTTTCACTGGCCTGGGCCTTAATCCCATGACACAGAGAAGCAAGAGACATACACAGAGGGTAATGTCTGCATGTATCTGCATGTATCTCCCCGAAGTCAGGGAAGGTGGAGGTAGAGATTAGGTTAAAGCAGCTATAAACCAAGAAATGCCAATGACTTCCTGCAATGACCGGGAAGGGCAAGGAAAGATTCTTCACTAGAACTTTCCAAGGGAACATGGACTTCCAGCTTTCACGTGCAGAAAGGATCAGATTACTTTTTTTCCGCCATCTAGTTTGTGGGCATTTGTTTCAGCTACTCTCACTCACACATGGTGTATTTGAGCAGTCTAGTAAGAAAAGTGCTGACCTTGGCCTACCTTGACACAGGCAGTTATTCCATAACATAGGACTGGCTCCCTGGGCTACCCTTGGAGGTATCTATAGGCCAAGGGACAATGACTGTCTCTTAACTGTCCCAGATGGGGTACCGTGCTAGCCACCTTCCATCAGTCTAACAATAAGAGAAGGTTGTCTTGTCTTGAGCTTTGGAAGTTCTAGTCCATGGTTGTCTGGTCCTCTTTACTTAGGGTCTAAGGTGAGCAGCCTATCATGGCAGGAGCACATGGTAGAGCAAAACGATTTGGCTCATAGCCAGGGAGCACAGGCAGTGAAGAGGGGGCTGGAGTCCCACAATCCACTTTCAGGACATAGGCCCTAATAGCCTAAAGACCTCCCATGACACTTCACCTCTCGAAGGCTTTACCACTTCATTCAAGGCCACTTGTATCAAGTGGCACTGGAGGACTGGTTGGGTTGGAAGCTCCAAAATGGCTTCATCAGGGGCAGGTGATGTTGCTGCTGGCTGGGTGACCCCAGTTCTCCTCCCACTGGGCTGTCCTCTATGAGGATGGGGAGCTGGCAATCTTGGGTAGTATATCATG
The DNA here is from genome assembly GCF_031878675.1 of Megascapheus bottae. Lineage (NCBI taxonomy): Eukaryota > Metazoa > Chordata > Mammalia > Rodentia > Geomyidae > Megascapheus > Megascapheus bottae. The sequence goes on from NC_143527.1 coordinate 11,526,687, forward strand.
GTAAGGAAGCTGCAGGGCCTGTTAAGGTCACCTCAGCACCACTTCTGCCACTGCCCTCAGTCAAAACAAGCCACAGGCCAACTCAACTCAAAGAGGCAGGGAAGCAGACTCCACCCACTAAAGAAGAGAGGAGCAAAACCATACAGCAGCAAGGGGCTCATAGTCAGGTGGGAGAATTAAGGGGCCACATTTTTCATTATCTCTGTTCCATCTAAGGAACGTCTAATGAATCTTTTAAATCACCTATCTCTAAATGTCTTTGTCCTGATTAAACAAAACAAAGTTAAAAGCAACCCTACCTACGATGTTGTACGCCTATTGAATAATTTTACTCAGTTTTAGTCTACTCATTTATTTAGCAAGCAGTAAGACTACTAAATATCCTTTAAATGATCTCATAGTACAATAGGGAAAGCAGACAGATAAATAGAAGTGGTTATTTTTTAGGAGTGCTATAGCCTAGTTACAAGGATGCAGTTGATTTTGTCTCACATGTTTATATTGGTAACTGTAGATGGTGTTTGGAATGGGGGTTGTGACAGTGGAAGTATCTTAGTCTGCTGTATTATTCCATACATCCTGGTGACCAGGAGACTCTAGGAATCTTGGGGCACCGTGTCACCTTCCTTAAGCTATTCTGGTTTGAGGGTTGGTTGTTTTCTGTGCCAGAGGCTTTGTCTAGCCTTCTCTACATGATCATTCTCTCTGTATGACCTCTCTGCCAGACATCTGAAAATCCTGATTTGGTAGCTGTGGATGAAGCTGCATGAGTGATGACCTGTGACTTCCCTGAAGATATCACTGTTTCTGGGGGAAAAATACCTCAAAGCACAGACCTTGGTACAATTGTCATCATGAGCTCCACTGACCAAGACAGGGTGTTGTTATTTCCTACATTGAGAGAAGACTCTAAAGCCAGAATTGGTCTGGATTTCAATCCCACATCTATAGGCTCTGTCACCCTAGGAAAGTTAGTTGATGTCTTTGTACCTGAGTTTCTTCCTCTGTAAGAGGAGGATTTTTATAGTATCTGCTTTCCAGGATTGCTGTGGAAACTCAATCAACAAATGCAAAGAATTTAGAAAAACTCAGTGATAATAGGAAGAATAACAATAGTAATTTTGAAAGTAGAATTCCTTTTTTTGCCCCAGGCCCCAACTCCTGGACTTCTACATTTTAGGCCCAGTTACTCACACCTATGTGCCAAATAAAAAGATATGGTGAAGGTCAGAGGACAGCTTATTACATGGCACACATGCCATGGGAAGACAGAGAACTTCAGCCCAGCATCAGCTTTCTTTGGGACAAAGACATGAACTACAGGTTTAAACAAGGCACTAGGGGGAGAGGGAGAGAAGCATACATGGTGGCTCCACATTTCCAGACCCAGGTTGGACTAAGTGATCATTATTTAAATTTTTGTCTCTGGAGGGCTTCTGGAGATGTTGTTAGCATTTTATCCTTGAGCTGAGTGGGAACAAGCGTGTCCCTATTGTTGGAATGTGTGGTCATCTTGAACTTTTCTCTTTTCTCTTTTGAGGAAGTTTGTACCTTTGGTCACACGATGATAAAAAGGAATTATTGCCTGTCTGGAAGGTAATTACCTTTTGTCACTTTCCTATCTTTCCTGGAACCCAAAGTGACTGCAGGAGGGAATAGCTCAGATCAAAGGACATGGATACAAAATAAAGGCTGGGTGCCTGGCTTTTATCCAGCTTTTAACTGATTTATGGGTCCAAGTAAGGAGTCAGGGTTTTGGCACAAAATCAGCTGTTACATTACCTGTTACAATTTCATTTAATATGAGCCTTAAATATGTGTGACACATAGAAGTATAATTTTGGAGTTCTTGAGTGGGTACATGCCTACAATCTTAGCACTTAGGAGGTCAAGGCAGGAAGATGATGAGTTTGAGGCCAGCCTGGAACTCATATTGAGCTTATCTATAATAATAATAATAATAATAGTAATAACAGTTTGGACTTGATTAAAATAGGACAGTTGGGAGGTAGGGAAGATTCTGAGAGTAATAACATTTTCTCTCTGTGTTCTTTCCTTCTTGGGAAGTAAAATGTAATTAACATATTTGCTTAAGAACTCACTGGGTGAAAATAAAGATGACTGACTGAATCTTGCTATGTCTTGGCTAAGCCGCAATGCTTTTCATCCAAGTCTGGAAGCGTTCATGTTTTGTGAGCTTAAGTAGGTGTAACAAGTCTTAAGGATGACGAGGTGACCCTTCCGGCACCTAGAAGGTCTCTATGTTCCCAGCATAAGGCTGTGGCAGGCTTCTATGTCATTCTTCCTAAATTCACTCAACAGGCATGCATGGTGGCATTACTCACAGGAGTCTGAAGTCCTTCTTGAATGAGTCTTGAGGGTTCCCAGAACCCACTGCTTATCATCACATTCCTGTTGTGACTTTGGCAGTGGGGTCTCAGAAAACCACGCTGTTCCAGCAGGCATGGGGCACTTTCCTTTTCTTTCGGACAGGGATTTGGTAGCTACTCTCACAGTGGTGCCCAGGCTCAGAGCAGGTAACAGATTGACCTTCCCGTGACCTTGGGGCATCGAGGGAGCATTGCATCCATCACTGAGACTAGATACATATTAACTATTTCTCAAAATTGTCCCTTTCTTGAGCACCTGGGACCCTGAGAGTAACTCAGGAGCAATGGAGAAGGTGCTGGACCTCTGTGAGCTTTTGAGGATTGAAGAGATGGGGCATCTCCCTGACACAGAGGCCATAGCACTCTAGCACTCAAGAACTTTTGGCTGACACCTGTCCAGGTACTTGACAGGGTGAATGGCATTGAACCAACTCAGGCCTGTGACAAGAAGGGCTTTGCCCCAGGTCCTTAAGGACAGGGATAGGACTGAGACTAAGGTTTGCTCGACAGCTTGTTTCTTTGTCCTGAGCTAACCCAAGTTTTTCCCTTTAGTGTTATCAACCAAGGGCATCTCATGAAACTAAGTCCCTCATTGTTGCCCATCCATACCTAGGAGCTTCTCATGATTCTGTTCCTTCACTCTGGTGGCATTCTCCGTGACTATGCCTTTTCTTCTGTGCCTCTGCCTACTCCTGCCCCAGGGTTCTGTCACCTAGACATTCTGACTTCCATTCTACAAAACATATGATGTAGTTCCCTTCTCTCCATATCTTACAGCATTGGGCAGTCCCAGTACCTCCTATACGAGAACTCCTAAAACAGCAGTCAGAGTCAATGCCTCAGCTGGGCTTTCATTCACATGGGAACAAAGGCTGACACTGAACCTTCTTCAGATCTCTTCCCTCTTGGAGATAATAATGGGAGTGGTCTGTGAGAGGGGATAGGATTTGGGTGGTCTGATTCTACTTGTCTTGTCAGCTTGGGCTGCTCTAACAAAACCCTCTAGACAGGATGCCCTGACAACAAAACTATTCCTCTCCATTCTGAGTGGTGGAAGTCTCAGATCAGGTCAGGGGACAATATGGTCAAGTTCTTGTGAGGATCTTTATCCTGGTTTTTCGGGAGGCCATTTTCTCACTGGGAAAGGGAGGGGATGTGGAAAAACGAGAGCTGCTTGTAAGGGCACTGATCCTGTCCTGAGGCCACTACCCTCTTAACTTCATTTGAATCCAATCACTTCCCCCAAATTGCATCCCAAAATACCATTACATTGGGGGTTAGAGCTTCAACATATGAATTGGAGGCCAGTCCACTTCCCCAAACATGGAAAGTACAAAGATTGGACAAGGGCCCATTGGTTCCAAATTAGGGATTCACAACTCTCTGTGGAGTCAGATGTGGATGCTTCCAGGGTTCAGTTTGGAGTCAGATTGCCCAGGTTTTCAAGTCTTGACTTGGTTTTCAAGTCTTTTACTAGGGCAAGTGACTTAGCCTCTGCCTGCCTCCATTTCCATACATATCAACTGGGAACACTATTAGTATCCACCTTGCAAGGCTGAGTGAACATTGAAGTAACACACATAAATAAGGAGTTTTACACAGTGCCTAGTGCTTTTATCAAAGACTGGTGGATGGTAACACTAGTGGATGATATCCTGAGTCGCACTGTAAATTGTTAGATGCACCAGGTCATTCTTGGACATGGCAGTATGAAACTAGGGTCAGGATACTTGAGGGGAAGTGTTTTAGAGAAGATGGAGTCAAAACACATCTCCAAATTCTTGATGGGAATCTTAGGGCCGAGTCTAGAGCTGGTGAGGAATGACTCTTCCTTCTGTAAAGAAGGCAGGCGGAGGCCAGGGATGTGGCTGTGGCAGGACTGATTGACATAGGACTCCAGATAATCATGTCATTCAAAACTTGAAATATGAACTCAGTTCTGAACTATTACTAATTCAGAGATGCTAATCAAATCTAATAACATGCTTTCCATGGAGGCACTCTCCTCATGTTTAGCTCTCTTATGTACCTGAGTCGTCTGCACAAAACCAAGTCTCTGACCAGCCATCTAAAGTAGCATTGCCTGTTCCCAGTGTACTCTGCCTTCCCTGGCTGCTATTTGACTTACACATAGTATGATATTAAGTTAAATGTACATGTTGTGTACACTGCAGATATACATGTGTGTTACTATATAACAGACCACATATATGTAAAGTATTGTTTGATAAGCATTAACACATTTCTGTCCAATGGAACCATCACAGCAAGTAAGATTACAAATACATCTTCAAAAGATTTCTCATTGGTTGTAGTAGTTACACATCCATAGTCCCAGCTACTCAATAGGCTGAGATGAGAGGACTATGGTTTGAAGTCAGCCCAGGCAAACATGGGAGTCCTTATCTGAAAAACAAAAGAAAAGCAAAAGTTCTTGCAAGGGGCACAGTGGTACATACAGCCCTACAAAGTGTGAGACCTTCAGGTTAAACAAATTCATGTCCTTTAATACTCCCACCTTTCCTGCCTCTGTCAGATAGCATTCTGTGACAAGGGAGTAAGGAGGACAAGCAGACAGAAGGAGGTGATACAGGAGAGAAAGAGAAGGAGGAGGATGTGATTAATACCTGGGGAGAATGTTCTTCACTGAGGAAAAGGATGGTAAGGGAAGACGTCTGGAGACGTCTGAAAAGTTCAAGGGGTGAGAAGAAGGAAGATGTTGTTGGTCAGGGCACTGGATCAGGACTTGGAGGTTATTTTGAATGAGATGGGGACACATTGGAAGGTTGTGAAGCAGAGAAATGATATCTTCTGGCTTCATATTGAAAGCAAGACTCTCGCCATCATCCACTGAGAAATGAGCACTGTAAGGAGACTCTCAAGCAGCTGATGCAGAACCTAAAATGAGGTGCTGATAGCTCTGGCTAGGAGGGTTCTGGAAAAGGTGGCTGGAAGCAGTCAGGTTGTGTGTGACAGGCATTACTGTTCCATTGGATGTGGAAGGGGATGGAAGCCAGGCTCCAGGATTGGGAACAGAACAGCTGGGAGAATAGAATTGTGGTTTTTGAGGAGAAGCAGTTTGAGTAGAAGTGCTGCAATCTGGTTAGAGGCTTGAGGGGCTCTTGTTCTCAGAACAATGCTACCTGGCTTTTCTAAAGCAGGCTGGGCCCTTGGCTGGTGATTCTTGTGTTGCCGCACTCTGGGACTGCCCGCTGGGTTCATCCTTCCCTGTCCAGCTCTCAGCTGCTGGGTCTTTTCTAGCTAGAATCACAGTTTCATTTAGGAGGTTTGCTGTGTTCACAATGTTCCTTAAGACCATCCTAAACTGATTATCTATTCGGTGCTGATAGTGAGATTGTTTCTAAATACTTAAGGGGTTTGTTGTTGTTATTGTTGTTGTTTTTCTTTTTGCTAAAAGGGGTTCGGCTGCTTATCTATCTTTTAACCATGATGCCACATTGACTGCTCTGAGAATTACATACAAGTGAAATGCAAAGTAAGCCAGCCTTTTGTTTCACTTCCACGTGAGGTCCTGAGCCTTTCTTGGTGACTTCTGCTAAGAAGCTCCTGCCCGCCCACTACTCCTGTCCTCAAGGTCCTCTCCCTAGCTGTACCTTCTGAACTCCTACCCCAGCTCATTACTTTACTGACCCTCCTATGTGACCTGCTTATTCCAGCTCCATTACATCTGCCCCAAATGCCCTCCTGCCCCTAAGCCAGAGCTTAATCCCTCCCTACTGGGTTCAAGTTTCCCGCTGGCCTAGTTCCCTGTAGATCCAGGCCACCTTGACCTCTCCCCTCCTAACCACCACGAGTGCTCCCTGCCTCAACTTGCCTTTTAGGGTTTGATGACACTCAAGGTTGCAAATCACACACAGGTCCCCATTGAACATCTGAAACCGTCTCAGCAATGTTGACAGATCCTTAGTCCAAACTAACTTCTTGTTAACTTTCATCAGCCCTATGCCATGTGCCAGGAATATATAGTTGTTAATGTGACATAATAGAGACTTCCTGCTTATGCAGAGCCACAAAAATGGAGACCAATAGCCTTCCCTCCTCACCTTTGGTCCACAGTGTAAACTGTAGAGAATGTCTTCCAAATCAACATACATTCTGCTTTGCAGTGAACTGGAGCCTGACTTCCAACCCCCCAGTAGGAGTTGAGAACCATCTCCCTGCCTGGGTCTGACAGCTCCTGGCCCATGACAATACCTCCTGGTTCACCTGGCCAGCCTTCGTTTACCTGACCCAAATTCTCTGCCTGTTGTCTTGGAGTATTGAGAATATATATCCCTTTTTGTTCTAAAGTGTCCTGGTTAAACAGTAAATAATGGAGTTGTATTACTTCTCCTTCATATTCCAAATAAAAGGGCCTGGAGCTCCTCCCACTTTTTGGCTATTCATGATGTGATTGGCTCCCTCGTGGACTCCGGGTGCAAATCACTTTTCCTATCCAAATCATTCCTTGTATGTCCTACATGTGCTTCAGATGTGAAGTTCCCCTGGAAGCTCCCCTTACGGTCTTGCTCTCCATTCATAGTCCCTATAATTGGCATGATTTTTTTTTGTCAGTTGTGGGACTTGAACTCTGGGCCTGGGTGTTATCCCTGAATTCTTTGGCTCAAAGCCTATCCCTGGAGCCACAGTGCCACTTCCAGTTTTCTGGTGATTAGTTGCAGATAAGAGTCTCACAGGCTTTAGAGTGCCCGGGCTATCTTTGAACAGAGATCCTCAGATCTCAGCCTCCCGAGTATCTAGGATTACAGGCAAGAGCCACCGCGCCCAACAATTGGCAGGATTTTTAATGGCCCTTGGCAGAGACAGTCCTATATTGTAGTTATTTTATTACCATTATTGTATTGGACACTCCCAAGGAAAAGGCCTCTGAAAGAAACATCTTTATCTTCTATACAGAGGCCAACACAATCCTTATCTTTTCTTTTTATCCTGATCTTTTCTTAACATATCTTTAATTAGGTAACTTAAAGTCACATTTTTCTCAGACCCAACATCAGTAATAAATAAATAACATAACGTAACATAATATATTCATCAGGAAGACAAAGACTATTTTCAAGGATTTAGTACAGAATTACACAAGTGATTGAGCCAAGCAGTCAACAGTGAGATTACCCAGAAATTATCATCAGAAGGAAGCCATAATCTCTTGGGATACAGAGACAAAAAGAGAAGAATAACTAGCAGTTCTGGGTAACAAGTCACGGGCCAAATGCTGGGCACCTCATGAGTGTTCTATGGAAATCTGAGCTGCCAAAGATGTACACTTATTCCCTGAAAGGCTACCTGAGCTGGCTTTTCCTTTCTTCTCAATTTTCGATCTCCTCCATTTCTTTGGTAAGTTGTAATTGGAAGTTGGAGGCCACGGAAGTCATGGAGTTGCAGCTTCAAGCAGTCAGCCTTGATGATATAAAGAACAGTGGCAGAGCTGGGAATATGATTTAGTAGTAGAGTGCTTGCCTCGTATGCATGAAGCCCTGGGTTCGATCTTCAGTACCACATACACAGAAAAAGCTGGAAGTGGAATTGTTGCTCAAGTTGTAGAACACGAGCCTTGAGCACAGAAAGGTTCAGGCCCTGAGATTAAGCCCCAGAACCAGCCAAAAACAAAAAACAAAAAGTACCAAAGTACAAGACAGTCAAATAGTAGGCCTAGGCATATTCTGAGGTCCTTGCCATTTTCTGATGTATGAATAAATTACTGAATAAACTGGTAAATGTACAAGAGATCTACTTCTTTGTCTTGAAAGATATCTGGTATTAATAGAAAATATGATCAAGAAATTTCATTCTTTTTAAAAAATGTTTGATTTCAATGGCAAAGATAGCTTTTGGGGTTTATAAAAAACAAAGCAAAATGAAACAAAACAAAGTATTGATAGAGCCTCATGATACACAGTGCTTAGCATGCCAGTGCCAACACGAAAAGAAAAATCACCAAAGCCTCTCCTATTTGTTCAGGTTTGCTAAATAATCCCATTAAGGTCAGTCAGGCAGGTAATAAAAATAGATACTGAGCCTAAGAAAGTGTTATGACCTTAACCTGGTGCTATGAAGTAGAAAGGTCACAAATGTGATCGTGTAGTTATTTCTGGAGTCCTCTTCCTCTCCCTTCAGCATGGATAGGCAATTCGGACAGTGTACAGCCACTAGAGGCTTCAGCAGCCTCTTTACCTCTGTGCTCCTGGTTGCAGGATAAAGATCCTTGGGGATGGATCCCTGACATAAGTCTCCTTTCCCCTTTGAAAAACCATTGATTAAGTCATCTGCCTCAGAGGGTGGCATGAATGATTGCTCAGAGCCACACAGCCCCTCCTCCTGGTGAAGGCTCCTCCTTCCTCCAAGGTCCAACAGCCAGGCTGGGCTGTGAGAGGACAGTGTGGTTCCAGATTTTCTTGGCTAGTAGCTGCAGTCGGTGGTTCTCCACTGTGTTTCACAGACTTCTAATGGTTCTTTATGGCCTTCTGGGAAGAACTATTAGGTCCAAACCATTTTTATAAAAAATACTCAGACATAGCTGCTGGTGGTGGTGGCTCAACTTATGATCCTAACTGTTCAGAAGGCTGGGATTTGAGATTCTTGGTTTGAAGCCAGCCTGGGCAGACAAATCTGGCAGGCTCTTATCTCCAATTAACCAGCAAAAAGCCAGAAGTGGAGGTGGGGCTCATCTGGTAGAGTGCTAGCCAGCCAAGAGCAAAAAAGCCGAGGAAGCACTTGAGGCCCTGTGCTCAAGCCCCAGTACCAGAACACACATGAGAATACACACACACACACACACACACACACACACACACACACACACACAGACGTGCACACGCACGCATGCACGCACACACGCACACACACACACAAAGTCTCCCAAGGCCATACTTGCGTGTCTCTGTTGCTCACAGATGGTGTTTTCTAACATTTTACCTGCTTTTTCAGTTCAGGATTTTGCTAGCTAATTAGAGATGGAGTCTCTCAAACTTCTGCCCATGTTAACTTTGAACTTATATCCTCCAGGTGAGAATTACTGGCATGATCCATCAGTATCCAGGTTTGGTTTTTGTTTTTTTTTTCCCATGGAGGGGGGTCTGTTGGCAGTACTAGGGTCAAATATTTGTCATAGTATAAAACATTGCTGAGGCCAAAATGCTTTAATAATCTTTAGGTTAGACTAATTGTGGGGGCTTAAAATCAAAAGATGCCCTGTTAAGTAATAACACAAACCTTGATTACTTTAATAAGGAAGTTATTAATTGAGAAAGAATCTGGAAAATTCAATCAAGCCTTTCAAAGCAGGGTAGAGGAATGTGAACTCAATTAATTGTTTAGGGAATTTCTTTTTTTTTTTTTGCCAGTTGTGGGTCTTGAACTCAGGGCCTGAGCCCTGTCCTTAGCCTAGAAGTCCGTTTTATGAGCTGCCTTTCCCCTGCCAGTGTGCACAGCACCACTTAACCAAGGGCCGATCTGTGGTTGCCCTCTAGAGAAGTTCATGTCACTCTCTACTTTCTGCTCTTAACCTAATGCAAGTCACCAGTATGTACTCTCCACCGGTTTGCCAACTGACTGATGATCTGTGCTTTCTCCTTTGCCTTTCTGTTCTGTCCACACAAGTTGAAGTACAATTAGATATCTGGCAGGAGGTGCCTAGCCTAGAAACTCAGGAAAATGTAAAGTACTAGGGATTTTTCTATAGTGTTCTTTTATGTCCCTTAGAAAACTCTTCAATGATGCTAAATCTCCAAAAGAGAATCAGAAAGGTTCATGAAGGGAATGATACATATAATGTGGAACTGCAGACAATGTCACTTCAGTTGCAGATTCATTTCTTAACAAGAGATCTCAGCCTAACTAATGAGAATGCTTTGGGTTATTTTTCAAGTAGGGTCTCACATTTTGTCTAAGCAAGTCTAAGCCATGATCCCCTATTTTTGCTTCCCACACAGTGGGTTGACAGTCCCATGCTACCATATCCATCTTTTCTGTTGAGATAAGGTCCCAACAGAAGGCCTATAGTTGTGATTCTCCTGATCTCTACCTCTGAATTAACTAGGATTAAAGGCATGAACCATGGGATTCTGACATGGTGTGTGTGTGTGTGTGTGTGTGTGTGTGTGTGTGTGTGTGTATGCTGATACTAGTTCACATTGAACTCAATGTGAAGAAATGATAGATGATGCTCTACCATTTCAGCAACGCTTCCGTTTGCAGGTTTTTTTTTTAAAACCAGTTAGTTCAAGATAAGAGTAATGGAATTTTCTGCCCAGGCTGGCTTTGAACTGAGATTGGTACAATTTCAGTGAACAATTGGTATCTGGTTGACCCTGAAATTTAAGTGGAAATCTCTAATGGATCTTCTGCTTGCATCTTGAGACCAGAAGTTACTTGATCTTGGCATTTTCAAGTCCTTAGAGAATATATAGAGCATAGAATTTATGCTTTTCTTTTTGCCAGTCATGGACTTGAGCTCAGGGCCTGAGCACTGTCCTTGGACTTTCTCAAGGCTAGAGCTCTACCACTTGAGCCTCAGCACCACTTCCGGCTTTTTTGTATGTATCTGGTACCAAGGAATCGAACCCGGGTCTTTGTGCATGCTAGGCAAGCACTCTACCACTAGGCCAAACTCCCGGCCCAGAATTTATGCTTTTTATGAAACTCCCTCATATTTGTTTTCTTACTGGACTCAGAATAGATTGTGAAATGGAGAAGAATGGGCACCATTTCCACCTTAAAATTTGCCTTAAATTTCAGTTTCCTGGTGTCACTGGCTAGAGACAGAGTCTGATAAGATCTGTGGATCATGGCTAAGTTTGGCTCATGTGGATTATGACTAAGGAGGCACATTACCAACTAAATGAGCTGTTAGGAAAAATGGAATGAATCTCTGACATCTGAAAATGAAGCCTATATGGGCAAGCCCCAGTGGTTGAAGGCTTGTGAGCATATACATGCTTGAGAAAGCAAAGGTTTGCTTCCAATGAGGAGAGAGAAGACAAGGAGGATAGTAGGTGTGTAATATTCACCCTTCCCCAGTTCAGTAGCTGGTTGTGTTTTATGCAGAGAGCAGTCAAAGATAGTGAACACCTAAGCATTGCTTCCAAGTCTGAGCCTGACCCACCGCTCCTGCCTGTTGACTTCTGCGACATCAGCAGTAGCACAAAGAGGTCAAATGGGATAAGTGAGAATGTAACTTACACGAGGGTAATAAGCTTTTATTGGGACTGAGGCAAGGTCTTTACAGGAAATGAGTCAGTAAAGCAGGGCAAGGCCAGGCTTCATGTGGCTCCAGTTAGAAAAGGGAGGAACCTAGAAGTGCCATCCCTCCTGGAACAGGGAGTGTAGGTTCAGTCTGATCCAAACCAAGGCCAAACACCTGGCTTGATCTGTGTTAGTCAGGATGACATGTGGATGTGAGTTTCCAGCCAATAAGACCCAGGGCTGGGATTTAGATCTTTCTGTGACATTAAATCAAGAAGAAAGTGACACTGGCCTTCAAACACATAATCCTATTATGGTTTTTATAGTCTCTTGGCAAGAAATATAGCTTCTTCACACCATTTCAAAAGGAGCGGCTGTTGACACATCCACCATGAGACAGAATGCTTTAGTTATTTGTGCACAATGTGTCACTCGAGAAAAGATAATGCTTTTTCAAATTCCCACAACATAAAAATGACTTTAAAAGGCAAGAAGATATTAGAATCTCCAACATCTCCTCCATTCATCTAAGAAATCCACAGCATTTTCACTTCGTGATCAGACTGTAGAAAGCTGCTGGGGAAAATTCTGAGAATATCAAGGGTTTGGCACTGGGGGGAAAGCTGGAGTCCAGGGAACAGCAGCCCATTTCCAGAGACACCCCAGAACTGCCTGAGCCTGAGGCCAAGTGAGAGCCATTCCCTCCTAGGCTTTGACAGGAGCAATGCTGCTATTCAGCTGCAGACTTACCTGTATGCCCTCTTTATCCTAGCTGTGCCCAGAGCGATGCTGCTGTTTATCAAGTGTCAGCCAGAAACGACCTGGGGATGGTCTGCTGTTCTGCTTCCCTGGAGGTGGAGTCTGCATCGGAAACCCCCCAAGTTTCTCCTGCCCTGGGAGGTGGGGGGGCCACTGGGTGGCCACGTGAAAGAGACACCGATGAGGAAGAACATACGAGGCAGACCCATGAGAAAGAACAGCCTTGTAAGGAAGGAGAGAGTGACTTCCCAGAGACTCCCGCGTCACCTGATTCCCCCCTCACCAAACTCAACCTCTTACACGCCCCCCAGGTATCGGCCAATCATGACATTTGCTCATGGGGCTCTGAAAGTCCCCTCCATGTTAAAGGAATGAGGCCAACTGCAGAGACTTATGATCCCAGTAACACAGAAGAAATTTCCCTTCCTTCCCTTCCTGAAAATGGTGACCCCCGGACAGTGCATTCCACAGATGATGGCCCAGGCGATAACACCCCTAGTCCTCCAAACCCCAAAGCACAGAAGTACATCAGCCTCAGCCTCCCACTGTCAGAGGCAACTGCAGGCATTCACCCGGGTGACAGCACATCCCCGGACAGCAGGGAGTTCCTCCCCCAGCCCCCCAGCGAAGACTCCGACAGTGACTATGAACTTTGCCCAGAGATAACCTTAACCTGCACAGAGGAGTTTTCAGAGGATGAGCTGGAGTATCTGGAATGTTCCGATGTTATGACGGATTACTCTAATGCAGTTTGGCAAGGGAGCCTGCAAGGGACTGGGCATGCTTTTTTATTAGAAAGCGGTGACGAAGAGATGGAATTGGGCGAGGGTGGCCTGGGTGGGTGTGAGCATTTCCTCAGAGAAATGGGTTGCGGGCCTCAGGTGTCGGGTGGCAAAGAGTCTATGGACACCACCCCTGGCCTCTGCAGTAACCACTCACAATCCCAGCAAGTGTGGAGTGGGAGCAGCGGAGGAGCTGTCTCCCCAGGAGGAGGGATGACTCTGACTCTGGGCCCTCACCAGGATGGAACAGGGACTCCGCTCCCCACTGCTTCTGACACTGCTGAGAATGATTGTCCAGGGATTCAAGGAGAAGCCAGAGACCAAGCAGAAGGGGAATTCTCCAGTGACAGCCTGCTAACCATGGAGAAGGCAGCAACAGAGGCAGAGGTGAAGCCTTTGTCTGGGGGGTCAGACAAGGCAGAAATGAAGCAGGGTCTGAAGAGTGGGGTGGAGGAGAAATGGGAAAAGCATGCAGGCAGCAAGAGGGGCACCCAGAGACCCAGCAAGGGAGGGTGCCCCAGAATGAAGGGAAATGCCAAGAAGCAAATCTGGAAGGAAGTCTCCCCAGAGGGAACCCTAAATCCCTCTGTCCAGGAACTCACAAGTCACCCCCTGACCCAGAACAATCAAAGACAGACTCTGCACACCAAGGCTAGACCTGCTCGCCGGAATTCCCACATCCACATCCCACCATGTGCTACATCACCCCCGACAGAGCAAGACTCACTGTCCAAGGAAGGGGATCCAAGTTTCAAGGGAGAAGGGGTGCAGGTTTATGACTTATTCGAGTCACAGCGGTTTCCAGAGCAGAATGATCATCTTCAGGTAAGTTTCATTTTTCAAAATTATGAGAGATGGTGGCACAGTGGGGTGGTGGTGGGGTGGGTGTGTGCATGGGTGCGTGCCCGCCCGCGTGTCTTCATAATCCTGATTTCTGTATCATAATGTAAATAAAAATTAGTCTCCCCGTACCAACTATCAAGGTACTTGCAAATGACAGCTGCTATGGCTGGTGCTAGGAAGGAAATCTGGTTTTAAAAAAGACCCAGATAAACCTTGAGCCTTCCTAATTATAGCAAAAGACTGATAGATGGGAGAAGCGCTAATGGTGGACTCTGGGCAGCTGGAAAAAGAAACCTGATATTTCGTCTACTGCATGTGTTTTACTAGGCGATGCTCGCTATTCAGAAAGTTTCTCAAGCAAATGTTTTGGGTATAGCCTTTAAAGGAGAAAAACATTTGTTGGGGTCCTTCTTCAGATACACTGAAAATAGTACGTTTTGGCTTTATCAGAATTGATAGCCCAAAGGGAAAAGGGTGTCAAGTGGGTCTAATTGACTTGCGGGGTTCGCTTTGTGATTCTGGAGAAGGCAGATGAATCTGGTTGCTGGGCTGGTGGCATGTCTTTTATTTTGCTTCTTGTAGACCACAAAGTCTCAGAAAGGCAGAAAAATCCTGCCGGGCAGAAAATATATTTTTTCTTCACTGATTTGTGGTGTTTTAAATGTTCATTTTAAAGAGATGAAATTATTTATCAGAATAATTAATGCACAAAAATGCTTTGTTTTGCACACTATTTAATTTTTTTATATTCAAGTACTCCAAATGAGCTTTGAACCAATGCTATACTATGGCCAAGATTGGATTTTTTTCAGAGATTAGTAATCTAAATGTTATTTGTGAATCATTTTTACTCTGCTTCATGTTTCCTTTCTTCCAGTTTTGTAGTTGCAATCCAATATTACCTTTACAGAAGATTTTCTGAAAAATATTCCCCAAGGCAAAATTATTGATCAGTCTATGCGAAACCAGAAGAAATTGATGCACTGATTTCTAAAGACTCTACTATAAGAGAGCTATTCTACAAATCTCCAGAACCAATCTAGCTTTTGACAGAGTATTTCTATTTATTGTTCAAATTAATTCACATAAAGCCACACTCATACTTTGCCCCCCCCCCAAGGCAAACTCCTATTTCTTTCTTTAAGCATACCGCTTAACAGTGCACACATTGGTGACTGCAGATATGTTCTTACCATATATTTTGGTCAAATACTGACATAAAATAAAGTGGTAGTGTAAATTTTTTTCCTATAGATAAGTATAGCATTTCCTCTTTTATTCAAAAAATTATTTTCCTTGGAAACCTAAGTGCTTCTTCACAGTTATTTTATCACTTAGAGAGGGTTTCACTGGCACAGTTGTTTTTATTATTAAAGGTTGGATGGAGGATGAGGTAAAGTAAATAGTCTCATCATTTACTGGTAATGGAACTAAATAAAAGGAACAGCCCTTACTGTGCAATCTAGCAGAGTTCCTATGGAACTCACATCTCATTCATGAGTAAAAACCCGTCCCACCTTGACCTGGGCTTTGTGTTGTAAAGAGAATGATTATCATGAACACTCCTGTTCAGAAAGCCAAGCAAAGGGCTGGCATTTTCTGTAGGGAGCAGGACCCTATCTCACTGTGCAGGTCAGTAACAGAAATGACCTCTCACTCAAGGGACAGCCAGAAACTTCAATGGAAGCCAGGCATTCAAGAGCAGTTCTCTATAGCCTTAAATTGGAAATGGGATCTTTATATCTGTAGTATTTCCTTTCTTTGGACTAGAGCAGAAATATTTTGCCACAGCGATAGGTAGGTTTGAAAATGCAGTTTTTTTAATCTGTGCAAAAAGTTACTATATGATTGTTAGACATCTATATTTCATATACACTATAAAGTATGATTAAAGAAATAGCAAATGGGTAATAGTTGTTGCAAATTTGATAAAGAAATGAGAAGAGAGTGGCATGGGAATTAAAGAAAACTTTTTTTTGTAATTTTGGGGAGGAAGGAAGAAAGGAAGGGAGGGAGGGGAAGGGCAAGGGTGAGGGGGAAGGGAAGAGGAAGAGAGGGGAGGAAGGTGGAAGAAAGGGAGGAAAGAAAGAAGGGCGGAAGAAAGGTGCATATTTCATCATTAAGTCCAACAATAATTTAAGCATTTATTCTCAATCCTAAAGATTTATAATGGTTAAAGATCTTAATTATGGGTAATGTTAAAACAAATCTACTCTTGAATCTTGCCTGACTCACTTACCTTGGGCTCTTTTTGTAGAAAATGGCCAGCAGATTATCTTTAATGGTTTGTCTTCATCTGCATATTGCCTTTAGCCTTCTGAGAAAAAAATCCATATCTCAGATTTTTACCTTTCAGCCAAGACTGTTTTGCAGAATATCTATGCCCCTGGGTGTACCTACTTCCTGCCGTCCTCTCTCTCTTTACAATGCAAAGCCATCTTGTTACCATTTGTCCTAAAATAGTACTTACCCAACCTAGTATTGGAAAGCCCCCAGTTTCTCTACATTTATGGAAGATTCCAAAGCTAATTCCAGTTTGGGAGTGGAAAACAGAAAGGGTACCCCAGGCGAACTTGAATCCTCTTCAAGAGTCACACTGCCAACTCTTCACCTTGGTTTTGAGCTTATTTTTTTGATCCAACTCAAAGGCAAGGCCTGACAATCCTCTCATCTTAAATTTCTTTCCCTAGCCACACTGGGGTAAGATCATCTTTACTCTTAAACCAGAGGTGCTATGTCTCTCTTTTTGTATAATTGGTCAGCTTTATCCCAGAGAGATATTCATTTTTGTTCGGGATCTCAGATTGTAAGTATATAGTATGGGGATGCATTCTCCAGTTCTGGGAGTTAAGACTCTTCCTGACTAAGAATTAGCACTAATCATAAAGGATGAATTTATTCCATGTATATGTCAACCAATAAATCCCAAATGACTGGGATAAATAGTGCCTGCTACACAACAGACACTGGGTCATTGAGTAACTGGTTGTAAAATATAAGATATATGCCTACAACAGTATGTTTCTAATGATCACTGATCACAGCTGCTTCACAGTCTATTTTTTTGCTTTTCTTTATATATAAGATGCTCTTGTCAACTCTCCATGGATACCATGTGCTTCCTTTGGCTCTTTGGGCCCTTGCTCTAAACTACTGATAACTTGTGAATGTTGACAATTTACATACACTCTTGGCTTTATTAAGTGCTTTATTCCAATCTCTTATAAAATGCTGCCGAAATCCAAGATAGTCTTACCACATTTGTCCACTCACAACCTTCCACCTTTTTGCCTTTATCTACCCCTGAGAAGCAAAGCAGGTACCCATGCCAGTTTTCTCATCTGGAAAGCAAACCATGTTCTCAGGTGCGTGGTGTACAATGGCCATGCTCTTTTTTAGAATACTTTTGCCAGTCTGTGACCAGATCTCCTGGTGCATCAAGGCCAAGGTTTTGTAGGGCGCTCTTGTCATCCCTACCAGAAATTTCGTCTTCCAGAGAAACCCATAGCCTTCTTGCCTGCATTCTTCATACTGCTACCCCTTCCATCTCATCTTTTTCTTTCTATGGTTTCAGAAATAAATGATTTATAAGTTTTAATCTTGGTACAAAGCTGAGTAGTGTGGTGCAATCTCGTGCCATTTAGTTTAATCTCATGTGGCAAACACAATCTAGTGCTTCCACAATGACAACTGTTAAAACAATCACTCCAGAGGGCAGATAATCCAGCCCTCTGCAACGATGATAATGCTGACAGGTAGGGTAAAGGCTTCCTGGCTCATCTCTCCCAGCACGTGGCAGTCCAGCCTCCTGTCAGCACCATTCTGGCTGACCCAGAGAGTAACACCAACATTTGTTTTGTGTTTAATCACAAAGCCTGCTGTGCCACTTCTGTCAAATATCATTAACCACCCTCGGTGGGCAAGACTAGCTAATGTCCAGGCTCACTTAGGTACTTGGTTGGTGTTAAAGACTCAAGTAAAAAGTCATTCAGTGTTTAAATCATCAAGGAAAAGTCAGAGTCTCAGGCTGTGAAGTCTGTGGGCCAGCTAGTAAGTAGAATGAGCTCCCTGTGCCAGCTCTACTGGACCAGCATCTGCCTTTGGACCAATGTTCACTGAACTTTCAGCTTTGTTCAACAGAATGCAAGATCTTCCTCAGATCTGAACAGATCCCAAGAGGGCTGGCATGTAGCTCGTTGGCAGAACATGTGCTGAGCACATGTGAGGCCCTGGACCTGATTCCCAGCACTGTGTAAAATAAACAAGCAAGCTCAAGCATTGGTCGGATCCCTCACTACACCTGGGGTCACCTGGAAGCTGTTTGACCTCCACCTCCAGATATCTCCATGATCCAATCTACTGTGTGGCTTGAGCCCTGAGCACTGCAAATGCTCCCAGATTGTTCTCTATACCTCCAAGACGGGTGGTCCTGGTTGTACTTCAGAGCCTCTACATACACACATCAGCAGTGCCCTGATCATGCCCAGTCATTCTGCAGCAGGCCTCAGCATGTGTGCCTTGGTGGAAGCTTTGTTCTATTCCAGCAAATCTGAAGCATAGCTGGGTAAGAGTCTGGAGCTCATATGGAGTGGATGCTGGAGTTCTCCTGAGGACTCTACATTCCACCACGTAACCCAGACTGCAGAGATGGTTTCACACACCCTGTGTGGAGCCCTTCTCCAGCAAGTTTAGTCAAGGGATAAAACGTAAGCTTATTCAATACTCACAGTGGCAATGGATATTCTTTGCCCTTAAGAGATAAAGAATTATCTACACTAGTGATATACACATTCCTGAAACTCCTCACATTCTGGAAAATCGCACACTCAATATACCCGGGCTTTAGGGGAAAATCTCATTCCTTTCAGGTCCTTTAGGGAATAGATCACTTTAAAACTAGAGAAAGATAAAGCAACACAGGTGCTGAGCAGCTTGAGTTGGCAGGGGGCTGCCGGGGAGGATTTAAAAATATACCGTCAAGTGTAAATGCCACCACTCTGCAGTTAGAGCAAGGCGAAGAGGGCTGAGGCTGTGAAAACTGAAGTGGATCTTTGATCTGCTGCTGGGATGGGCCTGGAAGGCCACACACCTGCCCTTGGCCACGTAGTCCTGCTGTTTAGGAGCCATCTTTAAATAGAGGCCTGTATGTTGGGAGTGGAGTAGGAGAACCGCTCTATTTTGAATTATGTTTGGAGTTTACATCTTGAAAGGACCCTAGCTGCCAAAGCAACGCTGAGTTAAAAGCTTCTTTTTCTTCCTGCTTGCAATTCTATCATTTAGTCCAGCTATTCAGATCCCTTTCTAGGAAAGAACTGGATAGGAACCAGTACAGCAACCAACAGCAGCTCCAGTGTTAGTTCCTGTAAGAGAGACATCATTCCCTCATAGACTGATTTCACAGTGCCAGCTCACTTTTGATATTCTCCAGCCCCAGTTCATTATGTGAGTTACAGCAAAGACGCTGCTCTGAGGGCCCAAAGGATCTACTTTGCTTTCAGTCTTCATAGCAGTTTCTGTTCTTTTTTTTTTTTTCAAGTCCTAGAGCTTGAGCTCAGGGCCTGAGCACTGTCCTTGGACTTTCAAGGCTAGAGCTCTACCACTTGAGCCACAGTACCACTTCTGGCTTTTTCGATATATTTGATACCAAGGAATCGAACCCAGGTCTTCATGCATGCCAGCCAAGCACTCTACCACTAGGCCAAGCTCCTGGCCCTTCACAGCAGTTTCTTAAAGTGAATGCCTGCATGTATTCTATCCAGATCCCCTGATGAGATAGACCTGTAAGTTCTATTCCAGCCTTGTTGAACCTGAACAATGATGATGATAATTATGATGGAATAGTAGGCCTTGAACTCAGGACCTTACTCTTGCTAGGTAGACATTTACCACTTGAAACATGCCCCTAGCCCTTTCTGCTTTTTTTATTTTTCCATTAGTGCCTCTCTTTTTGCCAAGGATGGCCTGGACTTCAATTTTCCTATTTACTCTTCCTGTATAGCTGAGTTGATAGGCACATAAGGTTTCTATTGGCTGAGATAAGGTGTTTCAAAATTTTTGCCCTGATTGGCATCCAACCTTGATCTTTCCACTTGGACTCATGAGTACCTAGGATTATATGCGTGTTTGTATTTGTGCCCAGCTAGAACCTTCATTTTTTAATAAGCTCTCTGGGTAATAAGATTTAGAAACCATGTGCTTAATTACATAGCCCCAAAGTAACTACTGCAACTGAACATGGTTCTATAAAGAATTGGATGAGTTTGGACCCAAAAGGATGTTTAGGGCATGTTAAATTGAATCCTTAACCCTAAAAGGAACAATACCCTGTCCTAATCTGTATATTTCTTTGCTTTCCAGTTGGCTTTCCATAAATGCAGCCAGTTCATCACCTGTCCATGCAACTGAAATAAACACAGACCTGATTTATTGTAACTAATCCAGAACAGGTGTGCCACTTGCAGCTGAGTTTTATTTTGAGGACTAGTGCAGTGACAGGAATTTTGGTGGCCAAAGGGGAGGCTGGGGAGAGGAGGGTCACTTGGCTATGAGAGTGGTTTGTGTCCGTATTACAAATCTCTCACCCCTATATTCAACTGGAACTGGGTGACAGACATGCTTTGTTGGCTTTTCCTTTTCTATTCTGCAAGATAAATTTGCATATGTAACACAGGATGGAAAAAAAGAACATCAAATGAAGCAATCTCTGTTGAGACAAAGGATAGCAGAACAGTCATCAAAACAGTGTGGTTATAGTCTCCACCAGACAAACAGATAAACCAAGCTGAATGAAGCCTACAGAATCAAAGGGATGACACTGATCAAGGCGCATTATACTCACAAACTAACAAGTTGAGTTGAAACCCCTTTGTACAACTACTTAAAGACAATGGAAAAAAAAAAGTAAATCCAATACTGGAACTGGACTAATGGTAAAACTAAACTTCCAACATTTAGGGAAAGTCAACATCTTTAATGCTGATACAATCAGCCATTATTAAGAAAATATTCTCCTTTGGTTTCCAAGGAAATAGTGTGTCCATTAAACAGATACTACACTGTATAGAAACTTATTGAGGATCTGGAGGCTCTAAAATGGAAACAATATTGTAAAACATAGAACCAATGAATATGGATAAAAATTTACTTACTGACATTTTTCTGGAGCAACATACAATAAGACTAGTGTACCAGATGGCTTGATCTTTCCCCTCTCACTACAGTGAAAGTTGATTAATAAGTAATGTATTTGAACTGAATGTATGCACCATGTGAAATTTCCTCTCTTGAAACCCTATGAGTGTGGTAGTATTAGGAGGAGGGATTTTTGGAGGGTGATCCTAGCTAGACGAGGTTATGAGGATGTGGTGGCAATTAATGTCTCCACTATAAGAGACCCTGGAGAGCTTGTTCCTCTCTGTTTTCTGTGTGAGGCCACAATGGGAAGCTGCACATCTAAAAGCCAGGGAAGAGACCATTCTAGAAGTAATTCGGTGAGGACCTTGGTGTTGGACTTCTTAGCTTCCAGAATAATAAGAAATAAATGTCCCCTTTTTAGGCCACTCAACACCATGATATTTTGTGATGGCAGCCTGAGTTTACCAAAACATAGAATTACATTCAAAACCCCAAGAAATTTGGGAGCCATTTTGCGAATGAACGTAGTAAACTATGAATGGATCTCCTTATAGTCTGTTACCTTATGAACCCAGTTTATAGTGGAGGTTAATCTGTCCTCTAGGAAACTACAATTTTTATGGACTACAATGTTGATTTTTTTGTGTGCTCACGGGGTAATACTTAGATGACAATTTGGTGATGTCTTTTTCTGACTAAGCCATAAGTCACAAATCCTATCAGTTAGTTGCATAGTTAGAAAGCCCAGTGCTGATACAATCTTGGAGGTACATTTTCAAATTACATTGAAACTTCTTTACTTGGTCATAATCTGCACTGATAGTGGAAGAAAGAGGTGTTATTATCTTTCAGAATATTCATTTAATGTTGTGTGTTCCTAGTCATGTACCAAAGCCCAATATTTGGTATTTCTTGTAATTTGTGAGCTGCCAACAAGGCTTACATAGTTAATGATAATTCCCAAGGCCCATCTGTTTTAACTAATCAGCAAAACATAAAATGGAACTGTCCCAAATTCATATACCATAAGGAAATCAGATTGTCACAGCACAAATGGAAGCTGGTAAAGATTATGACAGCGTTGAACTCTGGCTGAGAGTAAAGCTAGAATCACTCATTGAAAAAAACCATTGACTGACCCCAACCTTCAGCCTGTTTATGAAGTTACTTGCTTGCTTCTGAAGTAGATGTGGATCATGGCATGCCTAAAATTCCTTGAGTTTCCAGCACCTGAAAACTCCCACTGCCTGAGAATGCCCCTCATGTCCTAGGAAGTTGCTCAGCCACACTCAGCAGTGCATCTGGAAGTTTGGAAAGCTCTGAACCAATGGAGGTAGAAGTTGGTAGAGAAATCCCACCTTCCTGTGACTCTCATGGAATGGTTTTAAGGTACAGTTCTTCACCCGTAAAGAACTCCTATGGGAATAGGTCACATATATCCAATCACTTATACACCAGTTAGTTGCTGTTGATTTTTCCCTGTCTTACATTTTCCATCTCTTCCTGTGTTTCCTGGTACTAGCTCCCAAACAAACTTAACTGCATCCAAGTTCTTGTCTCAGGGTTTGTTTTGTTGGGGAGACTCAAACTAAGGCAACTTCCTTAAGTCTCCTGTGTAGGTTAGATTATGCGTGCTCCAGAACATCAAGGATATCCCTTGTATAAGTCTGAAAGCCCATGTTTTTATTTTATAGCATTTTTTGAGTTTTTTTTTTAAAGAAAATCTCCCAATGACCATCCAGTCCTGATTCATACCCTCTTCTGTAGTCCTGTAACTCTTTATTTTACTGATGTGAGAAACTTCCCCGTAAATCTCTCTGGAAACAAATGACACACTGGTTTGTTTCCTTGCTAGACTGTAAATTCCCTGTGGGTCAACTCTTGGCTTTATTAAGCACTGCCAGTACCTGAGAGGGAGAAGAGCTCAATGAACACGGAGTGCATGCAGTGTGCTCAGTCCACTGGTAAAAGGGATTTAGATTCAGCAGATGTGACAGAAATATAGTAAACAACCATCACTACCAAAATAAATATCTGAATCATATTGTTTTCAGTTACAAAGGTATAAATATGGAGTAGTTGTTTATATAAAGCCTTTAGTGACTGTTCTAGGGTCACTGATATTTCACATCTAGAAAGACAGATTGAGAAAATCCTCCAACTCTAGAAGAAGAAAAAAGCTCAGTTCTTTTCCCCCCCTGCAATGAAGGTGGTAGAGTGAGGCTAAGACCCCTCCTCCGTAATGGCCATGTTCCCTCTCCAGACATCACACCCAGTCCTCAGAATGTCACTACACTAGGTAAAAGGAACAAGATTAAGCTTATCAACCGTGAGATAAGGAGATTATTTGGGGTTATTTTGAGTTATGTGGTTATGATTATATCACATAATAAAAATTGTGATTTACATAATTACAAGAGAAGCTAAAGAAAAGAGTGACAAATCAAAAAAAAATTGAAGATGCTTCTGTTTGCAGCTGGCACATGACCTCTTGAGCCATGCTTCCTGCTCTAACAGTTTAGATTCATATACCAAATTGTCACAAACTTGAAAACTTCCCAAACAGAATTCTACATATTTGTGTTCCATATTTACATGTTATATTAATTGAAATTAAATAAATTTTAAATTTTAAGTGCTTGTTAATTACATCTGGCTAATGGAACTGATTCATGTAGCTCAGCTCTACATTATTATTCATTGTCATTGTAATTTTTAAAAAGCATGGTGCTGCACCCAGGCCAAAACCTTGATTTTCTTTTTTCTTCTGCAATGGATTAACACAACTTTCTTTTTCTCTTTTCTTTTCTTTCATTCTTTCTTTTTTTTTTCTTGTGGGTCATGAGGCTTTAACTTTGGGCCTAGGCACTGTCCCTGAGCTATTTTTGCTGAAGATTAGTAATCTACCACTTTGAGCCATAGCACCATTTCTAGTTTTCTGGTGGTGAATTGGTGACAAGAGTCTCCAGGAATTTCCTCCCCAGGCTAGCTTTGAACTGTGACCCTCAGCCTCCTGAGTAGCTGCACTTGAGCCACAAGCACCTGTGTTTTGTTTGTTTGGTTTTGTTCTTCAGTAAACCTTACTTAGGGCTGGAGCTGTGGCTAATTGGTAAGACACCTGACTAGCAGTTATGAAGCCATGAATTCAAACCTCATTACTGCCAAAAGAAGCAAAAAATAGACTTATTTTGTTTTTCAGAGCAGAACTGGGCAGAAAGCCTTATTTCATCTGGGCTCCCACAGGCCCAGACTCCCTCATGCTTTTAGCCACTCAAGGCTCATCTTGATGTTATGTGTTCTGTGGGTTAGGACAAGTATACAATACCATGCATCTGCTGTAGTCAACAGTATATGATTCTATTCCAAAGAAACGGGCGCACCAATGGCTCATACCTTTCATCCTGCTTACTCAAGAGGCTAAGATCTAAGAATCCGTGTTCAACACTAGCCCAGGAAGACAACTTCAAGATACCCTTTCCTCTAATTAACCAGCAACACACTTTTCTACCACCACATATTCCTAGCCATGGTCTACTGGTTTGGTACAAGTGGCAGAGAGCGGCACATGTCACCTGAGACCCCTTGAGCCTCTCAGCACTCAACACTCATAGACCTCATTTTTCATGACCAGGTCTGGCGCAGGCAGCCTCTGCTGCCAGAGCTTAGGCGTCCCAGTTGGCATTTGGCAGCCCTGTGGCTTGTTGGGCAGGCTCTACCATGTCTCTCATATCACTTTAAAAACAACATGCCATACTACCACAAGCCATCTATCAGGTTACCTGAAAGCTCCAGGACAAAAGAGGACACATTCCATTCCTCCTTGAGGTCACAGGTTATTGGCCTTGGGAAATCAAACATGGAGGAACAGGGCAGACTTGGGTGGGGATAGCTTTTTGTTATGGGCTTTCATCATGCCAAGGCCAAGGGTTCATGTTCACAGGTACAGAAAGCAGCCCAGGTTCCTCAGAGGCTGGGATCCATGGCCCTCAGGCCTCTGGGGAATCACTCAGGCCTATCCTCATGGCTTCTGACTCACAGACAGGGGAGGCCTGGAATCCCGCCTTTCTAACCAACTCCAAGGGATTTCCAGCACCCATACTTGGAGTAACTAGGGCTTAGGGCTTCCCCAGAGAGTATTGAACATGCGCACCCTTCCCACCCAGCTTCCTCCACCACGCTCAGTTGCCTAATCGCTAACCAGAGCTGACTCGTACTGAGTGCCAGGGACTGTGCTAAGCCCTCTGCCTGGGTTAGCTCATTTCATTATCTCAATCACCCTCTGAGCTAAACCCTGCTCTTATCCAGGCTCTGGGATGGGAAGTGGTGATGTCTGGCTTTCGAGTGGAGTCTGCCTGACTCCAGGCCCTTGACTCTATCTCCACATTCAGTGGCTTCACTCATTCCATTTTTGGTAAGGTTTCCTTGATTCTCCTTGGAACTAAAATAAGCTTGTCAATACATGTGAAAGGTAGGAAGGAGGCTTCTTTGTCCCTTTCCCTTTTCCCTGGGTACTTTGTGCATTTTGTAGTCTGTTCTCTGTGTGTAGTACTCATTTGAAAAAAGAATTATATATAGTCTTAGGATTCGAACTCTCAGGGCAGTCTACCACTTGAGCCACTCCTCCAGCCCTCATTTGAATAAAGTAAGGAATCATTATAAAATTAACTTTCAAAAGAGAACACACCCATGACCTTCGTAGTTGCAACCATAAACCAATTCACTGGATCTGACCTCAGGGTGGGGGGAAGGTGTCGCCCTCCATGTTGGCAAGTTAGCATCATCACAAAGGTAAAGGAGGTTCTCTGGACCCTGGCCTCGCATCTCACATTCTTTGGGAATGTGCAAACAAGATTGATCTGCAACTTCCCACCAGACGGCAACCATACATTTACCAGACTTTTCCAGACTAAGTAGACTAAAGTTACAGTGTGATGAGAAGGTGACGCTGAGTAAGAATAGTGCTATGCCACACCAGATGTGCGCAGTTTTCAGGCAGTTTGGCTTTGGTCTAAATGGCAATGTACAAAGAAGTTGCTCTTTAATAGAGCAGTTTATGAAGATGACCCAGTAATCAGGATCTCCCCTCCCGACCCACTCTTTTCTTCATATCTCTTAATTCTGAAGGCTATACATTGAATTCTCTTTATTCATCCGGCCCTCTCTGCTTGACCCTACCCAACCCCCTTTTCAAGTACCTGTTTGAATTGCAATATTCTTAGCTTTTGTGATATCACATAAAATAAGAGGAGAAAATGACAGCAACTGAAAATATTTGGACTTAACCATTATGGGTACTCTGATAGGATTCGCCCACCAATGCCATCTTGTAAACTTAAGCTAACTACTGTGGTTATGAACATGTGAATCATAACAAATATTCTAACATAGTATAGGTAGATTTATTACTTTCAAATCCACATAGCAAGTGAATCTAATTGCTAAGAATATTTTTTGTTTTGCAAGTCCTAGGGCTTGAACTCAGAGCCTAGGCATTGTCCCTGAGCTTCTTTCTTGCTTAAGGCTAGCTCTCTACCAGCTACAGTATCACTTCTGGCTCTTACTGTGCATGTGGTACCCAGGACTTGAACCCAGGGCTTTGTGCATGCTAGGCAAGCACTCTACCACTAGGCCATGCTCCTGGCCCCCAAAAAGAAGTTTTTAAAAAGATGTTTTTGTCTATTCAGTTTTTACGGAACAGATGAGTTTCCAATGTAATTAGTCAAAGCTAAGGATACTCAGGTTAGAATATTGTGTTGTGGGAAAGCAAGGGTCAGTTTATTTTGAAAATTGTATTTGCTCTCTTCAAAATGTTTTTGGACAACTCCCACCCATCCCTTGAGGAAATAAACCGTTCAGGAATCTTCATTTACTTCACATATGTATAACATGTGGTCTTTACCCTGTCTCTCTCACCATTCTTGTATCAATGGAAGGAATATAAGCTGGTATACATAACAACCAAATAGAAACTACTAGAATAAGCTCAGCCCAATACTCAAGGGTAAAAATAATTATTATACTCTACTGGATGGCGGGTTTGAGCCACACACTTCACAGAACATAGAAATAGTGTTTCTGAGTGTTCTGGAGATCCTGATCCCCTATTCCACAGGGGTTCCAAGATGCTCAAATGTGTTATTGGTTTATGGCCTAACTGCTGAGATAGAACTGTCACCCTGGTCTATGTGACCTCAAGTCTTCTTCCTCCCTACTCTTTCTGTGATGTACCAGAAATCTGCTATCTGTCCTGCAGTTTCCCATGCAGAATGTCCTCTCTGGCTCATGTTGCCTCCCAATGGGAAGCCTCTGTGGACAGCCATAGCCCAGCTCCTCTATATTCTCATTCATCCTCAGGCTAGTGGTTTCTCTCTTCTCATGAAAGTCAGACTTGCTTCAAATCACTGAGTGTCAAAATGTGTTCTATGTCCCAGGGTTGGAGAAATGAGCAAAGCCAAGTTTCAGCCTTTAGGCCACTGGTTTGCTTGCTTAGTGGGGAGACCAGCCTAAGCACACGGACATTCCATGGAGCACATATCAATGATGCATACTATACAGACCGTATACAGCAAGTAGGCCTGGATACTCTTTAGAAAGGTCAGATTCTCTAAATATTCTCACTATTCCAAACACCCTGTAAGTTCCCCCTGAGTTTATCTGAGAGCCTCAGAATCTGGACTGTAGATTGGTTTTTCTGCCAACCTGTCCCCTGGCAATGAAGAATAATCTTTGCCTCTTCTTGAATGGAGACAGAGCCCAAAAGTAAGCCAAGGAGAAGAATAAGCATATCATAACATCCTTCAACAACAAGGCGATAGGAAGAAAGCTGTGATGTGTCACACCTCACGTAGAGTCTCCTGAGATTCCTCCAACTCTAATTTCTGGGCAGTTGTTCCACAAGAACCATCTTGCCCTCAAGAGGACTCATGGAGCATAACACAAACGAATGATGGGAAGCCAAGAGGTTGGAGGCTGTTGGTAATACTCATCGAGTATATGAGGCCATTACATTATACCTTTTGGAAACCCCAGAAACTCAGATGATTGGCTCAGAGAGATGTAGAATGATTTGGAGCGTGAGCATTCAAAAGAAACCCCATGTCCAAGCAAACAGGCCCTCCAAAGGGAAAGCAAGGGAAGGCCTGTCCCTGGTGCCTCACTGTCTCTTCTTAATTACTTTTATCAAGAGGGTCAGAGGCCAGAAAAGGCTGAGAAGAAACATGGAGGAAGGTTGCAGAGAGTTGATCTGGCAGCCACTCCACTGTCACCCTTCTGCCTAGATTCAGATCATCTTGACTCTCCTGTGTTCTGTGTACTTCAAGGTTCACATCCTTTATGTGTATCATGTGCTAAGATGGTACTTGTCAACCCTGGCTCATGCATGCTGAGCTGGTTAAACTAGTTAAACTACAGGCAAGATTCCTGGTATCTCTGAGCTGCTGAGAAAAGTGAACACAGAAGTCTGTTGGCCTACAGCTTATCCAAAGGACTGAGGCCAAAGAAACACTTGATCCTAGAGACCCCAGACAGGATCCAAGAAAAGCAGAGGATGAGGACATTTGTTCCACTGCTGGGGCGGGGCATGCTACATCTCTAGTAGCCAGCACCCACTCAGAAAGCTTGGGGAAACAGTTCCGTGCCTCTCTTTTAGCTTCTGGTGATTGGAAGTAGCCCTTGGTGTTTCTTGCCTCATAGCTAAATCATTCCAATCTCATCATTAGGTGCTCTTCTTCCTTCGTATGTGTTCAGATTTTCTTCTTATAAAGATTCTAGTTGCTAGGCATCAGTGGTTCATGCCTTAATCCTAGCTTCTCAGAAGTGTCTGAGATCTGAGCATGATAGTTCAAAGCCAACCTGCGCAGGAAAGTAAATGAGACTCTTATCCCCAGTTAACTACTAAAAAGCCAGAGATGGAGCTGTGGCTAAAAGTGGTAGAGCACTAATCCTGAGCACAAAAGCTTAGGAGACAATCCCAGGCCCTGAGTTCAAGCCCTAGGATTGCTACCAAAAATTTTGAAAAAATAACAAAAAAGATACCAGACATTGAATTAGGACTTACTCTGCTCTAGTGTGTGTGTGTGTGATGTCATCATGATTATATCTACAAAACGCTGATTCCAAATAAGGGGGGATGTTCACAAGGACTAAAAAGTTATGACCTGGACAAATCTTTTGAGAGGGGTACAACTCAATTCACTTCATTCTTTCATCTGATCATTGTAATAACTTTCTTTCTATACCATTAACAATCTTCTCTGTTGGTAGAACATGTGCTGGCCTTAAGTGCTACTGTTACCAGAATATAAGTTTCAAGAATACAGAGATTTTGCCTGGAAGTCAAGGTTTCTCCACAATATAGGACAAGGCCAAGAGCAGAGATCTTTGGGAAATAAAGCAATGAAAGAATTAACTACATAGGTAGCAAATGAATCCATTCTAGAAATCAGATGACCTTCTCCCATTCTGTGCTATCTCTATTTCAAGGTATGGTACAGTCACCCCATGCCCAGCCTGGATGTAATTCTATGAACTCTGAGCAGACAGACCATGGGTCTGATTCATCCTTGAAGACCCAGCACAAACACAGTTACCTATTTGTGTAACTGAAGTAAATCCCGTTAAAAAGGCAAGACAGAAACATGAAGAAAATGACATTCCTCGCCCCTGTACTTGATGGCTGCCACTACTTCTGCAGAGGTGGAGTGGGGGTGGGAAGTGAAGAAAGAGGTAAAATTGCAAATTCTGTAAGTTCCCCTTTCTGCTGATGCTTGAAAAACAATCTTTCTGAGTCAGCACAGGTATTTTGATACTATCTTAAGATTTGGGGCATTTTTTTCTAAAGTGATGGCTTAAAAAGGAGTGCTTTCATGTTTCACATGAACCTAAATGGAGTTGGGTGGGAAATGATCATTGTGAGAACTACTTACCTCTAAGTCTTCCAGATTTCTAGCTCAGAGTTGGAATCTAATAACAAACAGAAGGAACTCCAGCTCACTGCCTGTGCATGAGCAGGTAGAAACACATCAGGACCAGGCCAGCTCAGACACGGGTTGGTCTTCATGAGGATAACTCAAGGTAGCTAGTGCTGACAAAAATGATGTAGACTTTTTATGGACTGAGTTTGAGAAGAGCATCAGTCTCCCTTTAAATGTCTTGCTGCTGGAATACTATTCTAGATCTTTCTCTTCTCAGGTCTATACCACTTAGTCCAGTTAGAAAGTTTCAGTAAGGAATGAGGATGGAAAAATGGGTGGAGAGCTGGAGGTTGGCCATCTGAAGAAAGAACCGTAGTGGATTGCCTAGTGTTTACTCAAAATGTATATCCACCCAGGACTTCAAATGTGACCTTATCAATAATAAGGTCTTTGCAGTTATAACGAGTTAAGACGAAGTCATACTGGATTAGAGTGGGCCCTAATCCAGGAACTGATGTCCTTATAAGAAATTGAGAGGACACACAAAGGGAAGACAGCCATGTGAAGGCAAAGGCAGAGTTCGGTATGATGCAACAACAATTCAGGGAAGTGCAAGGATTTCTGGGAGCTACCAGAAGCTGAACGGGACTAGGGATAGTCCAGTCTTTCATTTAGGCTGTTGACCTCCAGGACTGGGAGCATCAGTGCATGCTGTTCTAAGTTATGCAGGCGTGGACATTTACTACTGCAGCCTGAGAGAAATATACAGTTGCTAACAGTACTTAGAAGAAAACAGCAGAAGAAAAAAATTCCATTTCTTCCTCTAGGACCATCTTCCAAAGCCAACCTTACTTCCCTTGCAAAGGTTACCATGTATGTATGTGATGAGATGGAGATGCTGGAGATACACTAGGATAGAGATACTTGAACTGTGGAAGGCAAGAGATGCAAAGAAAGATGTTTGGTTTTGGTTTTGTTCAGCAGGACAATAATCTTTCAGAGATTATTGGGCTTTGTTGGGCTTTGTCCAGAGAATGGTTTTCTAACTTCTTTCTTTTTTCCTAGCAGAGAGAGTCTTAGCTCTACACAATCAGAAAATGAGTGGAGTATTTGGTACCTGTCTGCCCAGCCAGTGCAAGGCTCTGAGTTCAAACTTCAGAATGGGAGAGGCTCTGGACTAGTGGAAGGGGATGTCTCATCTCCATTTGGAGATGCTGAGAGGGAGAACTGACTGAGATGTCAGCGCCTGATGGGAAGCAGGGTGGACAGGGCCTAAGTGTTCAAGTTGCAGGATGAGAAGCAGGCTCATCCCCCAAAACCTGTGTGTGAGGAAGGCTCCTACCCTGAGAATACGAAGTTGATTCCAGAAACAAAATATAAAGGATGACATTTACTCTCACCTCTGAGATATATTGTGGGCCATCACATACAAATATTGTCTTAGTATGTATCATGTGTTCCTAGCTCAAGTCACAGCATTGAATCCAACAGTTTCTTTCCTCCTCAGCTCAGAGTGCTTCTCACATACTTCACCTTGAACTTCTTTACAGATAATTGTTTTTGTTTTCATCAACAACAAGAAGGTTTAGCTAAGGGGGTGGCTCAAGCTATAAAGCACTTATTTTTCTAGTATTCACAAGCTAAGTGGTTCAATTCCTAACACCAACGAATCAATCAAAGCTAAGTGTGATATCTTTCTCTTTTTTTAAGGTAGGACAGATCCATTAAAAGGAACTCCCCTTCCATTTTTAGTGTATTCTCTCTGTGGTCCTCTCCCCATTGTATCCTTCATCTTTAAAGAAGTGGAAGTGGTTTTACCTGAACTCTTCCATGCCCATTGTAAGTGTACGGCTCTGTGCCCATCCCATGGAAAACAGCATGGCAATCCATCAGTTCTGGCGCCTAGAGTTGGTATGGCTCTGCTTGTGTCTGCTGGGTAGTGTATGTTTGAAACTATCTGTGCATAGCCTTTTAAAGAATAAGGAGGACACACACCTTCCCATCTCTCTACCCAAAAGACAATATAGACTTTGACTTAGAGCAAACAAATCAAAGGACCAGTAAACCAGACACCAAATTATTAGTGTTTAAGTGTTTTAGCTACATAATAACCCAAAGCACAAAACCTTGTGCTGACTGGTAATTTTCTAGGCAGGAAAGCAATGTGTCAGCAGGAGTAAGAGAGAGGGAAAGAGAGAGGATAGATGGAGAGAAAGAGAGAAAGGAAAGGGAGAAAAACCAACCCTGAGGATTTAGAGCTCTCTTGTCAGTCTCCTGGAGTAGATATGTACTCTGTCCACCACCAAATTAGTTTGTTCCCCTCATTGTTTGGTAAGATCATCCATAGTATGCAATCTGCCTCATATTTATGTTTATATTGAGGTTTTTTTCCCCAAACTTCATCATTGTACATGTTGAAGCCCATGCTGAGTAGGTAAAACATAAGCATAGTAACCGTGTCAAGTATTTCCTGTTTCTAAAGTTTACAAGAACTTGCTTGGTACAAAGTATTATTGTCAGTGCAGTACAGTAATTGCTACTACCTTGGTTTTGATTTTGCTCACTGATTCTAGAAACTGTACAGAGAAGTATTGATTTGGAAACACTCCCCTAGAACCTGATTAAGATTGAATTTTTCCACTTACCATCCAGTCTGAAATGGACAGTGAAGTCTTAGTCTGTGGGAAGTAAACAGTCATTCCCATCACCCCAAGCTGGTAGTCTAGAGCATCCCGAAGCTTTGTGAGCTCTTAGGACAGGATCATGGATTCAATGGAATCTGGAGTCCCCTGAAATTAGCTACTATGATACAGGCAAAATGAGATTTTCTGGAAAGAAGCTGTAATGTTCCTTAATCTCTTCAGAGCAGAGTGCAGCCCACCAAGGCTTAACAAAATCAGAGGCACTTGACCACGTGATCTTCTATTATATGATGGTGATGGTTTTCATTGGCTTGGACCAGCTCTTTGCGCCTCTGGAATGCTGAGGGTCAGTACTAGGGTCCAGATGCCAACCCAGTGTAGACTACTAAAACAGCACTCACGTACAAGGCAGGAAAAAGCAAAGAGATGTGAGAGGCAGAAGAGCTAGACAGGAACCCAGATATCACCTGCTTCGTGTGTACCCCTACTCCAACCTACAGTGTCTCCCCACCCCTCTTTAGTGCTGCCCTGGCTCATTCCCGGATTATCTGTGTATGGCAGTGTGTTGTGTCCTTTCCCCTAAATGTTCTCAGAGTTGCTAGAGGAGAATAGTTTTGGGGCCTAGGAAGGAAAATTCACTTCCCGATGAAGCATGAGGCTTCAGCCCCATTTTAGTGTTTGTGTGGTCTGCTTTGCAGCAGGTCATAGAACAATGAGCTGTTGGGACCAAGAGAACCTTTCTAACACGTTTGCTTTACTGTGGAGAAACTGACTCAGGAAGATCCTGTGATTTTCAAAGCCATTTTCCATCTAGCAGTAGATATGAGACCAAATTTAGGTTTTCTGGGTCCCAATCCTTTTTTCCATTGCTCTAGTCTACTTTCCTTTCCTACCTCCTCATCCAAGTTCTGGTCTCTTCAAAACAGACGAAACACAACACCTTTCCTCCTCCTCCCTCCCCTTCCCTGGCACCCTTCTCTCCTTACAAGGGACTATCTTGAAACACTGGGTGGAATTCCTAGCCCTGTTATTCCTTGTGTTTGCATATCCCTCGTTGCACTTCTCTAGAAAAAAAAAGGACTCTCGTCACATTAAGCTAATTTTTTGTACTTACACTGGGGCTTGAACTTAGAGCCCTGTGTTCTTGCTTGGCTTTTTCACTCAGGACCGGTTCTTTACCACTTGAGTCACACCTTCACTTCCCACATTTTTGCTGGTTAATGGAGATAAGAGTCTCTTGGATTTGGTTTCCCCAGGCTGGCCTTAGATTTCAGACTCCTACTTAGGATTACAGACATGAGCCACTGACACCCAGCCGCAGCCAATTCCTAAATGCAGAGTAACTGAGATAGATACAAACAAGGAAAGGAAAATGGCTCTTTTGTAGACATATTGTATGGGAGAATTTGCAATGGAAGGGTCATCTCCTGTGTTGGAATGGGCAGTGTTTGTCTCCTAAAACCCCACAACCCAAAGACCTCAAGTCCTGCCTTTCTGTGCCACTATGAGCATTAACTGTACAAAGGCAGGTAGAGCACTTGACACAGAGCCCACCAAGTGACAAGGACTCGCTTATTAACCTTCTGGTAGAAGAACTACCCAGCATACATGGCATAGGATACACCATCAGCAAGAAGCTGATGGCTCCTGCCTCATGCTCTTCTACAAGTTAACCATACCTGCCTATACCCAACCCACTACAGAGCCCCCAAGGCCCTGGGAAAGGAATGAATCATGGAAACCTTATTATCTCCCAACAAGAGGTCAAATGTATTTCACAAAGTAGGACTTTCCCAAGAAATCCAGACAGGTTGTGACAGCAGTGGGCTGAGGGTTTCTGGTCTCCCCAGAGGGAGTGGAATGAAGTAGAGCTGGTCAGGTGTCAGCGGAATTCAGGGACTGGGGAATTTCCATGAGTATCATGTAAAGCACCCCCTTTGACTTATGTTATTTTAACTTTCAAAGTCTTTAAGTGAAGGTTCTTTCTGGACAGCCAGGCAACTCCTAAAAATAAACTCAAGTTCCTGAAATATTCCAGTTTGCCTTTAAGCATTCTTTGGCAGGAGACGAGGCTATCTGTTTTCAGTTTTGCTGCCCCAGGTGGTATGGATTTGATCTATCGAGTGACCAGATGACACTGTGCCTGCCATGAAGGCTCAGCAGATACTTAGCAAAGGTTATCTGTGGACAAGACCATGGGAGCACAGGATGATTGAACCTGGAACCATCTCATTTAAACATTCTTGGAACATCAGGGGAAAATTGATGATGTGGAGACCACCATGAAGGACAAAGTGAACCAGTTCTGATAAGGAGGAAAGAATATTAAAAGACTCCTAGGCAGAAATTGGGAGGATTGAAGTTCAATGCCAGACCAAGCTAAATGGTAAGACTTTTATCTCAATAAACAAGATGTGGCGGTAAATGTCTGTAACCCCAGGCATGTGAGAAGTCTATGGCAAACCCTGCACAAAATGACAGACCATATGTTAGAACTAAAACTAAAACTAACAAAAAAGAGCTGGAGACATGGTTTAAGTGG
Organism: Megascapheus bottae; assembly: GCF_031878675.1. NCBI lineage: Eukaryota > Metazoa > Chordata > Mammalia > Rodentia > Geomyidae > Megascapheus > Megascapheus bottae. Next base: position 11,561,895 of record NC_143527.1, read on the forward strand.
TAGAGCACCTTCCAAATAAGCAGAAGGCCCTGGGCTCATTCATTAATATTGTCAAGAATGAACTAATTAAGTAATAAAGTAAAGGTTGTTGGGGAGAGGCCATCACCCTGGGTAGGACATGTTGGTTTCTGAAAATATTGCCCAGCTAAAGCAGAAGTCCAGGTGCCTTGATTCTGCTGGCCCTGGGTGGTATAGTTGGCCTTTTGAGCCACGGATTCTGTCCTTTGGTGATCTAACTTCTCATATTTCTCCATCCCCCCTCCCTGCCTCTACTTCAAGTTCACCTTGCCCCAGGCCCTTTTGATCCCTTGGCATTCTCACCAGGCCAGGAGATCCCTTCCCAGGAGCCACACCTCCTGCCCTTGGTGACATTGTTCCTCTCTCTAATCCCTGTCCAGAACAGCCCAACACCTCCAGAAGGCTCCAGGGTGAACCTCACCCGCCCCTGTCTTCATCCCTCTGCAACAGGCTTTTCTCATAGCCATTGGAGATTTTGATGCTGTTAACAGAATGATCAATTCTCAGTGGTTAAAACCTAAGGACCTTTGTGTGTCACAAGAAGTCTGAGGTAGAAGATTTCCTTGTCAGTCTAACAGCTCAGTAAAGCCAACAAATCCCCAATGTCTTTTGTCCCAGCCACAGATAGCTGAGGTGGCTTTTTTTTTTTCCTGTGTGGGTTGTTCAGGACTGGAAGATTACAGTTGTAACATCATCCATCGCTTCAGATGAAAGGGAGGAACGGGGGCGATGGTCTAAGCAGGCCCCTCCCAGAGTCCATGCATTAGAAACCTTCCCAGACTAATTTGTTAATGGTATTTGGAAGTACTTAAGGTTGGATGGAGTCATAAGGATGCCCCCACAATAGTCATGGCTTTATTGGAGGAGGAGGAGGAGGAGGAGGAGGAGGAGGAGGAGGAGATGCCTGCACTCCCACACTTACTCCATCTTACCATGTGATGCCTTCTGCCATCTTCTGTTACAGCAGGAAGGCTCATTCCAGATGCCAAGTAGATCTCTGCCCCCAGATGCCAAGCAGATCTCTGCCCTGGGCCTTTAGACTTTCCAGACTCCAAAAAATGTGGCCAGACAAGCTTATGTTTCTGGACTTAATGTTTAGTTATAGCAGCAGAAGATGGACTAACACAGTCGTACCTTACATAGGAAAGCAATGCTTCTGCAGGAAGTCCCTGTATAGCTGGTTAGCCTTGTGTTTCTGCTTTAGCAACACAGGCTGCTGGATGGGGGTGTAGCTGCCCAATCTTCATATTTGGCACCAGCAAGAAAGGGATGTGGAATTAGTCAGCCAGTGGTATGGCCATAGCTTCCTTCTCTACTCGGTACAGAATGTCTTGAGATGCCCTGACATGTTCAGGAATTCTCTAAGAATTGATAGGAAAGATGTTAAGGGCACAGCCCCTGGTTTGGGCACTGCAGGAAGACTGTCGTTACAAGAATGAAACAACTCAGTGGTCACTTACACTCTGTCCCAGAACCATGCTGTTTGCAAAGTACCATCCATTTTTACCATTAGCAACTTGTCAAAGTCTGTTCTTTATCTTCTTCACGCACACTTGTGTGTTTCACTGGACTTACAAGCTATTTGAAAAGACGGTTCTTATCCCTTACCATCTTCTCTCATTGGTGACTCCAATTAGCATTGTGATCTTTGATGGCCCTGACCGCACAACCCTGACCATCACAGCATGGGCATACCTGTCCAAGGTGGATGTACTTAGGAGACAGAGTGTGGAGCAAAGCCAACAACCAAAAACCACGTGTTTGTGGGTGGAGTCAGGGGTAGAGCGAATGGGATTTTAGTTGGAAAACGGCATTTGGGAAAGGTGTAAGCTTTCAAGCTTCATAAATAATTATATATTCAACTTCTCAATTATATAGGATATTTTCCTACAATTATTCACCGCTTTCTTACAATAAAAACATTAAATTTTAACCAAAAATTTGTTCTGCCTTCAAAACCAGGTTTGGAAGAGTTTCTCAATTTTGTTTAACGCTCCCTCTCCTTGTACTGATTCATCTGTTTATTCATTCAGCAAAGCTATTCAAGGCCCTTCTGTGTGCTAGGTTCTAGGGACTCAGACCTGAGTAGGGAGAGTCTCTGCCCTCAGGACCCATGGAGAAGCAGATAGATGGACAGACAGTCTTGTTGTGTAGACAGAGGATCATTTTGCTCTCACAGCAGTCTCTCAGTTCTCAAGGTCTAGGTTTGCATTATGGAGGAGTTTATGATCCCTCAGTAGATAAGATTTATTCTAGCATCTCTGTTTAGAAAATCTGGGTTCAAGGGTGAGGGGATGGTTCAGTAATAGTGAACTCACCTAGCAAAGAGAAATACAAAAAAAATGAAGCTGGGTTGAAGCATTATAGCCAGCTAAAAGTGACTTTAGACCTTACCTTAACGTTTACTAGGATCCCAGGGAGATTTCTAACTCCTGAACATCGTGTATCAGTTCTCAGCTTCGAGTCCATCTTTCGACACACACTCATGGTGACAGAATTCCATTTTTCCCTTGAACAGTCTGCCCATCCATGAGTCCAGAACACAATGCATATGTGGCCTTACAAACCCAGCCTAGTGCGTTTTTTCAGTCCACTGTATGTAGAGCACTGCCGGACATGGCTTCTCTACCCTAAAAGCTTCCTGCCTATAGCAGCATCTGGATTCCTTCCATGAGCTCGGCGTGGTCCATACATGGCTAAGGCCAGCCATGCACAGAGCAGTTTTTCCCTCTGCATGCCCCAGCCCACCACACCTGGTCCACATAGTCTAAGGCTTTAGTCTGTGCCCCTGTCAGTGTCTAGACTCTACTGTATGCCTGTCACTGGATGAGACCATCTGGTCCCCATCAGTACTTGGGAGGGTTATCTACCAGTCACCCAGCAATTACAGACCAGCTCTGGTCTGGCTAAATCAGTGACTGGCTCTGCTACCTGGTGGTCTTATCACACCTTCTCCAAGAAGGATTGAGTCTCTTCAGGGTCCGTCCACCCTTCCTGTTACTTTCCATCAGCGAGGCTATCCACTTCCTTCTGCCTTACATCACTTTTCCATCACAGTTCCTATTCTTGACGTTAAACTTTCTATAAGTAACCAGCTGTGTGGTCTTGTCTCTTGATAGGAGCCAGGGTATTTGGTTCATTAGTAAAGAAGAGCAGTAATATCTTTTTTTTTCAGATTTATTTCTTGGGTCAAATGAGGAAGCCCCCCAAAAGCCCACGGCTCTGTGGACTGGGATTGCTCTAGTTCCTCTTTGCCTTAGCCACCATTTTCTTTTTACAGAGAACATGAGAAACTAATGTCCCTGAATGCCTTCTGGGTACCAGGCATTACACCACCCACTCTGCAGGATAGTGATGACATATATGTAGGTTAACCTTAGAGGAAAAGACAGAGAAGCTGTTGAAGTTACCTGGGAAACATGTGCCACAGTAGATTAGGCTGGGCCATAGGCTCAGGCTGCCAGCCACAGTCTATATACTGCTCATAATGGTGGGCTTCCCCCTGGAGCCCCAAACACCCCTTCTCTTCATCAGAATGAAAACAAATTGCCTACATAACAAACCCTCTTCTCCACTCACTTGGATCGAGAGCAGCCAAGCAGCAACCCAGCCCTTTGATGGAGCTCTTCCATCGTGACTCAACTGAGATCCACTCTCCAAAGTAAGTTCTGACTCACTGGACAGGTGCGTCTGTGGTTACCCACTCTTAAGAGCTGGCCTTTGAGTGACACCTGTAGTCTGCTCTTAAGACTGACACTGTTAGCCTTGATGAATAGAGATTGAGCTGTTAAGATTTCCCATTGGTTGTGATCCAATCAATGGGATTTCATGCCAACAGTGGACCAATGACACAGCTTGTTGCTTGAAACTTATTTCCAAAAGTCAGTCATCTTTGTGTGCTCACTGAAGCTTTCTATACTCATGTAGTATTCCATAGATACTACATGTTTGCCAAATGCCAAACAAGTTTGCCTGGTCAAGGAGTCACCATATGCCATTATACTGGGGATTTACCTGGGGTCTTAAATAGGAATTCATTTTAAACACAAGAAATGGAAGGAGTGGATATATCTCAGCAGGTGCATGAGTGTTTTGTAAATCATGGTGCCCTATGATGCTAGTCTCTTTTCAGGAGCATTTGATTATGCTGATAGACTAATCAATAATGATTTTTTAAACACTGCAGCTTTTTAAACAGAGTCCTTTGGAAAAATTTGCCAAGGGCCAGCAGAGAATTCTCTAAGTGGTAGGTCTTCTATTAATATTAATGACACTGCGATGCTAGACCTTTAAAGAGTGGTAGTGATTTGGGCAGGATACAGAAGGCCTAAGAGAGGGTGTGGTGTTTGAGGTACATAGGCAGAGAGTTACCCACACTTTGATTAGTAACTAGGCAAGTTTGTGCCACAGTTCATTATATTTATTTGGGTTTAAATCTAGCCAGATGCCAGTGACTCACACCTATAATCATAGCAACTCAGAAGGCTGAGATATAAAGATCAAGATTTAAAGCCAGCCTGACCAGACAAGTCCAAGACTCATAATCCAATGAACCAGCGACAAGCTAGAAGTGGAGACAGAGCTCAAGTGGTAAAGCACCAGCCTGGGGTTCTCAAATCCCAGTATAAACATTAAAAAAAAATCCTAAAGGTTTTAAATTAGAAGAATATTCTCTCTGTGTGTAATGGTATTCAGGTACAGGAGGTAAATCATTTTGTGGGACAAAGATTGCCTGTGACTATTTTACAAATAGTATATATTTCGTTTTTTACTGAATTCTTTGGCACCTTGTTTCTTACTTGCTAGAAATTATCTTTCTTGTTTCCCATTTCCATCTGAATATGGTAAAGAAGAAAAGGGGATCTAGAAAGATAGTAACTGGCTTATTTTTGCCAGTTCTGGGCTTGAGCTCAGGGCCTGCGCACTGTCCTTGGACTTTCTCAAGGTTAGAGCTCTACCACTTGAGCCTCAGCACCACTTCCAGCTTTTTTCTATGTATGTGGTACCAAGGAAACGAACGCGGTCTCTGTACATGCTAGGCAAGCACTCTACCACTAGGCCAAACTCCTGGCCATGCTTTGTTTTTTTTTTAAAACTATAATTTGAACCAGGGTGCTTTTGGCTAAAAGTCTTTCTCCTTCTCCCTCTTCCCCTACCCTTTCTTTCTGGTACAGAGGCTTGAAATCAAGGCCTCATGCTTTCACTTGGCTTTTTCTGCTCAAAGTTGGTACTCTACTAATTGATCTCCACTTCCTGATTTTTGCTGGTTAAACAGAGATAAAAGTCTTACAGATTTGTCTGCCAAGGCTGATTTTGAACTGCAGTCCTCAGATCGCAGCCTGAGTATCTAGGATTACAGATATGAGCCACCAGTTCCCAACATAGAAGTGTCTTTTAAATAGGGCTGCCAAAGCTCAGAGAGACAAATGGCACGTTTTCTCTCGTATGTGAAAGTTAATCTAAAATACAATTGGACATGAACACTTATACAGGACTCTAGGCATTTACACACAAAAACAGTCTGACTAAAGAAGGATATTAACGGAGGAACCCAAAGAACATTAAAATACCCCGAACATTTAAAATACGATTTATTGACATGAATTCCGGGAGATGGACGTTGTTGTTAGTGGTAGTGGTGACATTTAGTTTTTGCTTTTGAGGTTTTGGGGTTTTTTAAAATTCTTTTAGGGGAAACAAGAAAGGGTGCAGAAATGGAGGAAGGGTGAACAAATGCAGTCATGGTATTGACGTAGAAATCATGTAGAAAACGAACTGTGCAGCTTGGAGGCAGGGATGGGAGGGAGAACTGATGGAAAGCAAAGGAAAGGGTGACATTGTCTAAAAAGAAATGCACTAATTACCTGACTTATCATATGGTCGTCCCTGTGTATGACACCTTAATAATAACAATCAATTATATTGAAATAAAAATAAAATAGGGCTTTCCAAATTAGGAGCAGATGAGAATCCAAACTCCTCCAAATATAGTATATCTACAGAGAGACTTTGGGAAAGAACTGTCTCTGAGGTTATGCGTTTCATTCTTGATTCTTTCAACAAATTCTAAGCACCTACTATGTGCTTATCACTGTAACAGACCTGGAATACAGCATAGACTGGAAAGAAGACACTGCAGAAGATGGTTGGCCTGATGGATTTCTCTATTACATTGTGTTCCCCTAGAACACTTTCTAGTACATAGGTGGCACTCAGTGTTGACTGAATCAATAGATGACCCTAAGCCTTTGGAGGTTTATACTAGACTTCTTATTGTTTCGTTAGTATTTTACTCAGCAAAACCTGAGTTAAATAGATTTCAGGGTAGCCTGAAAGGCTAAAATCAGGACTTCGGAGCCGCTGTGCGCATGGGTATGTCAGTTCTGTCATGTTACATGATGGGGGGAACTCTACTTTTCCCCTTCCTAAGGCCAGTCCTCTGCCCCTACATGTTGGAATCAGGCTCTCCAAAGCAGCAGTCCTGGAGACAGCAATGGAGTGGCTTGGCAAGAATTAGCACCTCTTTCTTTCTCCTTGGAAGGACACAATTTTGTTTTGAAATGATCAACAGGCAAGACAAGAATGTAGTCAAAGAGAAGAGGGCTTCCCTGATCATACAATATTCATTAAGTACCTTGAGGAGTTCACGTTTCAGACTGAGTCCTTTCTCTTCCTTTTGTTCCTCTGTCCCTTCCTCCTTTACATCTCTCCTTCCTTCCTTAATTCCTTCCTGCTTGCTTGCTTTCCTTTCTTTCTTTCTTTCTTTCTTTCTTTCTTTCTTTCTTTCTTTCTTTCTTTCTTTCTTTCTTTCTCTTTCTTTCTCTTCCTTCCTCCCCCTTCCTTCTTCCTTCTGTCTTTTCTTTCTCCCTTTCTCCTTCTCTCCCTCCCTCTCTCCCTTTTTTCCTAGTTTTTCTCTTCTGTCTTTTCTCACAACCTATGCAATCCTGAATCCCCTACTTTTCATGAACACGGTTGCCTTTTTAAAGGCTGGGAGGCATTCAAGATGTTTCTGGGGTAGAGAAAATGAAATCATGGTTGCTCCATTGTTTCTTCATTATTTCATTAGAGGCAGGCTCAAAGAACCAGCCTCTCTGTTACTAATAACATTATTAACCAACAAAGTTTTTTTTATTGTTACCTTGTTAAGTACTGCGTATTTCACTTGTAAACTTCATGTGGCAGTCATCTTTCTAGAAAGATGCATGAAGCTCTTCCTGTGAGTTATTTGATCAACATTTCCATTGAGTTCTGTCTATTATTCAATAAATCATTAAATTAATGTTGAGTAAGGGTCTCCTGGACCATTGGTGATTGAGTTTATAGTTCACTAGGGAGCATTCAGCGATTCACGTTCCTATTTTGGTCATTTCTGTTCCTGTTCTTGTCCATTCTTATGGCAGTCATGGAGGATTAGCACTTCTGGGACTGTCCTATTGTGACTGTCCCAGGAGCAACTCTATTAACGCCACTTTCCACCTTTCTAGGTGCAAATTCAAGAGAGAGGTTCTTCCAGCCAGATGCCACCTTCCTCAGATCCTCCTGAGGAGAAGTCTCCATCCACTGGGACCACAATGAATTTCTTCTCCAACTCAGAAGGGACTTACAAGGAAGAGCCATCACTGGCCCAATACCTGGAGTTGGAAAACTGTACTCAAGACCCACAACAGACAGAAAAACAAGACAGAGAAGGCAGTGCACCTAGCAGGTCCTGGACAGACCGAGGACATGAGCCGAACATCCCGGAAACCAATGATGAAACTATGTACCCAGCTGCATCCTCAGCACCTCTCCCCCAGTATGCCAGTGATGCCTGCAATAAGTCCAAGGCTCTGTTTACTGTTTCCCACAAGCCCCTCGAATCTGCAAATCCATGCTGTGAGCCAAGGGGCAAAGAAGCCGTAAGTGTGGTGGAGTGTTTTGAAGCTGGTGACCAAGGAACATGTTATGATACCATGGATCCTCCTGCTGGAGCACCAGTAGATAAATATTTGCCTCAAGAAATTTGCTCCATGGACTTTGAGCAGCCAGAAGGTCAAAGCAAAGTATGTGATTTATGTCCTCCTGATGACAAGATACTGGCAGTTCTTCCTCACACACAAGCTTCTGAATGTCCGCAGTCCACGTGTGAGAAGAGCAGGGATAGAAACTTGGCCACAGCCCCTGTTTCGATCAGTGCTTTCACCTGGAACATGTCACGGCAGCCCAGCGAGGGTGTCACAGGGGCAAATCTAGCTAAGATGAAGGACTGCCCCTGCATCTTGGCTTCCACCATGCAGGAGGGGTCGAACCCCTGTTTCTCAGAAGGGCTTGGAGAGATCCCTCCCTTCTCTTCTGAGAACAAATCCTTCCTACACCTTAAAGAAGGAGGCAATGAGACCCCCAGGACCAGTGCCCTCTTTACCGTGGACACACCAGATAGGCACGGTTCAGTGGTGAAGGTCCCACGAGAGAAGCCAACAGCAAGAACTGCTAATTCTAAGTGTGTGCAGGGGGCCAGGGAGACTGAGAATATATCCTCTCCTGCCGTTACCCACATGGTCCACCCTGCTAGATGCCACACTGTTTCAGTTCCAGAAGATAGCCAGATAGACAGTACTGAGGACGGTTCACCTGAGGCACCAGATGTAAACCACTACCAGTTTCCCTCCAGTGGAGAGTCAGGGCATCTTTTAAGTAGTTCTACAACTGAATCCACAGAAGAACTGCTGTGCCTTACCTCTAGTGTTCTAGAAGTCTCTGGTCTAGAGGGAGAGGAATTGTGTAGCAATCCCCCTCTTCAAACTGATGACCAGTCTTTGGATGAGAGCCAGATGGGGTTTGGAGCAGACAACAGGCGCTTTGAAGAGGATTTCCAAGAAAAAGGAAGTGAAAGGAAGCAGAGAATCCAACCAGACATCCTTCTCTATCATACTTCTCTTTCTGCACCTGATTTCCAAGAAAGTTTGTCTCAATCATCTGCTTCACAGAATGAAAACAATGTGGTGCCCTCGGAACTCTCCCCAGAAAATTCCAGGGAAGAGACAGGGTGTGGCTCAGGCCTGGAACCCAGGGTCCCCATGGTAGCAGAAGCAGCTATGGAAGAAAACATCCAGACACTGAGCAATGCGCCATCTCTCTCTGAAATCTTCCTGGGGGAGTCTCAAGCCATGGGGCTAGGAAATTGGGAAACAGCTAACAAGGTGAAGATTATAACCCTAGAGATTCCGGCCTCTGAAATTTGGCCATCAAGCCAAGTGACAGATCCTGAGCAAAAAGAGACAGAAGCTCGTTCCATGGACATTGGCATGTCTGATGTTCTGAGAGCAGATGCCGCTGTGGCAGAAGCAGCCCCCTGGGGGATAACAGCAGGAGCTCCAAGTCCTTGTGCCGAAATGACCCCAGTCCTCCCTAACAATGGGAAAATGGGCAAAGGTGACACACCAGCCAGCATGATATATTGGAGTAGTCTTTCGTCCCAAGATTTGAGCAGACCCAGGTTCCTGGAGTCATCTGTGGACCCCGTGGAGATAAAGGAATTGCGTGTCCTAGACTCCCTATCCCAACCTTCAGAAACTGAAGGGAAGGGAGATGCTAGCAATGTGAGTCAAAAGCAGGAGGAAAAGCAGCTCAGGATGGAGAATTCTACTTTCTTTAACCAGTGTCTGACCTTTCCTAACATCTGGGAATCCTCTGTAGATCCTGTTGATGAGACAGGTGAGATGGAGTGTCCCAGGACTGAGAAGGCAGTGGGGGCCAGTGGGCAGGGGAGTGCATCCACTGATGGAAATCTGGGTGTGAAAGTCCAACCTGCCCTTCTGCAAGTTCTGTGTTCCCAAAACAACAAGGAAACCATTCCAAGTGAAAACAGAATCAGCCAAGACCAAGTAGGCAGGGAGAGAGAAGAGGCTAAACCAAGGCAAAATGAAGCAAGAATAAAACTACAACCAGCCATTTGGCAAGCCCCAGGTTCTGAGGAGAGTTTGAAAAGCTCTTCACAGAGAGGCAGCATAGGCCAAGTGCAAGAAGGCAATGACAAAAGCTTAGAGGAAGCTGAGCAAAGCAAAAAGAATAAGACTGAATTTCTTTCCCCTTCCTCACCTCTTCCTAGTTGTCTTACAGTAATGACTCACGCACCTGTTCAGGCTAAAACTCACTTCCCCACAGGCCAAACTTATGGCGGATCTGCAGATGACTTTTCTGAGCCCAGAAACCATCAACATGTATTTTGCAATGCAGAGAGAAGGGGAACTACAGAGGCCGAGTGTGGGAAACATGTGCCCTCTTGCAGGGATCTTACGCCATGGCCTTGCAGCTCATCTCCCCAAGGAAACGTCACACACTTTTCAATAAGTCATAGCATGGAGGAACTGAAAACACAGGAGCTTCAAATTGGGGAAACCAAAGCCCCAAGTTCATCTGGCTCCCCTGCAATAACCTCGGCTTTCATTTCAGGAGAATGTGAGTCCAAGAAAGCCCCTGAAGTCCTACAGGACCCATGTGAAAAGGGCTCCAGCCTGGGAAGTGGGGAAAAAATGAAGGAAATGGAGAAGTCTACCCATGTGGCTACCCGGATTAGCAAATTACCAGGGGTCCAATCATCAGTGGTGAGGTCAGAGGAGATCAAGACGAAGCAAGAAACTTCAACAAGTGGACATCTAGCTGAGGGAGTAAAGAAGAAAATTCTGTCCAGGGTGGCAGCCCTGCGGTTGAGATTGGAAGAGAAGGAAAATGTCAGAAAGAACTCAGGTCTTCCTAAAAAAATGCCTAAGCTTGAAAAATCATTATCACGCACCACTGAGAAAAAAGAACCCAGAAAGGCTCCTTGCAAAAGAGAAGGAAAAGGTGAGGCCCTGTTGCTTTCTGTCACTGAAGCTTGAGTTTATAAGACTCAGTGTGAGGTTCTTTTGTCCTGCTGAGTCCTTTGCAATTCAGGTGAGCATCCACCAAGTGAGAATGATGCCGTAACTATGGCCAAACAGGCCCACGGTTCTCATGTGTGAGTCAACTTTGGTCTTACTGAAGGGCTTGTTAAATTGGGATTGCAGGCCACACATGGCAGCTCTTGCCCTGTATAATCCTACCTGCATAAGTGACAAAGTCCGTCACAGTTTAAGATTTTCTTTTATCTCATTTTTTTTTTTCAGTTGTGGGGCTTGAACTTAGGGCCTGGGCACTGTCCCTGAGCTTCTTTGAGCAACAGTGCCACTTCTTGTTTTTGAGTGGTTAATTAGAGATAAGAGTCTCAACATGTGGGCCGGGAGTTTGGCCTAGTAGTAGAGTGCTAGCCTAGCATGCACGAAGACCCGGGTTCAATTCCTCCATACCGCATACATAGAAAAAAGCCAGAAGTGGTGCTGAGGCTCAAGTGGTAGAGCTCTAGCCTTGAGAAAGTCCGAGGACAGTGCTCAGGCCCTGAGATCAAGCCCAGGACTGGCAAGCAAAAAAAAAAGAGTCTCAACATGGATTTTTCTGTCCCACCTGGCTTTGAACTGCAATCCTCAGATCTCAGTTTCCTGAGTAGCTAGGATTACAGGTGTGAGCCACTGTGCCCAACCACTTACTTATTTTTTTGCAGTCCTGGGGCTTAAACTCTAGGAACTCTCACTTGTCTTTTCCATTCAAGTCTGGCACACTACCCCTGAGCCAGGGGACTGGCAAAAAAAATGTTATGCAGGCATTAACATACGTCATGTAGTACCACTCTGATCAACGCCACCCTTTCTTTTGCTTTTCCCCAGTTTCCTTCTCCTGTCCCTGCCCAAAACCTAATGTACTTAGAAAAAAAATCTCAAAACTGTTTCAGTTCAGGGGGAAGCATTTAGTTTGGAACTCTTCTCCATGATCATTGAAGCGGACAAAAGGGTGGTTTAGAGAGTCACTGCTGTGTAAGAGTGGAACTGAGCTCAGTGAAACCTTCACAAGTAGTGAGAACTGCCAAGGCAGAGAGCAGAGCCTCCTGAGAAGAGCTGGCACATCAGTAGGAAGCAGGTGCCTAGGGCACAGGACCATATCCCGAAAAGGCCCTGCTGGACGCCTCAGGGTAGAGACAACCAAAGACTTACCAGGACCAGGCCAGTCCAACATGGCAGGGGAGAACTCCCCAACGCCACCTGGGCTGTGGAGAGCACTCAAGATGCATCCTTGAAGACTGACACCGCAAGGTGCTGGAAGGGGCTTTAAGGAAATGGCCTAGATGGCAGGTAGGCCTTGGTCAAGGCCTTAGATGGAGCATCTGAGACTGCATGGACCTAAACAGTCTCAGCTTGGCAGGAGCACCGGGGCCAAATGAACAGAAATGAGGTTTTCCTGCAAGCCTCAGTTGGTCTCGGTAAATTGCACTTGGCTTCTATCATATTGGATAATTGAAGCTACTCTCTGGTTGAGAGATTTGTTACTCATCCAACTGTCTGCCTCTTCCTCAGCAGAGTTGGCCTTTAAATATGCATCCTGTTGTCTAAGTGTCTGCTGAGACCAAAGAGAAGTGGGAAGCTCATTCATTACACAGATTTTTTTTTTTCCACTGTAGTGGAATGAGCAGCAACTGTGTAAACAAATCTTGTCTTATTAATATATCTGGCCTAGCTGGGGATTATATAATACTTGTGATGATTACTTTGTGTTACAGATGATGTGAGGTTATGGAACTAGATCGTAATAAATTGCAATCATGTTTCCAGTAATTTCATTTCTTACCAATTTGTTCTGACCACTTCCCACATCTTTGGCTTGTTCTAATGTCTAGGCTGCCACCTAGAGGCTACCCTGTGCAATTACACACTTGCGCTGCAGGTCAAGCTCTCACTCACACTGACAAAATATATAAGGCAATCTATTGATAGTTAATGTTTATAATCCCAGAAGTTTAGCATGCAGAGGTCAGAAGGCTCAATCATAGCTCAAAACAAAAACATGAGACCCTATCTAAAAAAGTAACCTAAAAACAAAAAAGGCTCACATAGCAAGGCTCTGAGTTTAACCCTAGTATCACAATTTTTTTGAAGTAATATTCTCAGGTCTCAGACTAACCCATGAGAATTTCAACCCATGAGAATTACTATTGCATTCCATGAAAATGCCTGTTGCAGTGAAGCAGACCCTTCTTTTGTAAATGAAATTGATGTTCATCAGAACCACTCTAATCTACGAGGCCCTCTTCATGAGTGACAATTGTGACCAAGTGGGGAAGATACGTAAATATTACTTAACAAGTAACTTGTTGCTCATTTGCCCTTTCTATTTAGGGGGTGTCACCACAGTTACCTGAATAATCAAGATTTTATTCTCTCCCCTAATCCCAAACTTTGATTTTGACCTAGACCATCTAGATTCAAGCCCCTCTGAGTTCAAACTCCCCTACTGTTCCCCCCAACCCAATAAATCTCAAGTTCTTATCTCATTTGAAACATTACTGACTTCAACCAGGGAATTTTAAGTAATGAAAATTGGGAGTTTTCTCTTGAGTATTTTCTTCATTTTCCTACTATTTTATTTTAAACCCGACACATTTTCTTGTAGACAGTTGCCTTACTCACAAAGTGAAACTATTATTCCTCTCCCTTGGAATTTTTTTAAGAACGAAATGAGATGAAATGAGAAAGTCTTTTTTATGCCTATGCTGACCTGCAAATCTATTTCTAGCTCCAATATTGTTGAAAAAGATCCAAGCTGAGATGTTCCCTGACCACTCTGGAAATGTAAAGCTGAGTTGCCAGTTTGCAGAAATTCATGAAGATTCTACTATCTGGTGGACAAAAGACTCCAAGTCAATAGCTCAAGTCCAGAAAAGGTGAGCTACATGCTGTTGGTCCCTTTCACAGCTGTTTGCTTGTTCATTTCTTAGTGTCATTGTAAACAGAAAATAATCCATTACAGGAAGTAAAAAGACAATTTGAAGCAAATATTCTGTAACCACAGCATCCAAAAAGAGTACAAATCAATCAATACAGAAGTCTGGACAGGGTACCCAGTGAAAGGTTCTCACTTTGGCTCTGCTACCCTTGAATTCTGCGTTCTTAGCAAGCCACAGAACTTTTCACATCAGAGAGGTATGTCCAATAATATTCTAGTCGGGGGCTTTGTGGTCACAAAGGACTGTCTTCTATAGGTCTATAAATCCTGTTGTGGAGTACTTTCTGGTTCCTGAATTTCCATGAATCTGACAAAGGTCAAGTAAAGCTAAGAAGGCATGCATGGGGTTTCAGAAAAGTAATAGCTAGGGTAGATAATTGGCAACTATATAGAAGAAAGGAAAAGCAGTTTATTTCTGGGTCTCTGGGATATTAGAGGAGACTGGGGAAGGGACAAGAATGTGAATTATGGTTTAGAACACATGGAATAAACCTAATGGATCCCTAAAACACTTCTTGTGTGGTCCAAAGAAACTGTTGAACTTCAGATTCATCCAACACATCCTAGAAACAAATCTTCTTTGTGGAAATCAGCATCATCCAAACACCTTCCAGATGCTTATTTCTGCCAAAAAGGGTCAAATTTGGCTCCCAAATCATGGCAGATACTCTTATCCTCTTGATCTGGTCACAAACAGAGTTTCCAGTTTTCTGTGCAATTCTATCAAATACATCTGCTTGGAACACGTGTCTAGCAAATATTTCCCAAATGTAACAATGAGCTATAGATCCACTTCTATGAACATCACTCTAAAAAAAAACCTAAATGAATCCTGATAATATAATAGCCAGTTGGCCTAAAATGTCACCCATTTCCCTGCTATATACACAGGCTTGAAAAGAATTATAATGGAGGAATGGTTTGATTTTTTTCCCTTTCATTTCTTTTTTAGTATATATTAATTTTAAAAAGGGGTTTTATTGCAGTGGTTGGATTTTTAAATCACAGAGGGTTCCTGGAGCTTTATTTAAAAGTTCTAATAATTGTCCATTTTAAATATTTTCTGAAGCTGTCAGCCAAGAACAATGAATCCGCATTTTCACTGTTCTTCTATTAACCAGCCTTGCTCATAATTCAGAATTGGCACTTGAATTTTTCAGGTTCCTTTTGTGTTTGAGGCATATCCACAAAACCCAGCCTCGCTCTAGGGAGCAGGCGTTATTAGAAAGCATTCAAGGCCTTTACATCCTTAGCGATGTTTACTTCATCACCAAGCAATAGCTTACTTGAACCCACGTGCTGTGTGCACAATAACACTGGAGACTGTCTAGAGTCATAACTCCTTTGTATATTGATGGATCATTTATGATCTTCAGATAGGTTTTCAAATACTGGATCAGTTCTCTCACCCTTGTTTACGAATGAGAATGTTCTTTTACATATTTCTCTGTGAACTAGCTCATTATCTAGTGTTTGATAGCTTCCTACATTATAATGAAATAACGTAATAACTAACTTATACAGAGGGTTTGCTTTGGCTCACAGTCCACGTTCAAGCAGACTACCAGAAGAGCCCTATGCCCATGCAAGGGACAAGTAGCAGTACAAACTGCTCACATCTCAGCCAGGAAGCAGAAGCCAGAGGAATATACCCACAAGGCATTTTCCCCGAGTGAATGGTTTTGCTGACAACTGAGCAAGACCTTAGAGCACAGGTTACATTGCTACTACTGCTGCTGATGATGATGATGATGAATGACCAACCAATGTTGTGGACAACCAGCCAATGCTGAGTGGCTGCTGTGAAAGGCAGACTCTCATTGAATGGCCATGGGAAGGACAAGTTGAGGATGTCTCAGCCCAGTGTGGGGAGCGTGATGGGGGCACTGCCAACTCCCCCTGCCCCCGCCTGCCTGCTGGCCCCCTCCTTAGCACTGGTGATGGACCATGCATCTGTCCCTCTTCCTCTAGCCTTTTCCTCTTGGCAGTACTCTTTGATTGTACCTTAGCATAGGCTTCTTTTATACTTCTCTCCCCAGCTACAAGGTATCCCTGTCCAGCTCTCTCTCTGTCTTGCTAGGTTCTCCCCAGAAAATAAAAAGGTTTCAATTCTTGCAGGATAGCAGGATGTGAAACTGAGCTTTGCCCTACTGGTTCAGAAGGCATAGAATCACCTGGTACTTTACCCAGTCTCTTTGCCATTTTCTGTTTGTCCATCTCCTCCCAGGCTGGGAAATCCACAAGGACAAGGACTGGGCCTTTCCCATCTGCCCAGTACTCAGCACATAGCATCCCCACAGGGACATAAAAGGGTGGTTTCTTTCATAGGGACGGCCTACCCACACCCCTGCTGCCCACACAAGACTAAGCCTCTTGTAGAGCATCACATGCCGTCCTCCTCATGACCCATCTAACCCATGATCTTGCTCTTTTCAGTCAGTTTCACACACTAGGAACAGGGTAGTATCCTGAAGTTCACCAACAGAATGAATCCAGGCCCATCGGATTCTCCAGCCTTTCCTGCCAGAAGGCTTACAGGGAAAAGAAGGACTAAGACAGACGAAGGTCTCTGGCCCAAGAGAAGAATTGGTGGGCTTAATGGAAGGTGTTCAGGGGGCAGCTCTTCCACTTCAATATCTTTCAAGGGATATTGACAATCCCCTTGACAAGACATGTTGTGCTGGTCTGTGGATCTCTGGAGAAGGATACCTCACCTCCCTCTGGTAGCATTTCACTGCTCTGCCAGGAAATCTTAGAACTGGACTTATATTTACTTTTTTTAAAATTTAAAACATTTTTATTATAAAGATGTACAGAGAGATTATAGTTATGTAACTCAGATAAAGAGTGTGTTTTTGTTTGGACAAAACACTCTCTCCCAGTTTTTCCTTCCTGTCCTCACAAGTTTAGTCCTTTTCAACAGTGTCTACACTTTGTCCTTCCATTTCTATGCCCCTTACTCTCCTAAAGACAGATAAATGAACTAATAAGACAAAAAGAAAAGAAAAACAACAACAAAGTAAAAGCCATGTCCTGGAGTTCATTTCAATAAATATTATTTTATCTGATCAGAGGCACGTAGGCACTGCACCTTTGTATTTCTCTCTTAAGAGTATCTCCTCTGGTCTCACTGTGTGTGAATGCCTAGAGACCTGAATAATTAATCATGCCTCAATGCATTGTAGGTCTAGCTTCTGCATATGAAAGGAAACATGCACTGTTTGTCTCTGAGCGCAACTTGCCTCACTTAACATGACTTACCGTGACTTGTAGGTCAATCCATTGCACCAATGACATATATTATTCTTTCTAGTGACTGTGTAGATTTCCACTGTGTATAGGTACTACATTTTTCAGATCTACTCATCTTCACATCCACTTTTTTGCTTGTTTGTTCTTACCAGTCCTGGGGCTTGAACTCAGGGCTTGGGCACTGTCCTTGGGCTTTCCTTAAGGCTACTACTCTATCACTTGAGCCTCAGCACCACTTCCGGCTTATCTATGTATGTGGTACTATGGAATCGAAGCCAGGTCTTCGTGTATGCTAGGCAAGCATACTACCACTAGGCCAAACTCACGGCCATCTTCACATCCACTTTTAACCCTGCATTTTAGATATATTTGGAGGCCGCACCAATGGAGGAAGTCTTGAAACCCTTGGGTACATTCTAGAGACTTGAAAAACCAACAAGTAATGAACACTTTTTTTTTAAATCAAATATTCAAACGAGACAAAACCAAGATGAGTGTATACCCAAAGGTATACATACACTCTGTACTTTTTAAGCAAAATTCACTATGTAGAACACCACTAGAATATTATTGAAAGGCTTTCTTTTTGCTGCAAAGTAAATTTTTTGTTTGAATTTTGAGTAAAGATTGCAGCTCTAATCATCGTAATATCCTCAACTTGAGGATAGGAATCAGAATGTACTAGGGGAGGCAACATAAAGAGGTCAAGATCATTTGTTTAATTCTCTCAATTGTCTCATTTCTCCACTTGAGGATATCACTTGGAGTTCTCTCATTAGATTGTTCTGATAGCCAAATTGAGACAATTAAACAAGATACCTAATACCTCCCAAGGGCTCAGTGCACATTAGCTGTCATCATCATCATCATCAACAACAACAACAACAACATTATCATCTTCACCAACCACTCCCACTGTTAATTTATATATTCACATCACAATCTGGAGCTTGGTACCATCAGGTCATTGGATGGAGGGATGGGTGTATCATTTTAAAGCTCTTGTGAAGGACACAGTGCCTCAGGTGTGTGTTCTTACTTATTCAGTGACAGAAGGATCTTGCTTTGAGGCTTGTCAGGGCAAACTTAGGGAGACCTTCTTGCCAAAGCAAACTATGCATCTTGTCAGATGTCTGTGGTTCTAGCTACTTAAGAGATAGATGTAAGAAGAATATACTTCAAAGTCACTCCTGGGCAAAATTAGTGCACATCCTATCTGAGGATCAAACCAAGAAAGGCAAAAGACCTAGCTCAAGTTCAAGGCAAAGCCTTGAGTCCAATCCCCAATATCATATAAAAAGGGGAGAGGGTCTCCAAAACCAAGAGCAGTGGTACATATCTGTAGCCCCTGCCACTCAGGAGGCTGAGGTAGAAAAATATGTTGAGCCTTCGAATTCCAGAGCAGCTTGGACAACATAGCAAGACACCATCTCAAAAAAATCACCAAAAAGAAGAATCCAAGTTATAAATTCTTAGGTTTAGAAAGAGCTCCTCTCCTGTGTTCCTTTTTGTATCTGTGTTTAGATTGAGTTGAACACCATCAGACCCCCCTTACACATACAATATGCAGCAGATTCTGAGCAGAGCTGTTTCTGACAGTTCCCCAAATTCACAGCTCTACTTCTTGGCTCTACTGAAAGCAGTCAGTCAAATGCTCCAGCTGTGGAGGAGATCTTGCCCCTTAGGAAGCTGGAAACACCAGGCCAGGGAGACATTTGCTTCTTCCTCGTCAAGGCATCAGAACTCTAGAATGATGATGAAGCATGAACATGTTACTGTGTCCCCTATAGTGCAGGAGACAACTCCAGTGTGTCCTTGGCCATTGTTCAAGCCGGGCAGAAGGACCAGGGCCTCTATTACTGCTGCATCAAGAACAGTTATGGAAATGTCAGCGCTGAGTTTAACCTCACCGCTGAAGGTAAGCCTACATTTCTTCAGCTGTGAGTGAAAAGCCTGGCCTGCGGTGGCACACATGACACCCCTTCTGATACCAGTCTCTTCTCTGTCTCCTAGTGCTCAAGCAGCTGTCATGCCTCCCGGAGAGTAAAGGTAAGTCAATGTAAGCAGAGGAAATGGGCTCCCTCAAAACCTAAAACAGCTCCTGGAGAGAATGGTAGAACACTGTTTCTGTGCACCCAGTACTCTCAGAAAGGCCTGGAGAAATGAGCATAAACGCCATTCCCACATAATCCTAAGGACTACCATCCCGGTCATAATTTCATCAAGCTGCAGATACCGAGTTGG
Source organism: Megascapheus bottae (assembly GCF_031878675.1). NCBI lineage: Eukaryota > Metazoa > Chordata > Mammalia > Rodentia > Geomyidae > Megascapheus > Megascapheus bottae. Next base: position 11,581,236 of record NC_143527.1, read on the forward strand.
CACCTGGAGGCTGTGCACTTAGGAACATATGGAGTGGGAATTTGGATTTCTTGGTTTGGATTTTTTTTCCTTTAGACATTAGACATGTGTGCATGGGGTTTTCCAGATCCTGACATGCACACAGCATGTTTTGTTGCTTCTATTTCCCTTTCAATTTGACTAGCTGAGCAGACAGAACTAAGTGTTGGGAGTGTAGCTGTGTTTGATTGCATGCTTGTGAAGATGAAAGATGGGTTTTTATACATTCTTCTGGCACATCTGGCAGCACTACAGCCTAACAGCTGTGCTCTTAAACACTGGGGCAGCTGCTGGACCAGCCGGTGGGCCATGCATGGTGGGATCCATGTTGGTCCTATCTTTCCCCTTAGGGACAGCTGCTCACTCCATGCTGCCATGCCCACCAACTAGGATGCTGGGAGAGACCCTGATTTGTAGAGTTTCTCAGTTTCTAAAGTATAAATGCTCTCAGAATGAGCAATTTCAAGCTACCAGTGTGATCATAAATTGTACAGCTGGGGAGAGATGTTCCCAATTAGCTCTCAGGAACTGGACTTAGTTGGCTCCATGAACCACTACAGCCCCTCCTCCCACAGGTAGCAGTGTGAGACCACTGGTCACTTTTAGGAGAAATAGGGGAAAACTTACAATGCAATTGGGCTAACTAAAAATGTATCTTTCCTGGAGTGGTGGCTCATGCCTATAATCTTAACTACTCAGGAGGGTGAGATCTGAAGATCATGTTTCAAAGCTAACCCAGGCAGGAAAATCTCTAATACTCTTATCTCCAATAAGAGCACACACACACACACACACACACACACACACACACACACACACAGTCCTCAAAGGAATCAAGGTGCAATAATGCAATAACACCCCTCATTTAAAAAAGTAAGAATGCAGGTAATGCCTTAGCATCAACCTAACAACTATTTATCCCAAGCAATAAACTTACATGCAAGCTTTTCATAAACTCACTCAGATGCTAAATATTTGCCATCTGTGTATCGTGTACTAATACCCCATTTCTACTCTGTATACCCCAAAGTGAAAATTTGTAAGAGTTCCCTTCCTTTTTACACTTTAGAAAGAAAAAAAAAACCTGAGAAAGGTTTTCTGTCCCATCACTTTCATAGCATTGATTGGCAGTCCCATCTTAGTTATTTATGACTTTAGGTTTGAATAAACTCATTTCTCAAGGCTTTCCAAACCAAGAATGAGACCACATTGGGAATAAGTGATGGATTGTCAGGTATAAATGATGCCACCATAAAAATGCAAAATACAAAATGGTGACTCCAAGTGCAGAATTTTGGTCTGGATCCTAGATCTCATCCTCTCCAGCTTCTGCCCCTGAGTGTTTGAGGGTCTACATTTCACTGGCTCATCAGACAAAGGAGAACACCACTGTCCTGGCCCTGCCTTAGGTTCAGGTTTGCTCATTTGCTTGGTTTTGCTTGTTTGTTTGAGAGCAGGTCTTTTTATGTCACCTAGACTAGCCTGAAACTCACAATCCTCCTATCCTTCTGCCTCTGGACTACCACATTCTACTGAGAATTACTTTAATTGCCTGTTTGTATTTGTAAGAATCTCTTGCTAAACACCTTATTTATTAAATCCTCTATAAGAGGAACAAATACTTTACAAACCAGTCTCCAATTTTTTTAAAGGAACTAATAAAACCAAGCATGTGGGAGAGCCCAGAATAAATGAGAAGAACAAATCAAACACAAAATGGCCTTGCTTAACAACATGACATTTTACGAATATATTTGTGGCTTTCTTTTCTCTGCCTCAGAATGGTCTTTGGTGTCTGTATCTATACGATTAGGATTTGGTCATTATTAGGAGTAGCAAAAAATACTTTAGTGAGATGTTCTGACTTCCCAACGCTCATTTGTAGGTGTTTATTTGCTTGATTCATGTGAGTTGTTTCTGGTTCTCCCAGAATTCCAGGCTACATGAAGTAGCCTGGAATGTGAGACCTGGCAATGTGAGGCCTTTGCAAAGAAAATTCTCCCCAGCCTGAACCATGAACTATCACCCTCCTGCCTTTCCTAAGAGTCCCTTTGATATTCTGTGTTCTTCATGCCCAGTCATTCTTCCAGAGAGGAAACTGACAAAGAAGGAAAGGAAGGAAGACTTCTTGTTGCCATTTTCCACTTTAAAAGAAGATAATTCCCTCATTAACAGCAGCACTGTAAGAGACATCATTAGACAGCAGGTCGTTTGCGAGAACAGTCAGAGCAGTCCTGAAATTTATTTTTACACGGTTTCAGCCTGGTTAACTAAAATATTTCTGTTGGAACTAATAGACAGGATTGTTATACCACATAGAATATTGATCTGTGTATGTGAACACTTGCCTGTGTGTGTATTGCTGGGATGGAGTCCAATACTAGTACATACTAAACAAGTACTCCTCCATGTCGGCTTCTTAATTGCTAGAAGTTCTGCAACACTTTTGCTAAGCAGATATATCTGAAGATTACATATTCCAATCCCCCCCGGGTCTTTTGCTAACTGTTATGAAAAGATTCGGGCCATCTTGTGCATATCCTCTTCCTTCTAACAGTTTCTAATTGCTCACCCAATTTTTCTCTTTGAATATCTTCTACTTTGTGTGTCTGTGATATTGGGGTTTGAACACAAGGCCTTACACTTTCTGGTCTGGACTTGTACCATTTGAGCCAGGGATCCAGCTCTGTTAATGATTGTGGAGATAGAATCTCACAGACTTTTCTGTCTGCCTGGCCTCAAATCTTTCTTTAGATTTCACCATTCTGAGTAGATAGAATTACAGGCACAAGCACCAGCACCCAGCTTCTTTCTGCTAATAACTAGGCCTACATAGTAATCAATGCTTTTTTTTTCCATGCTAAGAAGGATTGAACACAGGGCCTCTGTCATTGCTAACCAAGTGCTATCCCAATGAACTACACCTCTAATGTCAACAAATAGTCTAATGAGAGACTCCATCTTCTCAGACTTTAAACAACCAGTATCAGCTACAGGCTGCTCTGAAAACATGATGTTTTCACATCATGTGACAATATTTCACATTCGGTAAACATTCTGTATAAAAACATGAAGAGGATATTCACATGATTTCCTTCTCCTTTTAAATATTCAGGAAGATATCAGTTATCATCACCTATAAAGAAGATGTTTTTATAAACCAAAATTACCTTTTTACGTCGAAAGTCATCTTTCCCCTTCTCTCATCAAATCGTGGGTCTGATCTGATCTTTAGCCAAAAACTAGCATCCTCTGCCACAGTTCTGTATCCATTCTGAAAAACAGATGCTGAAAACTTGAGAAAACCCTTCTGCTGTGTCTGTTGTGGGAGTTAAGTATGGTTTCTCCCCCTGGTTTGTCCATGGCGGCACAAGTTGATCAAGGATCAGGGGTGGGAAACAGTCTGAGCAACGAAAGCTGTATTATGTTTCAGGATGTGAAGAGATTGAATTCAGCCAGCTCATCTTCAGAGAGGACTTCCTCAATGACAGCTACTTTGGGGACCGCCTGCGTGGCCAAATCTCCACTGAGGAGCTGCACTTCGGGGAAGGCGTACACCGTAAAGCCTTCCGCAGCACAGTGATGCAGGGCCTCATGCCGGTCTTCCAGCCTGGCCATTCCTGCGTGCTCAAGGTGCACAATGCCATCGCCCATGGGACCAGAAACAACGCTGAGCTCGTGCAGAGGAACTACAAACTCGCTACCCAGGTGGGTTGCTGTGCCCAAAGGCACATCCTAGAAATACTTGCCTAGCACATAGTAGGCCTTGGATTAGATTCCCAGTAGAAGGTTCACTGAAAGGAGACTACCACATGGTTCTGTCAGAAAAGAGTTTATTGGGAAAGAGCAAACTGCTTGCCCAAGATGGAGACAAAGTAGGGAGAGAAGAGCAGAAGAAACTGGGAGGGGATTTGTGGTTGAGAGGGATTATATAGGGAAAGGTGGGAACTTGTGACCACAGCTGATGCAGCAGTGATCTCAGAGCCTGAGGAACCTCGCACTGTTTGAAGGAGGCGGGACTGCGGTGGTTCTGGAAGTAATCTCAACAGAGGAGGAAATGACCTCAGAGTCTAGGGTCCTTTGCTAATTCAGTGAGGTGATTTACAGTCAGGTGATTACTGGTTTCAGGCAGGTGGTTTCTGATAAGGCTACTTGCTGTCCTTCATGAAAAGAAAGGGAAAAGGGGCTGTTCTCCTGGGCAAACCTAGCACTCAGCATCCAAAAATAGTTTTTGTTTCTGTGACTCCAACAAGGGAGACATGTCTGGGAATTCATTAGCTTGACTTATTTTGGGAAAAAAAATTCCCCTGAATTATCTTGCTGGACAATATTGTTTGAATTCTTCTAAACACTTGACTTTCCCATTCATTTGGTGATTACAGGAATGCTATGTTCAAAATACTGCAAGACACTATGCCAAGATCTATGCTGCTGAAGCCCAGCCTCTGGAAGGCTTTGGAGAAGTGCCAGAGTAAGTGTGTTGACCATGTCTTGTGTTGTTACCCCTGACCTGCTGGGGCCTTAGAAGATCTGGAGGGTCAGAAAGGTAAGAAGGAGCCATATAGGTCAGAAATTTGATTTGATCTTTCTATAAGCACCATAAAGATTTACAAGTGTTTTACTGTCCTCTTCTTATTTGGTTTCCAGAAGCATACAGATAAGGCACTTAAATGTTCTTTAAATAAATGTGTATGTGGATTGATGAATGGATGGGTGGATGCTATCTACCACGTTACATAAAATTTCCTATAAGCTTACACAATAAGCAAACACAAGCAAACAAGAGACCGTCATAATTAGTGCTGTGATGAAACTAAACTGTAATGGGGGGACAGGAAGAATGGATTGTGTATGACCAGGAACATAGTAGCATAGGGATAAAGTATGCTGGTTACTTTTATCCACTCATAGCGCAAATACTTTTGCCTTCAGCATTTTAGGGGAAGCTTATGTTTATTGGTCAGTTTGTCCTGTTGAGGTCATATTTGCATGCTAAGTGGAAAAAGGGCCTTTCCACTGTTGGAAATTCCAGGCAGAGCAGCCATTTATATATCAGTAAAAATTGAGAGGGGAAAGAAGAAAGGACTTCTGTTAATTCACAAAATGAGGAAAATGTTTTCATTTAGTAGTGTGTTGAAGAGACCATAGAGCAAGTCTAATACTTTTTACTCTTTGCAAAAAAAAAATCTTGATAGACTTGTTTGATACACAAGTATTTGTCAGCAACTTTCAGAAAAATAAACTGCTATAATGCAAAGGAAAAGATACGATTCACTCTCTGTTAAAAACACTGAGCCGGGCTTGGTGGCTCATGCCTATAATCCTAGCTACTCAGGAGGCTGAGATCTGAGCATCCCCTGAGATCTGAGGATCATGGTTCAAAGCCAGGAACTAAAGTGAGACTCTTATTTACAGTTAATCACTAGAGAACAGGAAGTGGCACTGTGGCTCCAGAGTTAGGGCAGTAGCCTTGAGTTGAAGAGCTCAGGGACAACGCCCAGGCCCAGATTTCAAGTCCTACAATTGACAACAACAAAACACTGAGAAGGCCATCTGGGATGAGTTAAGCTTTGTGTAGAAGCTTACGTGTTAAATTTCTTGAGGCGTTTTAACAGATGCTCCTTGTAAGGTACGCTGGAAGGGAAAGAAAACCCACCACATGGCCAAGGCAGAAAAAGAGTTTATTGGGGGCGGGAGGGGGAAGAGCAAATTGTAGCCAGTACAAGATTGAAACATGAGGAAACAGAGAGGAAGAAGAAAGAGAAAAAGAACAAGCTTGAGGGGTCTGGTGTTGAACTGCATTATATAGGGAAGGCGGGAGGTGGGATCACAGCCGATGTGGAAGTGATCTCAGAGCCTCGGGAACCTATCACTGCCTGAGGGAGGCGTGAGCAGGGCAGTTTGGGAAGATCTCAGTGGAGGAGCAAGTGACCCCAGAGCCTGGGAGCCCAGGAGCCTTTGGGGACTCACTGTCAGGTGGTTAACAGTCAGGGAGGTGATTACTAGTTCCAGGTGAAAAGGAAGCAAAGGCTGAACACATTACATCATTGCCCCGCACTGAGCCAACTGTGCCTTCCTGAAGGGGGTGGGGGTGGAGAAAGGGAAAGAGGGGAGTGTTGGGAGTATGGAGACTGAGGTGGGGAGGCGGAGTGGAGGGGTGCACCTGCAGGTAGATTCATCACCACTGAAGTCAACGGGGCCACTGCCCCGTCTAACGTCCAATGAAGACATTTTTCGGTCAAAAACGATTTTGCCTTTCTTACAATGGGGGAATGTGTGCCTTTGTGAATGATTATAGCGTATAGAGAGGTAAGTAGTGACTCTGTATCAGGATCCCTGTCTCTGTCTCTGTCTCTCAGCTACCCTGCATTTTACCAGCCAAACCTCCCCTCCCCCTCCACCAGCACACCACACTTCTCTGAAAGCCCACAATTCTGCCTTCCAGGCCTTGCATTCCTGGTCACCCCTAAGTTTACTTCCAGACAAAGACACAGGCCTGCTGCATTCTCTTTGATGGTGGGATCTTAAAAAGAAAACTTCACTCCATACTCCCTGCCATTTCTGCTTTTGAATTCATGAATATCAATGATGTCGCATTGTCTATGTAAATGGAGTCCCACTGGGCAGAGACCAGGCTAATTAAGACAGTGAATAATGCCAGACTTGTTTCTGGCATTTTCCCCCTCAAAAGCTTCAGAATGAATAACAGCTCAGACAAATCCTGAACCCTCTTGCTTGGTAGAAAGGGTCAAACCAGAGAGAGTCTTCCAGAGGGCTCCTTGAATCCTGCACAAATCACAGCATGTGGCAGATGGAGGCGTGGAGGCCAGGCTGCTTTGAGGGGTATTTGACAGGGATATTGCCCCAAGTTTGCCCACTCCCATCTGGCTGTGCTTTGAATTCCTGTAAAAAGGGCCTTCAACCTGGAAGGTGAAAGATGCTCTAAGACCTGAGCCCCTTGCTTGTCCCATTTAGAATGCTGTTGATATCTTCGGCTCTCTCACTCTTTCCTGCAGGTCTCTTCTTCCTGTGTTCACAGGACTTCTGTGACCTCCCTAAATACAGTGGCAGTCCCTCCCCACCCCTGTGCCACATACCTATCCTCACTTCACTGCTTTCGAGCACCCAACCCCTCTCCTGGCATCATTCCTTTATTATTTGTCTCCTTCATGTAAATGCAAGATCCATGGTGCAGAGCCTCTATTTTCTTTATTGCTGTTGTGAAAGAGTGTTCGGCACATAAAGACTGCTGAGTGAATATTTGTTGGTGGAATGAAAGGAAATAGGATGAACAGATGGATGGGTAAAGGCAGATAGAAAGATGGGTGGGTGGGTGGATGGATGAATGGTTCAATGGCTCATTGTCAACACCAGTGAACTATAATGAACACATTCATTTCTACATGAGCAATTGAAATTCATTGTGAGTAGGAATGTCTAAACTACTTAAAAACAAAAACAGAAATGAATCTTATTCATTAAATAGCAACTACGATATTAGCCCAAATCTAATGGATGAGTTGGGGGGTATGGCTCAACGGTGGAGTATTTGTCCAGCATGTGCAAGGCCCCAGGTTTGATTGCCAGCTCTGAAAAAAATAAACAAGAGAGAGGGGGGTGGGGGCAAAGGGAGGGAAGGGAAAGGAAAGAAAGGAAAAGAAGAAGGGAAGGAAGGAGGGAAGGCAGTAGGAATTGATCCTGCCACTCCTTCACACGGAGAGGAGAAGCCTCGAACTTCTCTCCCCATCAGAGAACTTGATGTATGTTCATGTGTGTCCTTCTTGCCAGGATCATTCCTATTTTCCTTATCCATCGGCCCGAGAACAACATCCCTTACGCAACTGTGGAAGAGGAGCTGATCGGTGAATTCGTGAAGTACTCTATTCGAGATGGGAAGGAAATCAATGTCTTGAGAAGAGAATCAGAGGCTGGGCAGAAGTGCTGTACCTTCCAGCACTGGGTGTATGAGAAAACCAGTGGCTGTCTCCTGGTCACAGACATGCAGGGTAAGAAGCAAGGATGTACACTAACTCCAGGGATGCTGTGGGCCCGGGATGAGGAAAGAGGGAAGGAGGAAGAGGAGGAAGAAGGAGTGGGCTGGATGACTTTAGCAGCTTTTCTCCAAAAAGGTGCTATAGTGTCTCAGGAGCAAGATTTGGCGGAGCAAATGGATTACTAAAATCCAGCTGCTAGGGAGATAGAGATAGGGACCATAATCTAAGCTATCCCAGGCTAAATCACAAGACCCTCCCTGAAAAAATAATGAAAGCAAAAAAGGCTGAGGATGTGGTTCAAGTGGTAGAACACTGGCCGCCTTAAATTTAAACCCCAGTGCTATCAGAAAAAAAAAATTGGGGGCTGGGAGTTTGGCCTAGTGGTAGAGTGCTTGCCTAGAATGCACAAAGACCCAGGTTCGATTCCTCAGTATCACATACATAGAAAAGGCTAGATGTGGTGCTGTGGCTCAAGTAGTAGAGTGCTACCCTTGAGAAAACCCAAGGACAGTGCTCGAGCCCTGAGTTTAAGCCCCAGGACTGGCAAAAAAAATATAAATAAATAAATAGCCTTCCCATTACAGTGGGTAACTGGAGATAGGCTTTATTTTTACACCCTCACTAGCTACAAACTTAGACATACATAAGAAAATCCAGATGTATCAAAAGCTAAATTGAGGCGAAGTGTTTTATTCTCAATAGATGGAAAGATCTTTAATAAAAGGCGAAATATTTACTGGATTCTAAACTCACATGATGTATTTATAACCTGCTTTCAATGTCTCCACAAATGATTGGGCATACCATTTCTTGTATGAAGAGCGGTTGTCAGAATTAGATGCCAGGAACAAAGCCACCATCCCTAGGTATCCATGGGCCCAAATCCTCAGTGCTCAAGTCCCTTGTGTGAAAAGGCACTGGATATGACGCAACCTATGCACATTTTCCCACACACTGTAAATCATCCCTATAGATTTCTTTCAATGCCTAATATAAGGCAAATGCTATGTAAATGCTATGTCATATTGTTTAGACAATAATGGCCAACAGGTCCACATATGAACAAGCAAATTATATTTGGAATATGTTCTTTCCTTTTCCCTCTCCTTTTATTTATTTTTTTTTTTGTAGCATTGGGATTTGAATTCAGGGCTCACTCTTGCTACGAAAATGCTTTACACTGGAGCATGCCCCAACTCCTTTTGTTGTTCTTTATTGTAGGGGCACAATGTTCCAGGGCTTTTTCTTTGTGGGTTTTGTTGTTGTTATTGTTGAGGACTACAGTCTTCCTACCTTTCCCTCATGTGTAGCTGGGATCATAAATAAGAATCACGAGGCCCTGCTGAGATGGAATCTCGTTAACTTTTTTTTGTCCCAGCTGGCCTCAAACCATTCCCTTCCTCCCCTTCACCTCCTGAGTAGCTGGAATTCCAGGTGTAAGCCACCACACTTGGTCAGATCTGAGGATTCAGAACCCACAGAGGCTGAGGCAGGATCAAATGATATCTCATTTCTATGGGGATACCAAGAAACCATGCTAGGAGGGTGAGAACCAGCGATGAGAGGAGGGCAGGCAGCCAGCAGAGTACAGGGGTCAACAGCTGGCGACTGCTCTGGGCAGCTGGAGCCTCCTTAGCTGAGAGCCTGCTGCTAGAGCGCATTTCCCAGAAGGTCCCTGTCCATGGAGCACAGGACCCCAGAGAGCCATCCATCTGCCTCCTTTAGCCTCAGCTGAAGGCCTCTGGGGCCAGTCCTTGCCTTCCTACACTGGCCCACCAACATCTGGATAAGCTCTGCTGGGCAAAGCAGAGTGGAGAAAGGTCTTAGGCAAAGAAATGCTGGTGAGAGGTGAGCGTGGAGTACTGACAGCTGCTGCATTAAGTGTGTCCCTGTTTCTTTGAGAAAGATCTAAACTATGCCATTGTGTGCCTAGCAGATGTCAGATATGGTCCCACACAAGGACAATAAACTCTAGCCCCAGCTGCAGGTTTTGTTTCTGGTCTGCTGCTTCCTCAGCTGTCAGCCTTTTGGGCAAACCACCCAGTTCTTCATGCTTTAACTCTCTCTACTTTGAATTGACAAGACTTAATGAGACACTAAAACATTCATCACAACATTGCCACATCATAAAACATGTTGGGTTTTTTTTTTAATCTCCTTAATTTGAAATAAGGATAGACTCACAAAAATTAGCAGAAATATACAGAGGTCCCAAATGTACTGTTTACTCAGCTTTGTCTGATAATCACATCCCACATACCTATGGCACATAATCAAGACCAGGAGGGGACCATTTGTTATAATATAATTAATGACATTACATTTTTGTATACATTCATTTTTGTGTGTGTGCTGGTCCCTTGGGCTTGACCTTAGGGCATGATGTTCTCTCTTGCTGCTTTTGCACTCAAGGCTGGTATTTTACCACTCGGGCTACAGCTCTACATCTGGTTTTTTGGTGGTACTTGGAAATAAGAGTCTCATGAACTTTTTTTCAAATTAGGATCCTCAGGCCTCAGCCTCCTTAGTAGCTAATATGTTATAGTCTTGAGCCACTGGTGTTTCACGGCCTGTTTCCTCTTTGCAGAGACTTTTTGCTGGAAAGATAAAGTGCATGCATGGGCGTGTACACATACACACACACACACACACACACACACACGCACATACACACACACTTTCGCACATACTATGGCCTTATCAGGCAGCCATTTCTTCTGTTCACTTTATGGCTGTGCAGTTGTGGATTCCTCCATCTCCTTTCTCTGTCAGTTAATTTTGCATTAAATATACTTGTCTACTGAAAGACAGCCTCCTGGAGCTTCATGCACAGCTAGTTTCGCTTCTAGGCACTGGTAAACAAGTGTAGCAAAATATTACATCTCTCAGGAACTGATGTGTATGCTTAAATGTGTTGGTGAGGGGTTTCATAACAAGATTTATTTACTCTCTGCTGCTTCTGGGCCCATTTTTTAAATTACTGTCATCATTGTGGCAGGGGATGTCACAGTCATTCTCTAAGCAATGTCTCCACTTTTATAGTTTTTCTGAGACACTGGAATTCAGATAAAGGCAAATCTGAAACTCATTCTTCACTTTTCTTAGGTTAGATATCTGTCTGTCTGTCTGTCTGTCTGTCTGCTCTTTTCTGGGTGCATCTGATTGTTGATTGGACTGTGTCAGAGATATAGGAAATCTGATCTTGAACCAGAACGTGGGCCCTGAAAGGACCACTCACCTTTTTAAGAGCCACTTGCCATTCCAAAGACCCACGAGCTCACACTCTGGGAACTTTCTCCCAATGCTGCCTTTTCTTCTATCAGAAACAATCTCAGCGCAATAGCTGTAACAATAATTCACCCTGTTAGTCCCTGTTAATAGCCTTTTCTGGATGACGGCGAAGAAGTTACTAAACCAAGATACGAAAGTGTCCTTTCAAAATGATATTCTATTTTTCTAAGCTGAAAAGAACAGCTGGTGATTATTAGAGGCAAGGGAGAGCAACTGCCCAAGTTCAAGTATCTCTTGCCAAATAACTTTCTTTTTTAATGGACTGTTATATAGATTAGATCTGTAATTTTAAAATACGACTTCTCATGGATCAAGATGTCCAAAGAGAATTTTTGCAATTTGGAGTCTTTTTCTTTTAAATAGCATAACCCTTATAATAAAAACTATGTGAAGTATTTTTACATAGATTCAAGTTGTTAACAGCTTTGAAAGAATGAGAAGAATTACTTACCAAGTGTAAAAGAGGCTTTAAAAGGGCTCACTGGCACCTCCATGTCTAATCCAGTTCTCAGTGCACTGCTCAGGGCTTCTGTCTGATTAAGCTATCTGAATAATAGCACGTCCTGCATTCTGGCCACGCTCCAGATGAACACTGCTGACCCGTGGTAAGCATTCAGCTCTCTCTTCCTGGGCTTAGGGCAGAAAATTATGGAACTAGGTTACCATCATATTGATTCCCAGTTGGCTTTTGGGGAGACCTAGCTCCTTCTTCCACAGGCCAAACTGGTTTCTAGGCCATCTAGCACCTCAGTAGCCACAGCACCTACTGGTGGCAGGAGTTCCAGTACTTATGGCCCATTTAAGGCCAGTCAGAAGTGAGATAGTTGTCAGGCAGCGCAGGCCCTGGCAGGGTGGCGTTTCTGGCATTACTGATGCTGTGTCTTGAGAAGAGAGGTCAATGGGTTACACAATGGGTTACACGAGTGGTACCCACCTGATGGGAGGCCCATGCCAGAGCTACTACCTTAGGAAGAGAGTAACAATAGAAGGCTACGTGGTTGGGAGAAGAAGATACTAGAAAGGCAAGAATCCCAGAGAGGCGCTCTTCCTTCCTGCCACACACGGGGGAGGTTAAGGATGCAGCTGAGACAATGATTATGGCCAATTTTCTACTACAGAAGATAGTTTTACTCACATCAGGAGACAGGCAATCCACTCTCCATGCACCTCTGTATACCTAGTGACTCCTCTGCCTGTCCCAGGGGCCCAAAGACTTCTTGAACTCAGAATTCTACTGAGGCTGCCTGTAACCCTGCTGAAGCATGGTCCCACGTCCTTTCAGGTTGGTTCCCAGCTCCTTCCACACGAGCTGTGGTTCAATGGCTAGCCGTTAGGACACGTGGCAAAGGATCAGCTCATGAGTTTGGAAGGTCAGTTCCCTAGGGCAATGGCCTAGAGTCTACCCATAGTTCCAGAGTGTTTCTCTGGATCTGCAGATAATCTAGAAAATCAGGTCACAATGCAAACTGGGAAATGCAGCTGCCATCATGCAAATGGGAAATCATATATCTGAGCTGAGCTTTGAACTGAGCAAATGTCACCTTGTGCTTTCTCACACTTGACATTGACCACAAAGCCCATGCTATTTCTTCCACTGTGCAAGGGCTTTCGCTCTTAGCGAGCCTAAGTCAGAGCATTTCTGGGAGAGAGCTCTTGACAAAACAGCAGGCCTCAGTGGCACCACAGGCAGTGGTCTCCCTCCTCCCTCCTTTCTTCTTCCTCCCTCCTCCCTCCTTTGGTGAGAAGAGCAGGACAAATCTGACTCTCTATGCAATGGGCTGCATGTCTGCAAGGCTCTCAGCATCCACAGAGAAGCCTCGGATGGACAGTGGGGAAAAATGGCAGAATGGTCTTAATCTACCCCTTCCCTGAGATCTTTCCTCTAGATGATTCTTCCTGAGGATCCCTGCGTAATTCAAACTGCATCTTTGCTCTCTTCCCTTAGGTGTAGGCATGAAGTTAACTGACGTTGGCATAGCAACACTGGCTAAAGGGTGAGTAGAGCGAATGGAGTGGGTGTCATTTAACACTGGGCTTCCAGCAAATGCTGGCTGATGTGGGCAAAGTGGATTTCTCGTTCTTCCTGTGGAGAGCAAATGTTCTTGGGATGAATTCAGTTCACTCCTCTCACTTGCATAAAATATTTATGGACTTTGTTCTCTCAGGGCGACACATTTGTTTCCTAACGCTGATGCAAACAAGAGCTCTTGAAAACACAATCCAAGATTAATTACTCACAGGAGAGCTGTGGAGGGGGGGGAAATGCCACCATTATGGAATGCCTTTTAACTATGAAATTCCATTTTTCGACATTTAACTTTTCACTATTAAAAACTTCTTTGTTTTTAAGATTAAAATTAAGAAAACAAGCATTTTTTTTGCAGTTAGGAAGGATGAATGCACTTACATTTTCCCCCCTTTCATTTCTGTTGACCAAAAAGTACTTTTGGCGATTTACACATGCCCATGAAGCTGCCCGAGAGCTGTGGAAGGGCTGTGATTACTTGTTGCCAGTAGAGCTCTTGTTCGTGAATTTAGCGTAAGGTGTTGCTTTGCTCAGGTGACTGCTATGACAACATTCTTTCCAGTTATCTTTAACACACTAACCCTACTTACTTGGCTCACTGAGAAGAGCCAGCTCTTCATGGTGCTTGAAATTGTGCTGTAGTTGCCCTTCTCCCACCCCAGGGTTCTTCCCCATGCCAAGAACATCTGTAAAGAGGAGAAGGGGCAGTGGCTGCTAGAGATGACTTCTTTTAAAATGGAGGCTTTATCGTTGATTCAGTATGACCGACATATCAGGAGACGACTTGTGTTGACTGTTTGTTACTCATGGCTGCCATACTAGACTCCTGGCGAAAGATGCCATCAGGCCAGAAGGAGAAGTGAGGGCAGAACACTTAAAGATGACCTTTTCAAGAAGGAATAAGGGGGATATGGTAAGCAAATTGAGGACTGGCTAGTTGGAATCATTCAGCAGCTTCTTGGGCATCAGGGTTATCTTTCTCCATTCACCTGGTACCTGCCCTGATGGGGGTAGAAGAGTAGGGAAATGGTGGCCCAGAATAAGAAGCCTAGTTGAGGAGCCTCAAGTCTGGTGGTTTACCTGGAGGTCTCATGTTTTAGAAGGTGGCTCATTGAGCATCTCCAGGAATTCACTTGTCTGGAAATGAGCAGTGAGTGTTTCTGGGCCCCGTAAGGCCCCATATGTCAAAGCATCAGAAATACAGAAAACACAGTGTCATGAAGCTTATTTTGCCATACCAGGAATGACTCATCCACATTAACCTTCTGGATATTCAGTCCATGCAATCAGTGATATGCTAACAAGTACACTGACTTTCAGCTTTCAAGAAAAGATGGAGAAAAGTGGAGCAATTTGGAGAAGTGCGGAGGGACGACTCTTTAACTCAGATACTTGAAGTTCTCATGGAGTTCTGATTGTGCTGTAGAACCCAACTATTTGATATAATTCTTTCTGAGAAACTGTCCCACAATTCTGTGCTGGAACTACCTCCCACACTCAGCCCCAGCGTGGACTGGAGCACAATTGCTTCAGGGAATTTGACCTTGGCCTTGTGAAAGGAGCATGTCAAGGAGGGGTTCTGACATAGTGGGGAAAGCAGGGGCTTCAGGCTGTCTCCTTTTCTCCTGGGTGAGCTTTGCCTCTTGATGTTATAGGTATTTATTCTGATTAGGCAGGTGGTGATACATCCAAGTTTCCCAGGGCAGTGCCGCTTTGTGCCAGATGACCGTGTATCCATCCACTTTAGTGTTGGTCCCAGGGAAGTGCTCCTATCTAGGAGATAAATGGATGGCACCCGATTTACAAAGGACCCCAGCGGAATCTCTGACTGAGTCTTTAGAGACTCCATGCTCTCTGTGGGTTAAGGCAAATCTTGATATCAGCCAGACCTTATCAGAGTCTGGCTTCCTATCATCCCACCTGTGTAGACATGTGCCTGGATGTTGTGGTACTGATCCACAGAATGGCAACACCTGGACTTGCCCAGTTACCCTGCGTCCAGACCCAGAAGCTCAGTGTGAGCCAGGTAAATCCGAGCTTCCCATCTCATGCCTCAACCTGATACAAGGCTAATTTCATCCCATTATCTAATGCAACTTCCTACCAAAATAAAGCAGAAACCTACTCCAGAAGTTCCAGAAACTAAGATGAGCTTAAAAGCATGGTGATTTAAGATATTTTCTAAAAGCACATCAACAGCTTCCAGGAATCCAGACAATCTGAAAACTTCCAATAGTTGCTTTCTCCCCAACCTAATATAAAAAGAAATCCAATCCTTTGGTTTCTTTCTCAGCTTTAATGTGACTTATCTGGCCTGGGACAATTGCCCAAGGCACATTAGAGGAAGCAAGGCGCCAAATGCTGTCTGTAAAGTATTAGTACTGACTGTATCCCAAGAAAAGACAGGGAAGGAGAGGGAGGTGGAAGAGAAGGGAATTCTGCAAACCTGACACAAGGGGAAATGACTCCTATCATAGAGGGTAAGAAATGGTTGAGGGGTCCCTTCCTAGGTTCCTTTGAGTCTCTGTGCATGGGATGAATCCCATTGGCTGTGCCTACTAGGCTTCAAGACAGAGAAGGAGTAGGGCCAGCTATCACTCACCGGAGGGTAAGGTCTCACTTGAGTGAGAGAATGAATGTAGGGCATGTGGCTAGGCAACCAATTCTCCAATAGAGGGAGGCAACATTTGGTTGAAGAGACTCTCCAGTGAATGCCATAACTTACAAAATGGCAGTAGACTTAGAATGGAGTCAAATTCAAAAGCACTTGTTGACAGGAAAAGAGCTGTGCAAGTGGGACACCAAGGGACAAGAAAAATAAGGAGAGGAAAATGTGGCAGGCAAAAGAGAATTTGCAGAGTGTGTAGGAGAGGAGATGGGCGAGTAGAGACCAGTTAAACCTGTTCTCTTGATCTTCAGCCACCTAGTTCATTCATGATGGAAGAATGAAAGAGTGGTGAGTCTGTAGAAGGTTGGCCCCAGTAGCATTTGACTGTGGGGAAGGCACCATTGTAAATAATGTTTGGCACTATTAAAAAATTCCCATGTTCCAGTTTGCACTAAATGTGACCTGCTTTGTTTTATTTTTTATTTTATTTATTTAGTTATTTTTGCCAGTCCTAGGACATGAACTCAGGGCCTGAGCACTGTCCTTGGGCTTTCTCAAGGCTAGCATTCCACCACTTGAGTCACAGCACCACTTCCAGCTTTTTCTATATATGTGGTACCAAAGAACTGAACCCCGGTCTTTGTGCATGCTGGGCAAGCACTCTACCACTAGGCCAAACTCCTGGACTCTGCCTTGTTTTATAATGCAGTCAACAGTTGTTCTTCTGTTTCTGGAGTAACTAAGTTATTTATAACCCCATGAAAGGAAATAAGGAATTGTCATGACTTACTCAATTCAGTTCAACTTTATTTGCTGTGGTCCTCAAAAGTATGTATGGGGAGTGATATGATTGTGTTGTACATCTTGTATGCCTCAAACTAGGTGCTGGTGGCTCATGTCTGTAATCCTATCTACTCCAGAGGTTGAAATCTGAGGAACTCAGTTCAAAGCCAACCCATGCAGAAAAATCTGAGATACTCTTATCTCCAATTAACCAACAAATAGCTGAAAGTAGAGGTATGGCACAAGTGGTAGAAAAAATTAAAAATAAAAAACTAAGTGAACACAAGGTTCTAAGTTCAAGCCCCTGTACCAGCCCCAGTACCAGCACACACATACAAATAAAGCATCATGTACCTTAGTGCCTTTCATGTTAAAAAAAAAATCAGTTGTAGGACTTGAACTCAGGACCTGGGTCCTGCTCCTGAGCTCTTTTTGCTCAAGGCTAGCATTCTACCACTAGAGCCACAGCTCCACTTCCAATTTTTGAGTGGTTATTTGGAGATAAAAGTCTCACCAAGGTGGGGGTCCTGCCCAGACTGGCTTCAAACTGCCATCCTCAGATCCCAGCCTTCTGTGTAGCTAGGATCCAGCTGCTCTCCATCTTTTAGCAAGTTCAAGCACAAAATATGTGAATACCTAAGTATGATGTTTTGTCATCCAGCAATGCATTTTTGTTAGTTCCAGCTTTGATTCTGTGTTGAGGTTACTCAGCACTTAGAAGTCTCAGAAGGAGACAAGAAAAAAGTATCCAACCTTATAACTGGATATAGGGAAATTTAATATAATGATCCCAAACCAAGGCATTCAGGCTCTGCAATCAATCGTGGAGTTCCTGGAAAGAACGTGAGATTGTAGTTCAGCCACCAGAGGGCAGCAGAGCCAAGACTTTGCCCTGTAGTCTTTTTTTTTTAAAAAAAAAGAAAGAAAGAAAAGAAAAGCGGATTCACATTGCTGAACTGCAGGGAAACAAAGAGAAGAATCCTGAGCAGATTTCTTCCAGTCAGTAAGCACTAAGCCAACATAAAATAGATTTGAGTAGCCACTAAGGACACCCTTCAGTACTGCTGCCAGCCAGCACTCTGCACTTGGATACTTGGAAGACATGAAGCTTCAGAGTAAAGGACAAATGTCAGGCCTGCCTCACATGGGAAGCTCATCCCTGAGACCCTGGACAACATTGTGAAGGGGTGAAGGGTGTGTTCTCTGCACAGGGGCACAGATGAGTTGACAAGGACCCATATATGTCCACAGGAAGACACACGGGTACCTTTATTGGTGCTTGGGCCTACCTACCAGCTGTAGCCCGCCAATCCCTGAAGAAGAGGGAAGATTCAACAGATATTCACATTCATGCCAAGTTTCAGAGAAAAGGATTTTCCCTCAGAAACGAGAGAAGCCCATGAAGCCCTATGTACCTGCGGTAGGCAGAGTGGAGAAATGACAAGCTGTCCCTGATACAGAAGTGCATGAGGAGAGGCAGGGTGAAAGACACTGGGAAGGTGACAGTAATGATATCTCCTCTTTGACACTGCACCCCTAGAAGGCTTGTGTGTGGAGGGTGGTGCTAAGTACCCTAAAACAGAATTTCCCATGTTCTCTCTCTCTCTCTTTCTGTATGTAACATTAGGGTTTGACCCTTTAGACCCTTATCCTTTCTGTGCAGAGATACCAATACCTTGGACCCTCAACATCTTTTGAATGTGTCTCACAGTGTGACGAATGTCACGGCAGTGCTTGAACTCAGACTGGGTGCTGTCCCCGAGCACTCTATCACTTGAGGCACAGCTCTACTTCTGGCTGGCTTTTCTAGCGGTTAATTGGAGATAAGAGTGTCATGGACTTTCCTCAGATCTCAGCCTTCTGAGTAGCTAAGATTATAGGTGTGAGCCATCAGCCCACAGCCATGGGGTGGCTACAGATATTTTAGCTACATCACCAATGCCAGTCCTCCTGTGCCAGTCTCAGGCGTGCAGGTGCAGGTGCAGGTGCTTTAACACCCCAAATATCTGCTACTCTTACCACTTCCCTTGCACTGTGTGATCAGCCATGTGATCATAGAGCTTTGTCAGCCCACTGGCTGATTTATCTGGCCTGATCTTGTTGCTCAGGAGGTCTGAGAACCCACCAGAGAACAACAATCGTTTCAACCATCTTGGCAAGGCTGACATTTTCTAGTGACAAGCTGAATATGTGGCTGGAGTCTCAGAGCCCAGCAGAGCCAGAAAAGCTCATCCCTCCACTGGGCAGAAGTATCATGGCTGTGTCCTGGCCCCTGCCCAGACAGCTCACAAAGGAAAGCTCTGTTGAAGTAGCTGGAGTGGGGACCATGAGGTTTCTCCCAGTCCTAACCAGTCCGTTCCCAGGACCGGAGGGACTCACAGATCAGCCCCTCTTCATTTGTCATAAGCCTCCAAGGGACAAGTCTGAACAGAAAGAATATCTGGAGAGGAGCCCGATGAGCTTGGGAGTTCCCTCTACAGGCAGGGTGGGAACAGAAGGAGAGAGACAGAAGGAAGACAGAGGAATAGTGGAGAATCAGGACAGAGCCTGAACACACAGGATCTGGTGAGGAGCTCAGAGCTGTCCAGAAAAATGTTATTAGTACCTTTGGGAAGGTCTAAGCCAGGTGTGGTTATGGGAAGCCAGACCACGGGGCAGGAAGTACTTTTGGCCTCCTCATTTACCTCATTTCCCTGCAGGAGAAAAACTAGAGTTCCTTTTCTCCCAGCTTGAATGGCTGTCAAAGAAGAAAATGCCAATGATGGTTTCCATGGAGGCAGCCCAGGCTGTTGCCTATTCTGAGGCTGAGAAAGGAGTCATAGGTCTGGATGATGAGGGCAGAGAGTGCATAGAAGCTAGAAAGAGAATGTCTGGGAGCCCAGGGAAAAGGGCTGGCTGTGTTCTAAGAGAGAGGGACCATACTAGTACTTGCTTGGCCATCCTCTGACTTGGCC
Organism: Megascapheus bottae; assembly: GCF_031878675.1. Classification (NCBI taxonomy): domain Eukaryota; kingdom Metazoa; phylum Chordata; class Mammalia; order Rodentia; family Geomyidae; genus Megascapheus; species Megascapheus bottae. The sequence continues at coordinate 11,600,910 of NC_143527.1, forward strand.
TTAGATAACTGTGAGAATAGACTGTCTAAACAAGATGGGAAGGGAAGGCCAGACACTCAAAAGCTAGTAGGTTCAGGGAGAGGTGGTGGTGGCCAGAACAGGGAGCTGTACAGCCTATGGTCAAAGCTTGCTGAAGGTCACCTGTCCGAAGAGAAGGTCACCACTACACACTGTGAGCACACAGTTTGACAGAAACACAGATGTGTAGCCTTGCACAGTCCCCACTCCCATGTCCTCTGTGACTTTAACAGAAGCATTTCAAAGTGACTGGGACAATATGATTTCCACGACCACATAGCTAGAGAAAATTTGGGCTTGAGTGTTATAGGAGGTTTCGTTAGTGTGACATTTCTTTTTTTTTTACAGAAGATGTGGTTTTGGGGGTTTTTTTTTCCAGTCCTGGGCTTGAGCTCAGGGCCTGAGCACTGTCCTTGGACTTTCTCAAGGCTAGAGCTCTACCACTTGAGCCTCAGCACCACTTCTGGCTTTTTTCTATATATGTGGTACCGAGGAATTGAACCCAGGTCTTCGTGCATGCTAGACAAGCACTCTACCACTAGGCCAAACTCCCCGCCCATACAGTGGATGTTTTTTAATTGGCTAAGGGGTTGGGAGAGAGATTATATCGCGTTTCTCATAGAATTCACACCACAGGAAGTTGTTTGTTCCCCAGGCAGGGAATGAAGCTTAGTGGAAGAATGCATGCCTAGTGTACCCAAGACTCCAGATGTCATCCCCAGTACTGGGGTAGGGCTCATTTGAGGCATCCTGTGGGAGTCTTCTTCCTTGGAACACATTTCGCGAAGTGCTGACTCACGGGAGGAAAATGATGCTGAAGTCAGTGCACAACTGCCTTCCTACCACTCTCTTCTCAGAGTAGAGAGCGTGGATGCTCTGAATGTGCCTCTGAGCCTGGAATTGCACCATTCCTAGTGCCAGATAAGCCCCAAGCTATCTCTCATCTGTCAGGCAGGCAGCCTGGATGGTGACACCCTCTGGGGCAGGGCAGCCCTTCTCACACAATATTGTTATGAGTTTTGTGTCTATTCTGCAAGATGGCTGCAAGATAAGAAGTCATGGAGCTCAATAAATCCTTCAGGTTTCTTGTAGAATCTGCCATACAGCTAGTGTCTATCCATGAAGCATGAAGAAATGAAGGACATTAATAGAATTTCAAGAATTACTAGATGTTTCTAGAGTAGAATCAGTGCTAGGATCCCTCCTTTTATAAACACATGACATGAAAGCTCTTAAGATGCATAAGTCTTGCCCTGAGTTTATCTTATACTCACACACATGCATGCACACATACACGCACACATGCACTCACACAAGCACCACAAACTTAGAGGCCTAAGATAATCCAAGTTTATGATCTCATAGTTCTGGAGGCTGGAAGCCTGATGACAAAGTGTTGATGGGTTTGGTCCCATCAGAGGGTCTGAGGAAATATAGTCTATGTCTCTCTCCTAGCTTCTCCTTATTGGCTTGCCGGCATATCACTCCAAACTCTACCTCTGATAAAACATAGCCTCTCCCTCTCCTGCCTGTTTCTTTTCCTCTTGATTTATTTAGCTACCCAAAATATTGATTGAGGGCCCACCCTTACTCCAGGATGAATTCATCTGAAGTAGTTATTCCTGCAATGGCATTATTTCCAAATAAGGTCACGTGGGGAATGCAGGCCAACCCTGCATGCCTGTCTAACAAGGAAACTCGGTGGTGCTCACAGTAGAGATTCGTGGTCACTCTCAGTCCTGAGAGCAACAGATGCCATGTGTGTCATGTAATGGGGGGCAGGCAAACTGTGTTTCTTCACCACTTGGAAAGAGAAGAACTTGAAGAAATTGGACTCATCCCCTCTGAGTAAATCTGTTTCATTACCCCAGCAATACAATTACACTGTGCTATTTTTTGTTTTCTTTCTAGGTAAGGGCAGTGGTCATAGGAAGGATGACTAGTCTGAGGGAATAATAGATCAAAGCAGAGGCCTAATGCCCTGGCTGAGACAGAGACCAAAACAAGAAAGAAGTGACAGTCCCGATTCTGTAGTGCCTCACAAGGCACAGGGACCTTTCTGGGAGGTCACAGGACAAATGAGTTATTTTTCCCTGCAGAGAGGAGATGTCTCACGATTTTAGAGCCTCCAAGGACAGCCTGGCTCTGCTTGCCAGGCGCTTAGACTGGAAGCTTTCCCTGCCCATGATATTCTCTTCTTGTTGGGGATGCTGAGGCGTTGGTGAGGGCAGGGCAGGGGGGGGGAATCCTCCCCTGGCAGTGGGGGGGGGTGCAGCTGTGCTGTGCGTGCCTGCCCCTGCTGAGGAAGAAGGAAAAACACAGTCGGCCCAACACTTTGACCTTTTCTAGAGTCTCCTGCACAGAAAGATAGAGATGTAAAAACAACACACTTAAGCAGTAGAATTTTCCCTACTCCGCTATATGCAATTTTGTCTCTGGCTGACTTTTTCTCCAACAAACCATTTGGCTTTTAGAAATGGTGGCATTTTTTCCACAATGAAATGGACTGTGGGATTCTGGGGGTGGGGGGTGGGCGGAGCAGCTCCCTAGCAGGAAAGAGAAAAAAGCAGGGCTCAAGTTGTACAAACTTGGGGCTGGAACTGTGAGCTCATGAGGTAGCTTCAGAAAGTGGGGTGGGGGGAAAACTTTCATTCCCTGAAAAGCTTAAAAACTGGCCTTGGATCCAGGGGAGAAATGACATGCCCTTGTGCTCATTCCAGGCACACCGTCATTTATGATTCCTCTCAGGAAACAAAGGAAATCTGATTTCTTCAATCCTATTATGACAGAACTACAGACTTCCTGTTGCCAATTTGTGCCTGCCCTATTAATCAGAAATGACCTGAACTCCTTTTCTCAGCAGGGTTGGTCTCCTGGGTGACAACCTGTGGAGCAGCGTGAGGTGTTTGGCTTCATGCTTGGTTGTTTACGTCATGAAATTCTTAATTTTTGAACAAGGAGCTATCTTTGCATTGTGCACTGGGCCCTGCAAATTAAGTCAATGGCCCTGGATGCCAGGCCCTCACTTGTCCCTGTCTGCTGGTCTCAGCAGGGAGGACCCTATTAGTGGCACCAGTTATTATATTGACCATTGTAATTATGACATGGCCAACATCAACTGAATCTTTTCTACTAGACTAAGTGGTTATATGCATCTGCCTTTCATTTTAGTCTCTCAACAAGCCAGTGCTGTAGGCATTCTCATTCTTCCCATTTCACAGAAGAGAGCCAGTGTCCAGGCTCACTAACCCAGCAGTGAGTCTCCCCTCAGTGCTGCAGGCCGCTGCGATGAGCTGACACCTGTCTGCTCCTCTAGACAAGGAGGCCACGAGCTCAGGCCTTGCTTGTTCTCTGCTCTTCTTGTCACTGCTAGAACAGTCCTGCGACTAGGTGTTCCACAGAGAAGGGTAGGAAAGGAGCTGCTGTCTCATTCTCCTGTGTTTCTGTATTGTTGAGGACTCAGCATTGATTTAGAGCCACACAAGAAGAGAATACTGAGCAGATGCAAAGTTTAAAAGCTTAAAACTTAAAAACCATTGGGCTTGTTGTCAAGCATCCTGTAGGTATGGAGTCCCACCAGGCTAAGTGTGGAACTGCATTATGAAGAGCAGCTGACCGCCATGCTCTTATGGCAGGGTCTGCTGAGGGCCGAAGGACAGGCAACTCTCGAAACACGAGGCTACAGCATGCTGCCCAGACAAGGTGTGAGTGGGCTCCGGGGCGAAGTCAGCCAAGGCTGCCTAGAGGAGGTGAAGGAGCTGAGAGTGGTCAGCGAGTGAGACTGAGCGAGAGAGGGGAGTCAGGGTATCCCACGGCTCAGGCAGGGAAGACTCTTAGAAGGGACATATGGCCAGCTGGCAGGGTGGCAGGCAGGGTGAGGGAATTTGTGTTTATCCTAACAGCAATGGCATTTCAAGGGGAGATGGCATGACTTGGCTTTGCAGAAGCCAATCTGGTATCGTGTGGATGGGGCGTGGTCAAGGGGGACGCAGGTGTGTGGGGGCCGTGCTTCTAAGGAACCGAGTCCAAGGACTCTAGAATCTCTGCCAATCAAATGAGCCTTCCTGTAGAGAGGACAGCTGGGATATGCCACTCAAACAGATGCCACTCGTGGAGGACAGCGTGGCTCCTGCCTGTATCCTCCCTTGCTCTGTAGAGAAGTGACTGCAGTCAGTGCACATGGTGGCTGGCAGAAAGGCCAGGGTCATTTCCCCAGTGCTACAGTAAGCAGCAGTGCTCTGCCCGAAGCCAGGAAGGCCTGAGCCTGCCACCTGCTTTCTCAATGGCTCTTGGTCAGCTGCAAGTGGAGTGGGATTCTTGGGGACCGGAGCACATGTCATCTAAGAGGCCTGCTAACCCGCCACGACTGGTATGGGAAAACACAGTGAACCCCCAGTTTGCATCTTAAATGTCTCAAGTCAGAGTAACATGGGCTGAAGCTACTTCCAGGGCCAGAGGTCAGATGGCGCCACCTAGAGCCAGCTGGAGAAGGAAGTGCACATTCCTCTCTTAGGGGCAGGGACTGGGGAGTGTCTTGGCATGAGAGACACTGAGGATTGCCTTCCCATTTTGTCTCTTGCATCACCTGACAGTTTTTGTAGATTGAAGGGTCTAAACTAATTAAGTCCTTCCAGTTCCAAAGGTAGAGAATTCAGAAGTTGTGCTCATACTGGGCCTTGAACTCTGGGTTTTATACTCTTGGCTTTTTGTTCAAAGGCTGCCTGTCTATCTCTTTAGCCATGGCTTCACTTTTGGCTTTTTTGCTGGTTAATGAGAGAGGAGTCTCTTGGATTTGTCTGCTCAGGCTGGCTTTGAACCTCGACCCTCAGATCTCAACCTCCCAAGTAACTAGGATTATAGGTGTGAGCCAATAAGCCTGACAAGACTTTTTTTTTTCAATTCAGAATATTTGGGTGGGCTAGGGATGGCTTTCAGTGCATTTAAAAATTGTCATCATCAAGGGCCCAGGAGTTTGGCCTAGTGGTAGAGTGCTTACCTAGCATGCACGATGACATAGGTTCGATTCCTCGGTACCACATACATAGAAAAAAGCCAGAAGTGGTGCTGAGGCTCAAGAGGTAGAGCTCTAGCCTTGAGAAAGTTCAAGACAGGGCTCATGCCCTGAGCTCAAGCCCAGGACCGGCAAAAAAAAAATTGTCATCATCAAAACAAGTTAGTCACTGTGGCTAAGAGGAGGAACCAACAATATGCTGAAACATTATAGCTGAGAGCAGAGAAATCCTGCTATGATCAGACTTCACAGACCTTCGCTGTATGTTTTCTAGGATTTCAAGGCCTTATGCATGCTAAGCCTTTACTGTAGCTTTTCACAGAGGGTCTTACACTTCTTTGTCCAAGCTGGCCTAAGACCTTGGTTCTACTATCTCTACCTCCTGTATAGCTGCAATTACAATGTGCACCCTGACACCCAGTGCCGTAGCCCCCCCACCCCAGTGCCTCAATGCTGGGGAATAGAACCAGAGTCTCACGTACCTTACCACAGAACTACACTCCAGCCCTGCTTATTTATTTTGTTTTATGTGGTGCTAGCTTGCAAAGCAGGGGCTGTACCACTTGAGCCATGTCACCAGCTCTGCTCCCTCACTGCGCTATAACCTTTGCTCATTGCTGTGCGTGGCAATGGGTCTTTGACTTTGCTAAATTCCACCATCTTTGTGTTTTCCTTTTATTATCTTTTTTTTTAACCACATAGCCATTCTTGCCTAAACTGCAGTATCCTTTTCTCCTTCCAAATGTTTCTAAGATGATCGTGACCTATTTTCAATACTGTTTCCTGTCACCTACACTTACAGGTACAAAGGATTTAAGGGCAACTGTTCCATGACGTTCATCGATCAGTTTAAGGCGCTACACCAGTGTAACAAGTATTGCCACATGCTGGGGCTGAAATCCCTGCAGAACAGCAGCCAGAAGCCAAAGAAGCCGAGCGTCGGGAAAGGCAGAGTTCAGACAAACTCCACACCAGGGAAGAAGCCAGGGCCTGGAACCCCAACAGAGAAGAAAGCCTAGTGCATGCCACCCCTTAGTCACCAGTGGCCACCAGCTAGCAGCACTCGAGCTGTGAGTGGACATTTATGGCTGCAGAGGAGACAAAGACACACAGCCTGCCCAGTGTGTGTGGCAAGCTTTCTGCTCTGCCTACTGTGCCTCAAGTGGTTTCCATACCATCACCTGCCATCTGCTGCCATAACTATAGGACAGGACTCGTGACCAGACTTGTGCAGAGACTCAGCTGTTGGCCGTCTCAAAGACAGTCTGCTCTTGGTTAGCTGGCTAGCGTTTCTAGCACCCTCATGTGGTGTGTCATTGGTGTATTTGCACATGGTTTGTTGTCAAGGACTTGGTGCTAAGCACCCATCCCTAATCCTCCCCACCCCAACCCCTCACCATTTCTAGGCATATCCAGCTGCGATGTGAACAGAACTCATGAATGTCAAGTTGCTGCAGGAGTGTCGACGTGTCTGGTGTGGCTGGAGGTGGCTTCTGAAATGGCAGACCATCTCCCTTCATTACTCACATAGCCAATGATAATGTCCATTTGTTAAATCCATAAACAAGAAATGTAACATGCACATGGCATTCTTTTGGAATTTGTGCCATATTTCACATTCCCCCTGGATGTAGCACCTGATTTCTTAAGAGCTTTACTGAAGTGCAAAATATTTGCATTAGTGTTTTGTCTCATTCTTATATTGTTATTAAGATTGGGCTACTCTCTATTTTACTCCCTAAACCCAGGGATGGCTGATGGAAGATGTGTGCTAACTGTGGCAAGGGTACCCCAGCTCACAAGGACTCCGCCCTTCTTCCCTGCCTCACATGGGTCTCCTTACCTAAGCCTCCTCTTCTGTGCCTCCTGATATGCCACTCCCAAACAAAGCAGAAACCATGGCAAAAGTCAGCCTCTATGAGCAGATGGCAGATGTTGGCCTAGGATTTTCTTGCCTTCTTTAGCTGTGTGTGTGTGTGTGTGTGTGTGTGTGTGTTGAACTCAGGGCCTGGGTGCTATCCCTAAGCTCTTTTGCTCAAGGTTAGCACTCTACCACTTTGAGCCACAGTTCCGCTTCCAGTTTTCGAGTGGTCAATTGGAGATAGTAATCTCATGGAGACTTTTCTACTTGGGCTGGCTTCAAACTGTGATCCTCAGACCCTGGCCTCCTGAGTAGCTAGAATGATAGACGTGAGCTACCAGCACCTGGCTTCTTTAGCTTTAATAATGCTATTTTTCTCTGTATAGAGTTTTGATTAAAAAGAGAACATCTGCCTATTATCTGACTACATATCAGCTGGTCATTACTGATCTCTTCTGTTATCTAGATAGATGCTGACCATCTGTCTATCATCCATCATCTCCAGGTCAGTGTGGGGGTAACCATAACTTTCTTGACACAGTAGCTTGCTTACTTTGGCAATAATAATTACAAAAATAATATCCATGTCTGGGTTTAAAGAAGTATAGAAAAGTGGAACATGAAAAGTCAATGTCATTCTGGAGCCCTCTTCCCCTCTAGCGGGCTTTTCTTTTCCAAAAAATCAGATCTGAGTCTGGGACTTGAACTCAGAACCTGCCACTTTTGCTCCTGGGCTAGTGCTCTATCAGCTGAGTTTTGTCTCCATCCCTCCTGGCTGGCTTTGGATCCTCACTTTGAAGAACAGCTCAAGGACTGTTCCTGGATTCTGTGCTTTGCCATCAGCTTAAGATGCAAAGCACATACACTTAGGCCTTTGTTTTTCAAAGTACTCATGGTTCTTGTAATTTGGTTTCACCAGTTTGTAAACACTTAGTGGCTCTGAGACAGAACAGGTACGGCAACAGCAGTGGCTTGTCTCCTTGTGGCTGCCCTGGGGATCAAGGCTCTTCCATTTGAGCTGCTGTGGTGATGTTTGTCTTAACCATAGCCCTTGAGGATAGCCTTCATGTGCCTTTTGTGGCCAACTAGCCAGCCATCAAATCCCTGTCTTCTAAAATAAAGTACTGTTTCTTGCACAATCAAATAATAGGTAGGACGTGGAGTGGGCTTTCTTACCCCATAGGTGAGAAATGCCCGGCTTCATTGTTGTGATTGTATAGTTCTAATAATCCAGGTTTTTTTGGATTGTCTCATTGGGCTCTGTAAGTGTGCTATATTAAGACAATACATACAATGGACACTTAATTAGGACTATAAATACACAGTGCTAGGGTGGCCTTGTGGGTCCAGCTGGACTTTTGTTCCTTCCTAATGCCTGCAGGGTAGTCACAGACAGAATTGCCTCAGTTCCCTAGGGAACTTGACAATAGAGCTCTGTGATTGGAGGGTCACAAAAATGGATGGATGAAAGCTTCCTGAAACCAGGTTTAGTTCGTCACTAACATGAATGGCAGGGAAATGAGGATTTCTTGCCAGCGGGCATCCTGTTTTGGAGAGGACTCATACTGGCTCTGGGGATGGCCAACTCATATTAATATTTCATGTTATCTTTTGTCCCAGTGCTTCCCTACCATGCTTCTGTGGAGCCTCATAACAGCAAAAGATTTTGACATGATTGTCATAAAAAGAACACCTAAACAAGTAACAATTCTTTTTCTAATTATAAACTGCTTTTTTATTATCATTATCATTCTTCCTTAAGCGGTTGTACAAAGGAGTTGCCATTTAACAAAGCAGTTTATGAATATAATATATCTTGATCAATGTCACCCTTTTTAATATTCTCACCCATTCTTCCCTATAAAGTCCTCTTATTAAAAACTATGTTACATTCTAATGAGTGTGTGTATGTGTGTGTATGAGTGCACATGTGTCTGTGTGCATGAGTTGGGCATATGTTCAACTGGATGCCTCTTGGAAGAGGTTGCCAACAATCCGGTTTGTTCTGGTTTGTTTTCCCTGTGTCTGTTTTGCAGTCCTGGACCACGTGTGCCAATAGGAACAGAGCAGCCTTTCTCCCCCAGCGAGATCTGCTGATGCCACACAGGCTTCACTAGTTGGGAAAAAAAATCAAAGGGGCACAGAAAATCTGTCTCCAAGTATAAGAGTGCCTGCTTCATTGCTGTGGTGCTATGAAATCTGTAGAGCCTGCTTGTTCTAAGACCATTTTGTAAAAGCTGGCAAGCAAGATAGCAGCCAGGTTCTTCTGTCTGACCCCACAAACCAGCCTCCAGTTGATGATTTTACATGCAAATATATACAAGCGCTGATTGTGTCAGTGGATCAAGATTTTTAAAAATTCTCTTCTTTATGAAAAGCCTAATGATCCCCAAAAAGCATCTTCCCTTTTTTTTCTCAAACTCACTTTTGATTTTATGTCCCCAAGAAAAGCCAGGCTGTTGACTTCCATTTTAGGGTATGGAAGTATTAGACAATTCTATTGAGCTAGTCATTTCCATCTCCCTTCCAACCCACCATATTTCCCCTCTCACTTTACATCTAAACAGAATGAACAGGGGAAGGCTTCCTGCTCTCCAGCTGTAAGTTGGTCACTTTACTTGGGCATCTGTATTATTTCATAAGTACTGCCATAATGGAGTATGATAAGTGTTAAGGATGTAAGCAACAGGAAGTCACTATTCCACAGTTGTGAAGACTAGAAGTCCTGGACCGTGTTGTGGCAGTTACCTCCCTCTAAAGAGTCCCTGGTGGACCTGTTACAGGCCTTTCTCATGGCTGTCAGGAAGGAGTTTCTTGGCTCTTTTATTTATTTATTTATTTATTTATTTATTTATTTATTTATTTATTTATTTATTTATTTGTGGGTCATGGGGCTTGAACTCTGCCTGGGCACTGTCCCTGAGCTCTTCAGCTCAAGGCTATTGTCCTACCCTTGAGCCAAGCCCCACTTCCAGTTTTTTTAGAGGTTAAGTGGAGACAAGAGTCTCAGGTCCTTTTCTGGCTGGGCTGGCCTTGAACCTTGATCCTCAGATCTCAGCCTCTTGAGTAGCTAGGATTACAGGCGTGAGCCACCTCGCCCAGCTCATCTTCCTACATCCACATCCACGTGGTTTGCTCAGGACAGGAGCCCAGGCTAGAGGAAGTAAAGATTGCACTTTAAGCCCCTCCAGCTCTCCATCCTCGATAATATCACATGAGAATCTGGCCCACTGGGATTTTCTCTGGTTATCTCGGAGTCTTCCCCGCCCCCGCCACAGCCAACCCCCATCATTCCTGAAGGAAGAACATATTTGGGAGCCCAGTTCCCATCTCCAGCAGTTTAGGGACATCCCTCTCCTCCTCAAAAGCTTGAAAGGAACCCTTTGTCATTGGTAGCACAGCTGACCCAAATCCCAGTGCCCAGGACCCTGACCACTGGCTTCTCCCTGTCCCATTCCTCCCACAGTGTGACTCCAGCATCCTAGTGGGAAATGTGTCTTCAGAGCTCTCTGATCGATTGCTGATAAAATTGCACTGTTATTTTTCAGTTGAAACCAAAGTTAAAAGAGGCCTCAGAATCCTCCAGTAGCTTGACATCTCAGAGTAAGTAAGGGTCTCAGCAAGATCCTCCAAAATAGCGCAAATCCCTCTTCTAGCTCCTCTCCCATCCCTTGTCTGCTGGCTTTTCTTAGCCTCCTTTTTTAATCCTGTCTAGAGCCATTATCATCATGCCACATAATAAATGTTTTATCTTTTTGTTTCATTGCAGCATTATTTTTAATTGTAATTAATAGAGGGATTACAGTTAGATTTCCCAGATAGAAGGGTGCATCATCCTCACTGAACCTTGAACCTTGATCTTAGCCTCTTGAGGAGAAAGGATTATAGGCATGAGTCACCAGCACCTGGCTACAAGTTTTCTTTTTGTTAATTGTCTGTCTCTTCTATATCAGAATATTAGTTCTCTGAGGCAGGATTTTTTTTCTGGTTCATTCATCCCTAGAGAATACCTGGTCCATTGAAGACCCCTGGATCTCTGCTGCTCACTGGCTCTGACCATCCATATTGGCATTCTTCAGTGGAGAGCCACAGCATCCTGTCTCAGGTCAATTTGGTGGGATGAAATTCTTAGCTTCCTTTATCCTTGGCATGGGAGTATTAGACTTCAAACCTTTTCAAGCTGGAAGTCAACCTGAGCAATAGGTATGCTGGCTTCAACCCACGCCAACTGAGCTCCAGGCTCCATTCTAACCTTTACCAGTTATGGGAGTTCAGACAGCTACTTAATCTCTCTGAAATCTACCTGCTCTATATGATAGATAGACACAATAATACCTACCCTGCAAGGATCTGAGAATTAATTCATGCATACAAAAAACTGAGAGGGCATTCCATAAATATGTTATGATAACTACTAAGTTTTATGTTTTCTTTAGCTTGACAAATGCCTGGATCTCTCAATATCTATGCCTCATTCATCTTAAAGGAAATGAGTTTCATAAATCAGTGCACAAGTCACAAAGGCAAAGGGGAAGAAAACAATATAAAAATAACTACTTAGAATCAATCGCCTGCAACTATAAATTGTATTTTTTTGTTGTTGTTGATTTTTTAGAAAAGAAGAAATCCTATGGATTTATGTAATAAATTTTTTCAAGGCTTGGTTTTCAAAAATCATTCCATACTATTACATTGGCCCCACTAAAGAGGAACTTATTAATCCCAGCTCCCCAGGCTCTGGACCAATTAAGGGTTTCTACTGCAGATCTCTCAAAAATCCACTTGAAGCACCACAGGGCCCAGGTGGCCTGAAAATGATGCAGGGTTTGTTGACAGACACATGTGCATCTTCCTCACTGGGTTTAGATAAGCATGGCTTTGATCAGTGGTCCTTGCAGCTCCCCTCTTTTCTTTCCTCTCTCATCTTTCTGAAAGAGCAGAATTTGGAGCAGAGCAGCAGAGAGATAAAGGAAGGTAGACAAAAGAAGAAAGGAAGGATAAGAACATCCTTGGGCGATAAACAAAGGAAAATTTGTCTGGTCTCAGAGGTATCCCCATTCTGAATAAGGAGACCAGGGGACAGGCCTAGGGAGGGTCTTCATTGATGGGTCAGAAAAAGACCTGCTTACATAGGCTCCGTGGAGTGCTAGGGGCATAGCAGTCCCCAGACAGGGGATAAGCTGGGGGACACTAGCATGGAGCAAGATGAAGGCCAGAGAGTAGGTCATCTGACCAGCACCCAGGCACCTCAGGCCAACAAGTAGGAGAGCAGTGGGAAAGTAGCAACTTGTGTTTAGAGGGGCTCAGGGACAGGCAGGGGGACCTGGAGTGACCCGAGCCTTAGGCTGAATGTTTGTGTTTCTCCCAAGTTTATTTACTGAGATTCCAAGGCAATGACGGTCTTAGGCGATGGTGTTGGGTGATGGTGTGAGGTGGTAGTGTTGGGTGATGGTGTTGGGTAATGGTGTTGGGTGATGGTGTTGGGTGATGGTGTTGGGTGATGGTGTGAGGTGGTGGTATTAGGAGGTAGAAGATAACCACTTCCTGCCAGTGTGGCCCTTGTGGTTTAATTAACATCCTCATAAAAGAGGCCCCAAAGAGATCCTCCCATGTCTCCTGCCTTGGGAGACTTCATCTAGAACACCTTAGCCCAGCGCTGGCGGCTCATACCTGTAATCCTGGCTACTCACGAGGCTGAGACCTGAGGCTTGTGATTCAAAGCTGCCACAGGCAGACAAATTCATGAGATACACACACACACACACACACACACACACACACACACACACACACACACACACGCACGCACTCCAAAACCCAAACCAACCATAGCAACAACCAAAAAAGGCCTTTCCTAGGAACTAGTAGCCGCCCTTCATCAGATGAACTTTCTGGTGCGTGGCTCTTCGACTTCTGGACACTAGACCTGTGAGAAACAAATCGTCATGAAGCCATAGTTCATGCATGGTGTTTTGTTATAAAGGCTGAACAGACAAAGACACCCAGAGGCAGATGGGAGAAAGAGGACTATGGCAGAAACACAACTAGAAATCTCCCTTCCCAAGTCCACAACTGGCATTCTTGAGGCAGACTTCTGAAGGCATGGAGCTGGCTGAGGGGCAGCAGAGGCCAGGGGTGAGAGAGCCCTGCACTCTTGGGCAAGTGGATGAGTTTCAAAAGTGGAGTACTGTTTGCAGGTAAGCATACATTTCTCAGAAGTAACCGGCCACAGGAAATTTGGCTCTCCATCCTTGGTTCGCTTGGCCTGGCGAGCTCCCTGGAGGGGTCTTGCTTGGTCCTAGCTTATGTCTATATTCACAGCTTGCTAATGATGCCTCATGAGACGGTCTTGAAGATCAATACGGTCTTTCCCTTTGTTTCCACATCTGTGTTATAGGAAACGAATCAATCAAACCAATCTCCCCAGATTGAGAGTTTAAATTAGATGTGGTCTCAGGCCCATAAATTATCCTTGGCCCCCTAGGGATGTGCTTGAGAGGAAGCACCGCCCCTTCTCAAAACGGGAGAAGGACTGAGGTGGAACCGCTTAGCACTGCCTTCCTGTTCTACACCCTCCCCGTTCCACATTCTGGAGACGGGGACATTCCCTGGGTCGTCAGGCTGTGGAGCAGGAGGGGTTCTGAAACCTTCATTAGGCAAATCATTAAGGCTGGGTTAAAATGTCCTGGAGAAAGTGAGGGCCAGTCATCCACATATGTGAAAATTCTGGACATTATCTTTGGCTCTCACGTCAGTATTTCCCTGAGAACAATGATTTTTAAAATACAAGTAAGGCAGCTTAAAAAAAACTGGAGCCCCCCCTTAGTTTTTAATCTTTTACTTGGTGTGTTCCTTAGAAATTTCTCTCAACTCCTAGATCTCTACTTGAATTTCTATCCCTCCCCCCCCCCGCAACCTCCTGTAACCCACCAAAAGAATATTCCTTCAGCCAGACATGGTGGCTCACCCTTGTAATCCTAGCTACTCAGGAGGCTGAGATCTGAGGATCGAGGTTCAAAGCCAGCCCGGGCACTAAAATCTGTGAGACTCTTATCTACAATTAACCACCAGAAAACCGGAAGTGGTGCTGTGACTCAAGGGCTGTAGCCTTGAGCTGAAGAGCTCAGGGACAATGCCAACAACAACAACAACAACAACAACAACAACAACAACAAAAACCAGTCTTCCTTTATCTTGGCCAGATCCTATAACACAGGGGGCATCAGAGAGCACTGGCATGGGGTCTATCCCAGACGTTCTCACAGAAGTGGTCTGGTGTAATCCGGGTAATTGGGAGTTTGCACCGAGTTTTCTTTACTTTGGATTGGGAGCGTCCAGTCAGGGCTGTGGCTCAGGAACAGCCCTCACTTACATTCAAGTTGCACATACTATGGACACAGTGTTGGATGACCATCCTGACCTCCACCGGCTTGTCCTGACGCAGGATGGTATTTGACAAGCAGATCCCATGCCTGACACCTGCCTCTGCCGGTTTATCCATCAGCTTAGTGTCAGCTAAGCACAACAGACCCAGGGTCCTAGAAAAGTGAGAACACATTTAGAAACCCATCTTTCTGCTATAATCCTAGCTTGTAAGGAGGCTGAGATCTGAGGAGTGCAGTTCAAGGTCAGCCCGGGCAGAAAAGTCCATGAGACTCTTAAGAGCCAATTAACAATCTGAAAGCCCGGAGTGGAGCTGTTGACTCCAAGTGGTGAGTACTAGCCTTGAGCAAAAAATAAATAAATAAAGCTCTGGAATGGCGCCCAGGCCCTGAGTTCAAACCTCATGACTGACCAAAAACACACAAACAAAAGGTCTTTCTGGAGAAGAATCCTACTTCCAAGCTTATTTTCCTGAAATCTCTGACTCTACTCAAACCTGAGTTACAATAGAATTGGATCACACCCTTCAAAGAATGGGGTTAACCAGCTGCGGACCACATGACTTGAGGTCAGCGGACCAAAGCACTTCTTAGTCACAGAACATTGTACCTTCCCTGGCCACAAATCTAGAAAGATGATATTTTTGCCTCTCAAGAAACACATGGTTTACAAGTGCAGACAGGGTACCTGGAGCTTCCATCTTCCTTCTCATTCTACAAGCTTTCTAGCAGTATGGTTCTACTGGGTCGTGTGGAGATACAGAGATGAGAGTCGGGAGGTGGCCTCTTCATTCCCTGGAGCTCTCGTTCTTCCAGGTGCGGATGATGCTACCCAACTTCGATGGCAATTCAGAGGAAGCAGTTCAGGCATTTCATCTTCCTCCATGTGAGATTCCTAGCCCACTGCTCAGAATTGTACCTTGGATGTCCATAGAAGATGCCATCTCCTTGGAAGGGTGCTTTTGGTGACATAGTCCAAAGACAGGATTGAGAAATCTGCAGGGATAATAAGGCCAGAAAGGGGACAGTTAAAGAGACTGCACAGACAATCTGTGCTGAGTTCTCTATATTCTTGGGGTTCCACTGCTATCACCCTCCAGCAGGCCTCGGGGGCCTCTGGTATATTTATTCTCTTGACATGCAGAAGGAAATAGAGAGTCATGTCTGGGTTGCCCATTTAACGAATTTTCCAGGCTGCCTACCTAGAAGATGCTTTAACAAATAGCCAGTCATTTCTGGTTATATGCGTTTGTTTTCCTCATAGCACATTGTCAGCATTCATCTTCAGACAACTGAGAAGCAGATCTCAGGGTTTAGTCTCTGTACAGACACACACAAGTACACACACATATACACAAACAACTATATGCCCTCTATAGCCGCACACCCAGTGAATGGTTCTCAATGCATAGCACATGGATAGTTGACTCAGAGGTCACCCCTGTTTGTGAGGAGCTGGCTGCATCCCCACACTGCCAGGCCCTTCTCGCAGTTAGCCTGTGTTGAGGTCCAGGTCTGGTGGATGCGTGTCACTCTCTGGGGATTTTGCTTTGCCTCTTTTGTCCCATGGCTGGCACACCCAAGCAAGGGGGAGAGAAGCTCTGTTTTGCATCTGGCTGCAGTGTGGCACCACGCAGAAAAGCAAGGCAGATGTGTTCCAGGGAAGACAAACAGCCCAAAGAAATGGGAAAGATGCTAATTAGTTGTTACCTGGGTTAAAATGAAAAGGAAGAGCCTGTTGCCTGGGTAGAACAAGATTTGTTTGGGGGTATTTAATGGATCAACACTCAGCTGAATAATCTCTTCCACTCTCTTTTCTCCTCTCTCCCCCAAGCCTTTGAAAATGTACTTCATCCAGATCAAAGCCCATTCTGCTGCCAAGGGAGGTCCCTTTGGAATCCTCAGCAGCAAACCTGAAATCCTCTTGACCCACCACTGTGATGTGCAGGAGCAAGACCTACCGCTAGGGAGCAGCACCCCAGGTAAAGCTCAGCCCCAGGCTTCAGAGCGCAGGGGCATGTATCCTCTGCCCAAGGCCAAGGTCAGAGCTATGACTTTCCCTGGTTCATAAAGAAAGTGGGGGTGGAGGGGAAGAAGAGGGTGGTTGTGTGAGAGAGAGCCCAGCTGAATGAGATTTTAAAGGTTTTTACTTGGCTCCTTTGAGAAATTAAAATTCTTCATGTGCACTAATATCTTCTCCCTCCAACCCCACTGGCACACACACACACACACACACACACACACAAGACACATCTGCCTGTAGTCATTTGCCAAATTCATGCTTCTTTTCATGAAAAGGGATACGTGCCCTGTGGGCATTTGGTTGCATTTTGAAATAGGAAAATCCCCACCAAATAAATTCCAGGTTTATAGTTCCACTGTTCTCTGTAGGGACTCTTGGGGATTACCTTGGAAACATGAAGGTAACACAGCCCCAGTCAAGGTGAAACCATCTAAGCCGTACTTGCCAAGGTCAAAGTTCTCTTTCATGGGCTGCTGCAGAATGCCAGCTGGAGTGCTGGCTTCTTATTCTCAGATGGCATTGGCTTCTTTCACTCTGGCGTCCCTCAATCTGTTTCATAGGCCCTATAGCCCCTAAGCTGTCACATGCCACCTGCCCATGTCCTCACTAGACTGGCAGCAGCCAGCTTCGGAGAGACTAAAACATCTGTGAGTTTTCAGTGTCCCCCCAGTGAGTGCATGCTACCTGCATCTTGCAGGAACACAGATGGATGTTGGTTGAATGAATGAGGCAGTGAATCAATGCTTGAGTCTCCTGGCTTATCTTTCAACCTGTGCACTGTGTGGAAACCTCCCAAGTACACCAAAAATTGCGGTCTGATCCATCTTTTTCTGTGAGCTTGTATGGGTTGGACCCTTTTCTTCTCTTTCAGAAAGCTTTGAAACTGAGCCACTCAGGAGGCTGAGATCTGAGGATCTTGGTTTGAAGCCAGCCCAGGCAGGAAAGCCTGTGAGACGCTTATCTCCAATCAACCAGCAAAAAACCAAAAGTAGAGTTGTGGCTCAAGTGGTAGAGTATCAGCTGTGAACATAAAAGCTGGGTGTTGGCACCCACATCCTGAGTTCAAATCCCAGTACCAGCATAAGAATGAAAAGGAAGGAGGGAAGGAAGGAAACAACCAAGCAAGCAAGGATTCTTGAAAGGAAGTTGTATATTAAAGAGAAAAGTCTTCTGAGGAGGGTACCTACTATCTGTATATTTCTTCCTTGAGCCTGTCCAGAGGGAGGGGCAGCTGAGGGACAGTGAAATGATTGTCCGGGGGCTTGGGTGTTCTGTGACCCGAGAAGAGGCAGCCATGATGGAAAGAGACTAATGGCCTGGCATGGTAAGCGTGT